>NC_090325.1:75524173-75827203 GCF_035084215.1 Heptranchias perlo
GTAGGGCTGCCTTTGGGGCTGGAGGATGAGGCAAGGCAGCAAGGAAGACAAGAGAGGGCAGCAGCAGCTTGCAAAAGAGGGAGGAGGTGGGCACTGCGCAGGAGGCCATACCCACAGCGGGTATTGGGGGAGCACTTCTCCTACATGAGCACCTCTGAGGAGCAATGTCTGAGGCACCTACACTTCACAAAGGAGGCTGTCACTGAGTTAATCACCTGCTGCAGCCACAACTCAAGCCTCGAACCAAGCCATGTGGGGGCGTAATGATGATATAGGGTAATATGGGTGTATGATGTGCTTAATGTCTAAGTAAGTTAAAGCTGGTGCATTAATGTATCGAGTGCACAGCCTAACTGACTGTGCTGCTTATTCTGCTGAAATGCAAAATGTACTGCTTGCTGGACCTTGTTACCACATTGTGAAACAATGGGCCTAAGATAGTGATAGGAGCAGAACAATGGTGAGACGGTTATATGATTAACTATATGGTTAACTATGTGATTAATGTTAAACAAGCTGGCCATCTAGAGTTCTGTGAAGAACTACCTCATTTCTGGGGGTGTTGTGAACAACAACCCCTATCGCGCTATAATAAATCAATCTGGGTTGTTTACTAAGACCAAAATGGTGTATATAAATGCAGAATAAACCAATATCTAGTTGTAGAGGTCAAGATGCCACACCGGAAGGGGTCAGCTGGACTATGCGCTCTTCCCATAGGAGGAACGGGGTGAAATCGTCTTGCTTCTCTGTAAATTATTGCTTAAATATTGAAACGCAATAGAACTCGCTTGTGTTTAAAATAAAGAACCGTTGTACCAATTTTGGCGTCACTTCTGAATTCCTACAATTGGCCAGCCAGGTAGAAGTGACGAAACAACGGTTCAGTAGTTTGAAACATAAGCGGGTCCCTAGGACAGGCCAGGCTAATACAACCCCGTTTGTTAAGGGAGGAAACCGACTTGTTGGAAGTGCCAAACTTATAACAAAGACCGCCAGTCATATAGTAGTCATGGGGACATGGAAGAGGCATTGAAGAGGAAGTTAGAGGAGGTGTCCACAAATGAATTGGTAGAGGAACAAGACGGGAACTCCGAGCAACAACCAAGTTACGATCCCTACCCTGAGGACAACCAGGTAATACAATTCCTTATTCTCTGTAAAATTACCACTTATATACTTGTGTGTATTAATCCTTGCTTGTGCTCAAAATAAAAGAACAATCACTGTAACCAATTGGTGTCAGGCCCGAATTTGTCTTACAATGGACAGCACTGCCTGTGATTGTCAAGGTCACCGTGCCCCTTAACTTTTATGCAATAGACTCCTTCCAGGCTGCAGCAGGTGATATCAGCGACATCTCACAGTTTGCAGTCCACCGTTGTATCAGGGAGGTCATTGAGGCTCTCTAAATCAAGAGGAACACATACATCTCTTTTCCGATCTGAAGCAGGATGAGAGAACACTATGCTTTGTCCACATTGCAGGCTCCCCCAGGGTGCAAGGTGTCATAGACTGCACTCACAGTGCCTTGTGTGCTCCCCTTCACCAGCCAGGCATCTTTTTGAATAGAAAACGATTCCACTCCCTCAACTTCCAGCTTGTCCATGACCAGAGGCAGCACATCATGCAGGTCTGTGCCTGGTTTCATGGCAGCAGTCATGATTCATTTATCCTGCACCAGTCCTCTGATCTGCCTTTATTCCAACCAGGCCATTGGGTTACAGACTAGCTACTGGGCGACATGAGATATTCCCTTCAGACTTGGCTCATGACAGAGTGCACCCACCCCCCGCCATTTAAGTGGTGCTGGTTGCCTTTAAGTGGCATCAGAGAAGCCTAATTTCTGGACCCTCAAATAGGCGTGCAGCCAATAAATAGCACGAGTAGCATTGGCTATACGCCTGAGGCATGATAATGAGTTGGCAGCACCAATTTCACATGGTCCCTGCGACCACTTGAACAGACACATGCAGCATGTGCCATGCCCCCTGCACACCCATTTTCGGGCACGATCGAATTTCTAGGCCTTGGTATCCTTAAGATACACACTATTCCTTAGGCAGGATGATGAACTGATCTGCACCAAGGCCTCCACCAGTACTACTCTCAAACCAGGCAATAAGTTGTGCAAGAATGATGCAGTGATTCACCCTCTTTGGAAAGCACCTAAATCCTACTTGTAACCTCCCCATGATGGCAGAGCCAGACTCATAGAATGGAGAATTAGAGCTACAAAGCTGTATTCTAACACTCCATAATAAACAACAATTGCACTATGCCATCTTACCACCTGTAGATTTCAGTTTTTACAGAATGTTGTATGATTTTGTTTAGGTTATTGCAACATCATGCATCACTGATATAATCAAACTATGAAGCAATTTAGCATTGAACACTGGAAGAATTTAATATCAGTCAAGTGTTAGACACCGTTGTCACTAGATTCATTTAGTGTATTGGTACCAATACACTATTGGAAAAATTGCACTTAAGTCAATACACTACAATGTGTGATGCTGTTAAATTCACATTAACTTTGTTCTGTTGCTGGGTTTGCATTTACTGATACGTCTAGATTGTTCAGGTATCGGAACAAAGTTATCACGGCATAGAGGTAGTTCTTGTGATTGGCATGAAACCTAATCAGGGACTTTATGATACAGTAGTTGCATGAGCTGATGGAAAGAATAGAGCCGATTCATGTAAAGAAGAGATTTAAAATCACTTAGCAGTGACCATCAGAAATGTTCACTCCACGATTAAACAGCAATAGCAGAATTATTAAACTGATAATGGGAATCATAGATTTATACAAACCTTGCTCCCACAATTCTACAGTCCTGGCCCCATTGTCCAATCCGACCCCCCTCCCAGAACTTACCTGAGGGTGGTTGCCAGCGGCCCGAAATTGATTCGTGTGGAGGCGCAACAGGTGTCAGAAGCTCACCCCAAAGGTGAATATGAGGCTCGAGACCCAATCTCGGGACGCCCTCGGGTCTCTCTGTTCAGGCGCGTACTGTTCACGCAGCACCGAGTCTAGGCCCAAAAACAGGCCCAGATTAATTTCTACCTCTTAATCTTTTGTTAGAATGTTGCCTGGTATTTATTAGGGTCATTTGGATGTGTTTGCGATGTTTGTGGTGAGTTTGGGGTGCCTTCTTTTATTTACCTAGCATTTTGCTCTCAGTAGGAATTTTCAATTTCTATTTTCCTTTTTGGCTAGGAATTTCTGCGGTTAAATATCTTGAACGCAAGCTATAAAATGATTGGTTACTACCCAGCACTCAGCATCCACCATCACATGAGCGTCAAGCTAATACATTATTCACTTTATTTATGCATAATCCATAACATTGTAGTTCCTAGTGAGTGAAAGGAAATAAAAATATGCAGTATGCAGATTGGCACATCTTCGAGTACCACCACCGAAAGCATTCATTGAAACTGTCAAGAACTGACATTGAAAAATGTATTACTGGGGGAGACAAAGATATTACTGATTAAGGAGCTATGCATAATTATCATCAATTTTACAAGAGCCAAGGGAGGAAATTAGTATGCTACATGCACTTAATATTAAATATATATTAGCCAGCTTTTGTTTCCACAGTTTGCTTTTGGGGGGGGGGGAGGGGGGGGAGGATAAGCAGGGGAGTACTTTTTTGACTCTTGTGAAAAGGTGACAATTATGGATGAACCCTAAACAAATAACAATCATTGAAGCTGTTGTTATATTTTGATATTACTTCTGCCCTATGCCAAACTTTCTGACAGTATAAGTAAAGCTACCACTTCAAAATTTGTTAATGTTGCTTCTTTCCTTTAGTCGATCACCAGTTATAAACACCAGAACACTAAAAATACCAAATGCCTCTAAATGTTTTCAAGTCACGTATTCTAATAAATATTTTACTGCTAAAACATACAGGCTTCAAGCTGTTCTACTAATCTGTCTAACTGCCCCTATTTCTACAGGTACAAAATAATTTTCAATAATAATTAAATAGCTTACACAGTGTATGTTATATAAAATAAAACATGAAGGAAAAGCTGGTAACACCAAATAAATGTCTGAATCTCTTGATGAAATCAGTACTGTGGACCTCACTCCTCAGTATTTGTTATCCCATATGTTCTTCATGAGTTCTCCTTTCAGAATTCTATGAAGAGTTTGTTACAGCCAAAGATACTGAATTTTGAGCTTGAACTGGCCCAAAGTGAAATACTTTGATTCACATCTATCAAGAAACACACAAGGTCCTTGAGGAAGTCAAATAAATCCATGTTTGGTGGACTTCAAAATGGAACATTAATTCTCATAAAACTAAATGGTTTCAAATCAATAGATATAACAGGGTAGATTTTCCAATCAGGAACGACATTTTTGGGTGTAAAGTGAGCATTCCTGTTTAGTAAATTGGGTGGAGATCCATTCCGCCTGATCTCCACCCATTTTGCTTCCATGGCGATACTCTAATCATGTTTTGAAGTGGTGCAGGAAACATCTACAAATTGGTGAGCAGTGCACCAAGATGTGATGACATCAGAAACGCAAATTTTCAAAATATCCGTCGATTTAAAGCTGTTTCCTTCACTTGCCCCAACAAACTATCATTCAGGGTTGCTAGGACCTGAAAATCAGTTTAAAGGGACTAGTATTGAGATGGCAACATTGCTTGGCCTTTACTGAAGTTTTTTTTCTCATTTTGTTTTTCTCATTTTGATGTATTTGAAGACCATTGTATCTATTCTTGTGGTGCTGCTTTTTCCTACACCTGCTGCAATACTGCCACAATGGCTTTCCTACTGGGAATTCTCCTGTGCTTTTTGAAGGAAGAAAAGGGAGACAAATGGAGAGATGTCAAGCAGGTCAGGCTGCACATGAGGCCAATCAGCCAGTGCCCTGCCCCATATATAAACAGAGCAAGGCACAGACACGATGGGCCGAATGGCCTCCTTCTGTGCCATAAATTTCTATGATTCTACATCCACTTGTTTGAAGAACAAAGTCCTGTAGTTTCACAAAGTAACAAGATTCCCAAAAGTGCAGGAGGTTATCAATTGCACCATGCAGCCCCACGTTCTCCATTACACAATGCTTCTAGCTGTAGGAATCACAAAGAAATACACTAGATGTGATTTTAATTTCAGCCACACAATGGGTGGACAGCAGGCAGAGCCCATCTGTTGTTACTGCTGTGAGGCAACAACCATTTTCAGGTCCAGACCTCATTTACATGCAGCCGGTGAGCTGTGGGGCAACAAACAGGCGCCCCACTGCATCTTGCCAGTTGGGGAGGACAGTAAATCAGCTGGTTCCGACGTGACAGTCGGAGCCTGGGGAGGAGGTTATCCTGCCGGGGGGGCGCGGTGCGGGGTGCATCACAAGAGCCGGCAGAGGGCCGGTGGTTTTTTTGTGTAAGCCGGAGGATCACTCCTGCTCCTCCTGGCCGCACTAAAACAAAATTAAACATTTCCTCGGCAGCTTTTGAGTGGCCCGCAGCGGTCCCTTTAATAAAAGCGGCCTCCCTCCTGAAACAGGATGGCGGCCACGGAGCCATTACCACTCCATTTACATCAGATCGGCATCATCTGTAGGCATTAGGATGACATAATTCAAGTAAATGCCTGCTTTCCCAGAAACTGTCCCATGCCTTCATTTTGAGGCAGTCTTACGAACATACGAATTAAGAGCAGGAGTAGGCCATTCGGCCCCTCGAGCCTGCTCTGCCATTTGATAAGATCATGGCTGATCTGATTGTGACCTCAACCCTACTTTCCCGTCTACCTACTGTAACCTTTGACTCCCTTGTTAATCAGGAATCTATCTAACTCAGCCTTAAAAATATTCAATGACCCTGCCTCCACCGCTCTCTGGGGAAGGGAGTTCCACAGACTCACGACCCTCTGAGAGAAAAAATTTCTCCTCATCCCCGTCTTAAATGGGAGATCCCTTATTTTTAAACTGTGTCCCCTAGTTCTAGGCTCTCCCACAAGGGGAAACATCCTCTCAGCGTCCACCCCTTCTAGTCCCCTCAGGATCTTATATGTTTCAATAAGATCACCTCTCATTCTTCTAAACTCCAGTGTATACAGGCCCAACTTGTCCAACCTTTCCTCATAAGATAACCTCCTCATCCCAGGAATCAGTTGAGTGAACCTTCTCTGAACCGCCTCCAAAGCAATTATGTCCTTTCTTAAATAAGGAGACCAAAACTGCACACAGTATTCTAGATGTGGTCTCACCAATGCCCTATACAACTGTGGCAAAACATCTCTACTTTTATATTCCATTCCCCTTGCAATAAATGACAACATTCCATTTGCCTTCCTAATCACTTGCTGTACCTGCATACTAACTTTTTGTGATTCATGTACTAGGACACCCAAATCCCTCTGTACCTCAGAGTTCTGCAATCTCTCTCCATTTAAATAATATACTGCTTTTCTATTCTTCCTGCCAAAATGGACAAGTTCACATTTTCCCACATTATACTCCATCTGCCAAATTTTTGTCCACTCACTTAACCTATCTATATCCCTTTGCAGACTCCTTGGGCTCGATATTAGGAGGGAGGCGGGTTTGCCAGCGGGGGGTCGACTGGGCACGTAGGTAACCCGCCCAGTAAAACCGGTGGGTTCCCCACACGATCACAGCCTAATTGAAGCCACTTACCTTTGCTTCCGGGTTTCGCACTGGAAAGATGCGCAGCAGGCAGACTGCGTACCCGCATCATAGGATGTCAGCTGGAGGAGCCCTATTTAAAGGGGCAGTCCTCCACTGACTGATGCTGCAGAAAATAGGCAAAATTACAGCATGGAGCATCCCAGGGTAAAGGCTGCTCCCAGGTTTAACGATGCCTCACTCCAGGTCTTACTGGATGGGGTGAGGAGGAGGAGGAGGAGGAGGAGGAGGACAGGAGGAAGTGGCCTGCCTCTGCCACCACGAAGGCCTGGCTCGAGGTGGCAGAGGAGGTCACCAGCACCACCAACATACCATGCACCTGCATACAGTGCAGGAGGCGCTTCAATCACCTAAGTAGGTCAGCTGAAGTGAGTACACTTGCTCATTCCCCTACACTCCGTCTGCCACATCACCGCCCCCACCCCACATCGCCTTCTGCACTGCCAACACGACTCTATCACATCACTCCTCACACCCACTCAAAGCTCATCCTCATCTTACCTGCACTTACTCACCTTGCCAGTACCACTCAACCCAATCCTCATACAATCTCATGGCTCGGTCTCATACTCACCCTCTCGTGCATCTCTTTCACGGTCAGCCTCACTCAACCTGCCACTACCTGTGCTGCAGCCACAGGGCATGCATCACATATGTGCAGTAGGAAGCATAAGGCAAACGTGTCGTGAGCATGAAGGAGATGCACAAGGGTGTTTGAGGGTTTTTTCATGGTTTTTACTTATATTTGATTTCTGATCAACTCACATTACATATATTGTCACCACTACTGCCACGTCTTTGCAAATCTTGTCTGGTTTGTGCAATAATGCCCTTTCCTGAGAATCACCATGAAGACCCACACCTGATGCCACCCATTGTGTCACTGCAGAATGGGTGTAGGTGTATTTGCAGGGCTCTTTTGTGCAGACGGCTGAGAGACGTCGGCGATGTCCCCGGTTGCACCCTGGAAGGATGCGGAGGAGAAGTTGTTGAGGGCAGTGGTGACTTTGACAGTGACAGGTAAGAAGATGGTGCTCGGGCCAGCTGGGAGCAGCTCGGCATGAAGGAGGCTGCAGATGTCCACGACTACATGACGAGTGACTCTGAGCCTCCGTGTGCACTGCTGCTCAGAGAGGTCCAGGAAGCTGAGCCTCGGTCTGTGGACCCTGTGGTGAGGGTAGTGCCTTCTGCGACGCATCTCTCTCTGTGGTTGCCCTCCCTCCTGCTGTGCAGGTGGATGTGTCACAGCACTGTGTTGTGGAGCTCCACACGTCAGAGGTGGACGGCGTGGCTGGCGATGCTGGTGATGCTGTTTGCCCTCCGAGGAGGTCATGACTGCAGCTATGGCAGCCCGCATCCAGAAGATGTACGTTTGAGGGGGTCCGCAAGGTAGGTAAATGTGTCTGCACACCGGGGTTGAGGTTCCAAGTTGGTGAATTTTATTGTTAGGAGGAGGGTGGTGGAGGCCAAACTTTGTCCAAATTGACAGAGTGACCTCCTGCAATGAGTGAGGTTCTCCCCCCCGCCCCACCTGTCAAATGGATCTTTGCAGCTGCCACAGGCTGGTGGCTGCAACCCGCACATTTCAACTGAGAGTGTTTCCCCCAGTAGGGGAAACACGCTCAGTTGAGTTGAAAATCCCACCCCTCCTAAAATATCCTACAAATCAGGTCTGCAAACGACCTGAACTATCTACTTAATTGGTTTAAGTGGGATCCCGCTGGCTTTAATTGCCGGCGGGACTCCTGCATGCGGGGGCTGTGCGCGCATCTAAGCGCGTCACTGTGGAACCCGGAAGTGGGCTGGTTGGAGCCAGGCTCTGGACCCGCCCCGGGAATCCCTGAGTTTCGGAGCCCCCCCCCCGCCACGAACCCGCCGGCTCGGACGTTCAAAAATCGAGCCCCTTATGTCCTCTTCACAACTTACTTTCCTACCTACTTTTGTGTCATCAGCAAATTTAGCAACCATACATTCAGTGCCTTCATCCAAGTCATTGATATAGATTGTAAATAGTTGAGGCCCGAGCACTGATCCCTGCGGCACTCCACTCTTTACATCTTACCAACCTGACATGAAATAGTCCTGACAGTATTTGACCCTGTAAACTAAGTCTCAGGGTGGCTCCTGCATGATCAATGCTATCCCTAACAGTTAAAGCGTACACCTCTTTGGTTTCCCAGCACACCAGCTGGACAGATATAATGAGGTGCATACCCCCACCAGAGTTATCATTAAACAAACCATTGGTAGTGCTTCAGGTGCCTGGATCGGCCTGAAGCATGCAGTGTGAGTTCCACAATTGTTGCTGCCGTCTGAATGCTGCATGACTTTTCCCTTCAACAAGGCATTTGTCAGGGAT
Organism: Heptranchias perlo; assembly: GCF_035084215.1. NCBI lineage: Eukaryota > Metazoa > Chordata > Chondrichthyes > Hexanchiformes > Hexanchidae > Heptranchias > Heptranchias perlo. The sequence goes on from NC_090325.1 coordinate 75,533,221, forward strand.
AACATGGAGAAAGGAAGGACCCAGTGCACAGCAAGAGGAGCTGGATCAATATGATCAGTCAGCAGAAGAGAACCCTTTGTCAGTAATGAGAAAAAATTGTGCAGCTCCAACATAGAACTTCTTCCAACCTGTATTTAACAGTTCTGTCTATATCTTCTCCATCTCCTTTGCTCATATGCCTTCAGCTACAGTACCTTACATTTTCAACACAACCAACAAATCTGCCACGCATGCCACTTGATGAAACTTGCTCCGAAACCTTGCCAAAAATGTTCTCTGAATGAACAACTTTGGAGCAATCACATTTTTAATCTCCAAACATTGGGATGGAATTTCCTGTGGGGGCGTAATTGGGAAGTTACATTCAAAATGATGCCCATTCATGCACCCATTTTGCCAATGTCTATTTGCACCCAAATTTCCTGCCAATCTCATTAACATGCTGGAATGTAAAAATGGGTGTAAACAAGCTGAAATCCGCATAAACAATTGATGCCCAAGGAAAGCTCCAAATGCACATCATATATTCCTTTTATAAACATGGAAAATTAAAGTTTCAAGCCATCCAACTATCATTCATGCACATTAGGCAAAGTATGTTTAAGAACTTACAATAGTGGAAGCGTTTCAATTTTTAAAGTGACTTATACTTCGCCATAAAAATGCATTCAAAGAAACAGAAAATACAGTGCAGGCCTTAGTGAAGATAAATAAAGTTATATTTCTGGTGTTATATTGCTAGTTTTGAGTGATTTTTTTATTTGTTTCCTTCTGGGCTTAATTTTACACCCATTTTTAACCCGTTTAATCGCAGAAAATTCATGTGTACGGCTCTTTAGACTGGGTGCAGATCCATTTTAATGAGTCAAGATGCATTCGGGGACAAGGATCGATAGACTGCCATAAAAGAGCAAGGAAATTCAGGCGTAGTGTAATTACATCCGTAACACACGTACGCCCGAGTTTCCTCAATTTTTTATGCTGGTAATTTGCTGTATGCCCCAATTACACTTGTCTCTGGGTACAAACACACAGGCAGTTCCACCCCATTGTGTGTATTATGTGTGTGCCTACTCTTTCGTACCATGCTTCTTCCCCTGGTGACTGTGTGTGAAGTATGATTTCTTATCCTAATCTTCTGCTTTGTGTTCCATCTCACTAGTCGGAATGCGGAAGGTTCTGGCTGCTGTGTGTCAGTAAGAGTCTCTTGGGATTGAGATGGCTTTGCGACCCAGCAGCTAAGTATCAGTCTATTTTATGTACTCAAGTCTCTGGAGAAGAGAAAGACAGGTTACAATGGTCAGCATCACATACAGCTTCCAGAAGAAGCATGCCAATGGCTTCAGTTTATCATTTAGTAATGAATGATTGAGTGACTAGGAAGAGAAGAACACTGGAAGTTAGTACTGTACCTGAACTGATGACTTCCCCCCTACTCCTCTACGTCCAACACCCTATAGGTCCTTCCTTCCAATAATTGGGAGGGCTCTTTCTCCTATTGTCGGAATATAAAGGGCCAACCTCCTATAAGTGATCTCGCATGGCTTTTAGGGACAGTCTTCTCCTGCAGGAAGAGTAAAGAAAGTGAAATGTTCCAGTTGTCAAGCTGAGATGCAATAAGACCCCAGTGGCAGCATGCAGCCCACCATGGGGTGAGATGACATATTCATGCAACATTTAGCAGTGTTAGGTGGGAGGATTCTTTTGGGCTGAGTGCAAGTAAGGATGCGAGTGAAGGAATAATACCAAGGGAAGGCTAAGGCTGTAAAGTGCACCCTATTGCCTCAGTATTAAAGTTTGCAGGTAATTTTAGACTGTGTGAAGGGCAAACGATTGTAAGTGTCAAACATGCATTAATGTAAGGTGATGGTGGGTTCTCATATTTTGACTGACTGGTAAAATCATTAATCCACTGGTGCCAATTATGTGGTGTGGCTGAGCTGTCGTTCATACTGGAGGCAAACTCTTATCATTTCCCTGGGATGATGTTCTTGGGGACCTGTGACAAGCATTGCTGAAGAGGCCTCTCTCTTCTGTGTCACACTGAGGAAGAATCTCAAGGGTTCCATAAGCGAATCTAGTTGCTCCGCAGCCTATCGCATTTCTTGTCAACCTTCATAGCTGTTAAGCTTGTTTCCAACTTTTAATCAAAATAGATGCCTGTCCCTTTAAACTGTTGCAGGATTTTAAATCCTGTGACAGCATATACTTCCCCATTCTCCCATGAGTGAGCTTTTAATGAGAGGCAATCTCATGCCGGGAGCCCGCCCATGGGATTATAATCAATCAGAATTTCATCCGGGAGAAGCACTCTGCACATCAGGCAGATATGCATCTTGCACCATCTAACTTCTGGACTAGCTTACACCCGATGTGAAAATCCAGGCTAACATATTTCCAGTGTAGACTAAGATTTTATTGTGAAATAGTTTACCACTGATCAGTGACAAGTAAAAGGCCTGTGAATGAAAATAGCCTGGTATTTTAGCCAGCAACTGACCTTAATGAAACCCAGGGGAAGCTGTGACTAACCTGAGTCCTTGGCACAAACCTTTCCATTTCTTTTTACATGAAAAAAGGATGAAAATCAAACTCAGACTTGTCCATTGAGATAGTACAGTAATCAGTCATGAAGAACAAATATGTTTTATGTCTGCTTCTATCAGTGAGAGTATAATTCAAACTACAAGTATCTCCACAATTCTCCAGGCAAGCTTCCAGTCTATGTATAATTGTACATTTTAAGGCCATCTGTTCGTTATTACTATCCTTCCTTTCATTCTCATATTTATTTCCCTTGTGAAATTATACCAGGCATGAACAAGATCAACTGTTTTTTTTAACACAGCCCATAATATTTTTAAAGCATTCAGCTATTATATCTCATCTCAATGTATTTTCTAAACATACAATATATTTCAACTCCCCCCACCATTGCTCCTTCAAGGGATGTCACCTCTAAGTGACCCCATTGATCTAGGAGTATAGAAGAATGTCTCCAAGATTCCACTCTGATATCAATGGTCCCTGATCAGGAGATAGGGTGAACATTATTTCAGAGTTGCAAGGAACTTTTCTGTTTTCTATATTGTATTACAAGTGAATGATATTCTGTGGCACATATCATACTAATAATTGTGTGAAGATATGATTGGATAATTTCGATTTCAATAATGCAATCTAGTGGTTAGCATTATAAATCTTCTGGATATGTCAAATCTAAATGAGAGAGTCTCCACTCTCCAAAATCAGGTAACTTCTTGACTTCCTCAGAATATATGGACACTAGTATAGCAAGCCCACCAGAGGTCATATATTTGGTTAAGCTCATTTGCACCACCATCTATTTGGCAGAAACTTGAACAAGGCTGGCTGCAACATTTCTTCATAAAAAAAGCAACCCCTGCACATTTTCAGGACTACACATATATGAAGCTGAAAATCTGTACAATATGCATGACAGTTTATAATGACTATCAGGCAGAGCAACAGTAACACATTTCCTAAGTTTGCCTTATTTGCAAAGGCTTGGCCACTTTTCTTTAAGGTAGAAAGGTTTAACTTCTTTCCTCCCGATATCCCCACCATCACAGAAGCCAGTCTTCCGCCAATTCGATTCACTCCACGTGATATCAAGAAACGGCTGAGTGCACTGGATATAGCAAAGGATATGGGCCCCAACAACATCCCGGCTGTAGTGTTGAAGACTTGTGCTCCAGAATTGGTGCTGCGTCTCTAGCCAAGCCGTTCCAGTACAGCTACAACACTGGCATCTACCCTGTGGAAAATTGCCCAGGTATGTCCTGTCCACAAAAAGCAGGACAATCCAATCCGGCCAATTACCGCCCCATCAGTCTACTCTCAATCATCAGCAAAGTGATGGAAGGTGTCGTCGACAGTGCTATCAAGCGGCACTTACTCACCAATAACCTGCTCACCGATGCTCAGTTTGGGTTCCGCCAGGACCACTCGGCTCCAGACCTCCTTACAGCCTTGGTCCAAACATGGACAAAAGAGCTGAATTCCAGAGTTGAGGTGAGAGTGACTGCCCTTGACATCAAGGCTGCATTTGACCGAAAGTGGCACCAAGGAGCCCTCGTAAAATTGAAGTCAATGGGAATCAGGGGGAAAACTCTCCAGTGGCTGGAGTCATACCTAGCTCAAAGGAAGATGGTAGTGGTTGTTGGAGGCCAATCATCTCAGACCCAGGGCATTTCTGCAGGAGTTCCTCAGGGCAGTGTCCTAGGGCCAACCATCTTCAGCTGCTTCATCAAAGATCTTCCCTCCATCACAAGGTCAGAAATGGGGATGTTCGCTGATGATTGCACAGCGTTCAGTTCCATTCGCAACCCTTCAAATAATGAAGCAGTCCGAGCCCGCATGCAGCAAGACCTGGCCGTAAACGTGACTCCAGGATGGTTTGTTGCCTCCCTGGTGCCAGGGTCATGGATGTCACTGAGCGGCTTCAGGGCATTCTCAAGGGGGAGGGTGAGCAGGCAGAGGTCGTGGTCCACATTGGGACCAACGACATAGGTAGGAAGGGAGATGAGGTCCTGCATCAAGAATTTAGGGAGCTAGGTAGCAGATTAAAGAGCAGGACCTCAAAGGTTGTAATCTCTGGATTACTCCCAGTGCCACGGGCTAGTGAGTATAGAAATAGGAGGATAGAACAGATGAATGCGTGGCTAAAGAGTTGGTGCAGGAGGGAGGGTTTCAGTTTCCTGGATCACTGGGCCTGCTTCTGGGGAAGGTGGGACTTGTACAAGTCGGACGGGTTGCATCTGAACCAGAGCGGGACAAATATCCTTGCGGGGAGGTTTGCTAGCACTGTTGGGGGGGGTTTAAACTAACTTGGCAGGGGGATGGGATACAGAGTGGAGCTACAATAGGGGGTGATGTGCAGCCAAATATAGAGAAAAAAACAAGTCAGCTTGGAAGACAGGGCAAATATGTGAGGGCAAGGCTGGATGGCATCTATTTTAATGCAAGGAGTCTTGCGAATAAGGTGGATGAACTGAAGGTGTTGATAAACACATGGGAGTATGATATTGTTGCTGTCACAGAGACATGGTTGAGGGAGGGGCAAGACTGGCAGCTCAATATTCCGGGGTACAGAATCTTCAGGTGAGACAGAGGGGGAGGTATAAGAGGAGGGGGGGTCGCAATATTAATTAAAGAATCAATTACTGCCATAAGGAGGGATGATATATTAGCAGGTTCCTCTAATGAGGCCATATGGGTGGAGCTTAAAAACAAAAAGGGGGCAAGCACTTTGATGGGAGTGTACTATAGGCTCCCAAACAGTCAGGGGGAGATAGAGGAACAGATATGTAGGCAAATCTCAGAAAATTGTGCAATAATAGGGTAATAATAGTGGGGGATTTCAACTTCCCCAATATTAACTGGGATACTCAGAGTGTAAAAGGCTTAGAGGGTACAAAATTCTTAATGTGCATCCAGGAGAGCTTTTTGAGCCAGCATGTAGAAAGTCCTACAAGAGAGGGGGCGGTACTGGACCTAATTCTAGGGAATGTGGCCGGCCAAGTGGAAGAAGTGCTAGTTGGTGAGCACTTTGGTGACAGTGACCATAATTTGGTGAGATTTAAGGTGGTCATGGAAAAGGACAGGGAGGGGCCGGAAATAAAGGTTCTAAATTGGGGGAAGGCCGATTTTAATAGGATAAGGCAGGATCTGGCCAAAATGGACTGGGATCAGCTGCTTGTAGGAAAATCCGCATCGGAGCAATGGGAGTCTTTCAGAAGGGAGATTGAGACCATACAATGGCAACATGTTCCCATAAAGGTCAAGGGTGGTTCCAAGAACTCCAGGGAACCTTGGATGTCAGGGGATATACGAGAATGGATTAGGAAAAAAAGGAGGGCTTTTGGCAGATACAAAAGGCTAAAGACGGAGGAAGCCCTAGAGGAGTACAAAAAGTGCAGGGGGATACTTAAAAAAGAAATTAGGAGATCAAGGAGGGGCCATGAAATAACACTGGCGAGCAAAATAAAGGAAAATCCTAAGATGTTTTATAAGTATATTAAGGGTAAGAGGATGACTAGGGAAAAAATAGGGCCCATTAGGGACAAAAATGGCAATCTGTGTGTGGAGCCGGCAGATGTAGGAGGGGTTCTAAATGAATTTTTTGCATCTGTTTTCACTATGGAGAAGGACGATGTAGACATAGAAATACGGCAGGGGGACTGTGATATACTCGAACATATTAACATCGAGCGGGAGGAGGTATTGGCGGTTTTAGCAGGCCTAAAAATGGATAAATCCCCAGGCCCGGACGAAATGTATCCCAGGCTACTGTGTGAGGCAAAGGAGGAGATTGCGGGGGCTCTGACACATATATTCAGAACCTCTCTGGCCACAGGGGATGTGCCAGAGGACTGGAGAACCGCTAATGTAATACCATTATTCAAGAAGGGGAGTAGGGAAAAACCGGGGAACTATAGGCCAGTGAGCCTAACATCAGTGGTAGGAAAATTATTGGAAAAAACTCTGAAGGACAAAATTAGTCTCCACTTGGAGAAGCAAGGATTAATCAGGGATAGTCAACATGGCTTTGTCAAGGGAAGATCATGTCTGACTAATTTGATTGAATTTTTTGAGGGGGTGACTAGGCGTGTGGATGAGGGTAACGCAGTGGATGTGGTATACATGGATTTCAGTAAGGCCTTCGATAAAGTCCCCCACAGGAGACTGGTCAAGAAGGTACGAGCCCATGGAATCCAGGGTGCCTTGGCACTTTGGATACAAAACTGGCTTAGTGGCAGAAGGCAGAGGGTGATGGTCGAAGGTTGTTTTTGTGACTGGAAGCCTGTGGCCAGTGGGGTACCACAGGGATCGGTGTTGGGTCCCTTGCTGTTTGTGGTCTACATTAATGACTTGGATATGAATGTAAAAGGTATGATCAGTAAGTTCGCTGATGATACAAAAATTGGTAGGGTGGTAAATAGCGAGGAGGATAGCCTCAGTCTGCAGGACGATATAGATGGGTTGGTCAGATGGGCGGAACAGTGGCAAATGGAATTTAACCCGGAAAAGTGCGAGGTGATGCACTTTGGAGGGACTAACAAGGCAAGGGAATACACAATGAATGGGAGGACCCTAGGCAAGACAGAGGGTCAGAGGGATCTTGGTGTGCAAGTTCACAGATCCCTGAAGGCGGCGGAACAGGTAGATAAGGTGGTAAAGAAGCCATATGGGATACTTGCCTTTATTAGCCGAGGCATAGAATATAAGAGCAAGGAGGTTATGATGGAGCTGTATAAAACACTGGTTAGGCCACAGCTGGAGTACTGTGTGCAGTTCTGGTCGCCACACTACAGGAAGGATGTGATCGCTTTGGAGAGGGTGCAGAGGAGATTCACCAGGATGTTACCAGGGCTGGAGCGCTTCAGCTATGAAGAGAGACTGGGAAGATTGGATTTGTTTTCCTTGGAGCAGAGGAGGCTGAGGGGGGACATGATTGAGGTGTACAAAATTATGAGGGGCACAGATAGGATGGATACTAAGGAGCTTTTTCCCTTCGTTGAGGGTTCTATAACAAGGGGACATAGATTCAAGGTAAAAGGCGGGAGGTTTAGAGGGGATTTGAGAAAGAACTTTTTCACCCAGAGGGTGGTTGGAGTCTGGAACTCACTGCCTGAAAGGGTTGTGGAGGCAGGAACCCTCACAACATTCAAGAAGCATTTGGATGAGCACTTGAAATGCCATAGCATACAAGGCTACGGACCAAATGCTGGAATATGGGATTAGAGTAGACAGAGCTGATGGCCGGCGCAGACACGATGGGCCGAAGGGCCTCTATCTGTGCTGTATAACTCTATGACTCTATGACTCTATAACATCCAGGCTTGGGCTGATAAGTGGCAAGTAACTTTCGCACTAGATAAGTGCTAGGCAATGACCATCTCCAACAAGAGAGAGTCTAACCACCTCCCCTTGACATTCAACGGCATTACCATCATCGAATCCCCCACCATCAGCATCCTGGGGGTCACCATTGACCAGAAACTTAACTGGACCAGCCATGTAAATACTGTGGCTACAAGAGCAGGTCAGAGGCTGGGTGTTCTGTGGCGAGTGACTCACCTCCTGACTCCCCAAAGCCTTTCCACCATCTACAAGGCACAAGTCAGGAGTGTGATGGAATACTCTCCACTTGCTTGGATGAGTGCAGCTCCAACAACACTCAAGAAGCTCGACACCATCCAGGACAAAGCAGCCCGCTTGATCAGCATTCCATCCACCACCCTAAACATTCACTCCCTTCACCACCGGCACACAGTGGCTGCAGTGTGTACCATCCACAGGATGCACTGCAGCAACTCGCCAAGGCTTCTTCGACAGCACCTCCCAAACCCGCGACCTCTACCACCTAGAAGGACAAGAGCAGCAGGCACATGGGAACAACACCACCTGCACATTCCCCTCCAAGTCACATACCATCCTGACTTGGAAATAAATCGCCGTTCCTTCATCGTCACTGTGTCAAAATCCTGGAACTCCCTTCCTAACAGCACTGTGGGAGAACCTTCACCACACGGACTGCAGTGGTTCAAGAAGGCGGCTCACCACCACCTTCTCAAGGGCAATTAGGGATGGGCAATAAACGCCGGCCTCGCCAGCGACACCCACATCCCATGAACGAATAAAAAAAAAATTAGTGCAGAATAACTATGGTTTCTATTGAATATATTTTCTATTAGTGCTGACCAATCAATAAATCCTATCTGACATCTCTTTGTTTTTATCATTACAAATTTTTTCTTTACAGTTCCTGCGATTATCTCAGCTTATCTGCTGCATGGTGCAACTGGAAAGAGAGACGAATGGATTGGAGATGCACCCTGCCTGCCTGTGTCCATTTTTAGATTGTTCACATTTGCTGCAATTGTGTTATTTAAAGTGCAGAACTGGACTTAACTCGTCTAGACACTTTGGCATGTTTATTTCCACACAATGAGAAAAAAAATTATGAGCTGAACCTTCAAAAGCGCAGATTGGCTTTTGATCAAAGAACCCATTTGACTGAAGTATTCTCGCAACCCACCTGTAAAATTCAAGTGAGATTGGATTTCAAGTTTAGGTTTATCTTCACCCTAGAGGGACAGTAGCAAATCATAAAAAAAACTTTTTACACCCTTGACTTCATCTTGGAGGACAGATAGCAGTTTTTTCTTCCTCTCCCCTGCAGCCATACCTTTCATATATAGCAACTCTACATATGCATGCATGTATAAAAGAAGCACAAGCACATGCAAACTCACAACCACTACCAACACAGCCATCAATTCATCTCATAGCTCATCTCTGCTTCACCCTGCAATAAAGGTAACTCAATTTGTCCACAGTTTTGAAAAACCTTGAAACTGATTCACAGCACATTGGCAGAAAAATCAAATACAGATGCTTTTTTGCAATGAAATATGGATACCCCTCACTGTGATTGATATAGATAATGAACCTGCCTTATAAGATCATTAAATCTCTTAAGGCAGATAAATCAAATATGATTTGTAATTTTCCCTAGGACTGTGTATGATCTATTGCATATAAATAGAAAGAACTTGCATTTTTATAGCACCTTTCACAATCTCAGGATGCCCCAAAGTGTTTCACAGTCAATTAAGTACTTTTGATGTGTAGTCACTGTTGTAAAGTAGACAAACACATCAGCTAATTTGCGCATGATATTGGATGAGGGATAAATTTTTCTAGAGCACCTCCCCAGCTATTCTTCAAATAGTACCATGGGATCTTTTATGTCCACCTGAGAGGTAGACAGGGCCTCAGTTTAATGTATCATTTGAAAGACTGCACCTCCAACAGTGCAGCACTCCTTCAGAGCTGCATCCAAACAGCCTAAAACATTTGTCAGAATTTCATTTCAGCGGATGGAAGCCTTGTTCACTCTTGACTTCCTGGTGCCATGTGCTACCAGCCAACTTATGGAGCATTGAGAAAAGTCATAGTTCTGGTCTCTCTGCTACATTGCAAATGAGATCAAAGTTCAAAGTGAGGAAGAGAAATGGTGGCATCATTAACCATCGGGTGGTAGTTAGTATATTTTTTAACTGTTTCTAACTCCAATAGGATTGTCAAAAGAAGTGAAACGATGATTTGGTGATTTTTCTTTTAAGTAGTGGTATACTGTACCATCCTGCACTGTTCTACACAGATTTTGAAAAAGGTCCATGGAGGAATAATGAAAACGATAAATGAAATTTTAAAAATAGTTTGTTATTGCTTCTTAGCACCATCATTTATAACAGATGGGAAGTAATTTGGAACTGTTATAAATCACTGAGAAATAAGTTAAAGACATCTTCACAGTAAAACATTCTTTATTTGTTTTGCTGCCACTGCATTGCAAAATGTGTTTAAATTAAAACTTGGCAGGATTGGAGCATTGATCTTTATGACTGGAGAAACAAACATTGTCATCGATGTAGAAGGCAGCATAAATAATCGCATTCCAACACTTGTCAGACAAGAGATCCCTTCTCATTCTTCTAAACTCGAGTGAATACAGGCCGAGTCGACCCAATCTTTCCTCATACGACAGTCCTGCCATCCCAGGAATCAGTCTGGTGAACCTTCGCGGCACCCCCTCTATGGCAAGTGTATCCTTTCTTAGGTAAGGAGACCAAAACTGCACACAATACTCCAGGTGTGGTCTCACCAAGGCCCTGTACAACTGCAATAAGACATCCTTGCTCCTAATCTCAAATCCTCTTGCAATGAAGGCCAACATACCATTTGCCTTCCTAACTGCTTGCTGCACCTGCATGTTTGCTTTCAGTGACTGGTGTACAAGGACACCCAGGTCCCTTTGTACATCAACATTCCCCAATCTATCACTATTTAAATAATACTCTGCCTTTCTGTTTTCCCTTCCGAAGTGGATAACTTCACATTTATCCCCATTATACTGCATCTGCCATGTATTTGCCCACTCATTCAACTTGTCTAAATCGCCCTGAAGCCTCTTTGCATCCTCCTCACAACTCACGATCCCACCTAGTTTTGTGTCGTCAGCAAACTTGGAAATATTACATTTGGTTCCCTCATCCAAATCATTGATATATATTGTAAATATCTGGGGCCCAAGCACTGATTCCTGCGGTATCCCACTAGTCACTGCCTGCCACCCCGAAAAAGATCCATTTATTCCTACTCTCCGTTTCCTCTCTGTTAACCAATTTTCAATCCATGCCAGTATATTACCACCAATCCCATGTGCTTTAATTTTGCACACTAACCTCTTATGTGGGACTTTATCAAAGGCCTTCTGTAAATCCAAATAAACCACATCCACTGGTTCTCCCTTATCTATTCTACCAGTTACATCCTCAAAAAACTCCAGTAGGTTTGTCAAACATGATTTCCCTTTCATAAATCCATATTGACTTTGTCTAATTCCATTGATATTTTCTAAGTGTCCTGCTGTCACATCCTTTATAATAGACTCTAGCATTTTCCCTGCAACTGATGTTAGGCTAACCTGTCTGTAGTTCCCTGTTTTCTCTCCCTCCTTTTTTAAATAGTGGGGTTACATTTGCCACCCTCCAATCTGCCAGAACTGTTCCATAATCTATAGAATTTTGGAAGATGACAACCAATGCATCCACTATTTCCATGGCTACCTCTTTTAGTACTCTGGGATGCAAATTATCAGGCCCTGAGGATTTATTGGCTTTCAGTCCCATTAATTTATCTAGCATCATTTTTTTACTAATACTAATTTCCTTTAATTCCTCCTTCTCACTAGTCCCTTGGTTCCCTAGCATGAACATGCTAACTGAGAGCTGCTGAGTCTGAATGAAGCCCTTTGAATGGCCTCGTACCTTTACTAAGCAAAGGTAACTGATTGGGTGGGATTGAATACCAGCAGAAGCTTCATTGGCTCCAATGAGAGCCAAAGGAAAGAAAAACTCATCATTTTGTTAGACCGTGCCTGGGCCTCCCTTCCGCCCTCAGAGAAGCTTGAGCCCCCATTGAAGTGGGTACCTCTAAATGTCCTTGCAGGTGCTGGCTGCCTGCCCCAACCATGCAGATGACCCCATCCCCAAGATTTGGGACTGCATCAGTACATCTGGGTGACCAGTAGTTCTGCACTGTTACACTTTCATTGGTGGAGCAGTACTCCAAGAATTTCGGCCCCTTAGTGTCCGTTATAGAGTATGATTTTATTAGGATATTTCCCTCTCCCCATCCTAATGGCAACTGGGGTCTTGCCACTTACTCCTTTCTCTTTAACAATTAGACAAATAACCCAGATATGCTTTTGTCATGACGCTAATGAATAATCTATTAATAGGGAGAGGTTGGGAGTTTTACACGGAGGGTTGTTAGGAGTTGAGCACCCAACCAGAAACAGTCATGGAAGCAGAATCCATAACAGCTTTTAAAAGGAAAGCGGATAAATATTTGAAAAAGAAAAACTTTTATGGATATGGGTAAAGGGACTAAATGAATAGCTCATTCAGAGAGCCAACATAGGCACAATGGGCCAACTGGCCTCCTTATGTGCTATAAAATTCTATGATTCTATCATGTTCAACCAGGCATTCCAAAAATATAAAATTTGTTTAATTACCAATTAAACCTCTTGCAAGACAACAAAATGAGCCATTGTGAGTTAAATTAAGTCTCCCAATTAATGCTTTTGACAGTAGCAGATTATATTGTTAGCATGTCTGCTGCATTCATTTCACACTTGTGAAGCATGGTCCCTGAACGTTCTCAGGCTGTGCCGCTGCTCCTCTGTAACTTTATCAGAAGTTCGGCGGAAACCCCATTTACGTGTTGGGTCTCAGGGGCATGATCTTTTTTTCCAGAAACTGATTTGAGGAATGGAGCTTTAACCAAATTCCTCCAAGCGAAATGTAGTGCGAATTCTTTTTAGTTAAATTGCTTCCAGATTTTCCGGATGTAAGCGTACAATAATTGATTATTGTCTAGCAGAATTGTTTGTGACCAAAGGCACATCATGTTTTTTTATGGACTAACCAGAGCAAAGGCCTTTTGCAATTTTCCGACGTTCACAAAACACCATGCTACATTTTACTTGCCACCAGCATTAGCTCTAATTGAAAACAACGAGGATCAAATGCACATGTGGGAAATGTAGTGCTCAAGGCAATGCTCTGTTCTGCACCAACGCTGTTTTAATGGGCAAATGTAAATTAAGGCTGTTGTAATACATGAACATTCTTTTGTACTGATTAAGCACATGAGGCCTTCATTAGAAACATCCAATGGCCGTTGCCTGCAACAGCTGTACTCATTTTTTTAAACTAATAATTTAGAAGCTCGGTTCCTAACTGATTATATCTCCAGAAACAGCAAACTCTCTATGGTGCTACGTTAAGAAACTGTTGCTTTTCTCCGGTCGCTGCCCTGGTGGGATTGCGTTGTGCAGTAACAGCACCAGGTGGGACATGATGGAGTCACAGTGCCCACTTGCACTGCTATGAAGGGAAAAACGGCAGCATATCAATAGTTTCATTTCATGCTCATTCAGAACAGACTACTGCAGATTTTCATCATCTTATTGAACTGACTGAATCGGTTGATCTGAATTTGGGACATTTTGATTCTGGCCACTAAAATAATATAATTCAAATACTTAACATATTTCAAGTTCACAAAGTCAAAGTGTTTGCAGCGAAAGTAAAGATGCAGAAGATTTATGATCAAAGTCCTAAGTGTTTGCCAGATGTTAACATAGATATAATGGAGTCACCATCTGAAACCTGAAAGTAGGCTGATAATGGATCAGAAATGTCAGGTGCTAACAGGCTTAATGGAGTCTTTAAGTTCAATGAAGTGTACACAAGCAGAATCCAAAGTCTGATAAGCCATTAATGTGAACTAAAATAAGGAACATTAAAGAACTCTGAATTATAGTGTTAATAATAATTACAAACGATGCAGTTATTCTCAATGTTGGAGCAGTCAAATCCAGGTAAGACCTTGGTAAACATCACAAAATTTTATAACACATGTTTCATAAGCACAATTTTATCCCAACCCACCATAGTGCAATGGGGAGGAGGGGGGAGCAAAACTCATAAGATCACACATTGCTTCAGATCATAATTTCTTCCAGATTGTTCTTCATTTTCTTCTGCGGTGCTGTCTGATTTCGGGTGGTACGATGGAGGATAGCTCAGCCCTACAACTCGATAAAATTTAAAGATCAATCTCTTGAACCTGTTCAGGTTCTCTGACATTGTGAAAACCTGATGAGGTGATAGTGGAAAAGTGTGAAATTGGGGCGGCGGGTGGAAGGTCTACTCTAATCTTCCTCTGGCAGCGAGCCCGACCCAGTGGAAAATCCAGCCCATTAAGTAAAATTGGAGTGTGTACATTACATCCTAATGGGGCAAAATAGCACAATGTGATATTACCATATGAACACATTAACACACTCATATGAAATTCCACTGCTGCTATCTTAACAAAGGATTTAATCTATTTATTTTGAACAGATTAATGCCTGGATTAACAGCGGCATTAATGAATGTCAACTTTGTATAGCACTATTTCATCCCATATATGTCTTGGAAAATCCTATAAACAAGGTTAAGAGAGGAATCTAATAAAGGTATTCAAAATTAGGAGAAGTATTAGAATTATGAAAGATTTGGAAAGGACAAATAATGAAAAATTGTTTTCACTGGTTGGTGAATTATGGAAATACATAGAAGTTACAATCAATCTGCCTCCACACTTACCCTCCATGCAAAGCAAATAGACCTAATTACATTTTCCCAGTATGTTCCCAAATCTCTTCAACTCCTTTTCCTTCATCCACCTAGCCAATCTAATCTTGAATATTGACATAGTTTCTGCCTCAACCACTGACCTTGGCAATGTATTTCACAGCCTCACAACTCTCTGTAGAACAAAGTTTCTGTTGATCTCTGTTCTAAATTTATTACATTTAATCTTGTATCATTGGCTCCTCATTCTTGACCCCTCAACTACTGGAAACAGTTTGGGCTATAAATTCGGCCATGTAGCGCCCATTTTTCAGACGTTATGCGGCCTCCTAAGGTCCCAAGATGGCTTCTGGAAAGCCCACAAACGTTTCTAACGGACGCCATCTTGATAAAGGTGTTTGCTCACGCGCAGATAACGAACACCGGTATCATGTAAAGTAAGGAGAACATGCATTGATCAGTGTACAAAGCTGATTTAAAGGGATAGATACCATTTTGGCACTCAATGCTCCAGCCAACGCACTATCTTAAACAAAAACAGCTGAAGATGTCGTAGATGGCCTGGAGGACCCCCCTTGCCAGTGCTATTTAAAGGGACCATGCAGGATTTACAGGTTAATTGCTGGATTATTGCTTCTGGCTGCTGATGCATTTGTACATGTTTTTGGAGGTCTCCTATAATTGATTACTAGGACGAGGGGACTTGGCCTAAAATTTAGAACCAGGACTTGCAGGAGTGAAGTTAGAAAATGCTTCTACATGCAAAGGGTGGTAGGAGTTTGGAACGCTCTTCCGCAAACAGCAGTTGATGCTAGCTCAATTGTGAATTTAAAATATAAGATTGATAGATTTTTGTTAACCAAGGATATTAAGGGATATGGCGCTAAGGCGGAACAGGCTTGAAGGGCTAAATGCCACTGCCACTTGCTGCCTCCTGTTATGCGCCACCTTCTCCTGCAAGAAAGCTGGGCATGTGTTGGTGAGTGACCTGCGGGATGTTTGGGTGATGTGCCTGTAATGGTTGAATAGCTGCCAGTGTGTGTGGCCTGTGAGTTGTGGCTGGGCGGCTTGCAACAGTAGTAATGTGTAAGGGTGAGAGGAAGCATCTGATTGAAAGAGTTTGTTGGTATGTGTCTGGTGAGGGATGTAGTGCGTGGAGCAATGGATGCGGCTCGTGGTGCAGTTGGTAGGAGATGCTACTTGACAGTTGACCTCACTCATCTTGACCACTCGTGTCAAAGCATTGAACTTCTTCCTGCACTGCATCCATGTTTGTGATGCTATATGCCCAGCATTGACTTTGTCACCTACTGCCTCCCACTGCCTTTTGAGCATAGGCCTGGAGGGGCTCTTGCCCCCCTGCGGATACAGGAGGGATCCTGCTGTTCATCTCTTGCACCAAAGCCTCTAGTGCATCATCAGAGAACCTTGGTGCACACTCTCTCGCAGGCCTGGTACAAACTCAGATCGGCAGATTGACGAGGTCTGGCGTGCAGATTGGAGGATATGAGATTTAGTAGCGTGCAACCTTTATTCAATGTTTTACCATAACTCATCAGTTTGTAAACAGAGGGACGGGACCTGCATCTGTGTTTTACACATGCGATGTCTGATCTCCGTTCAGACTCCATGCGGACCCGTATCTTATTTTTTGCAAATAAGAGGTGCAAGCTGCCTTTTAAGAGCTGCAGGCTGCCTTTAAGATGTGTGAGCCAACCCCTGCTGGTGAGAAGTCGCTGAACAACGCAGCCAGGCCTGGCTGCTCGCACAGGAATCAGGTAAATGACCAGGCAACATGAATCTCACGTGCTGCCTGCATCAGAACAACCAGGCGTGGGTTAATCATGCACCATGACCCCCGCGCCCAGATTCGGGGTTTATCAAATTTAACCCCCTCCGTTTCTACCAACCTTGTCCCACCCTTTCGTAATTTTAAATATTTCTATTACATCTCCCCATAATCTGCAAAAAAGCTCCAATTTTTCAAGCCTTTCTTTATATTTGTATTTCCTCATACCAAGAAACATCCTTGTAAATCTATGTTGTCCCTCTCTAAAGCCTTGATATCTTTCTACAAGAACATTGCAATTAATACCCTGACAAGAATATTCATCGAGGGCACTAGATGAATCCTTAACTCTTTCACCGTCATTCCTCATCAAGGATCCATCTGGGGTTTACCATCTAGTTTAGACTTAGGAGTGAAAGATGCCTAAATGTGTCTCGCCCAACAGTCTTAAATCAACCAGTTTGGATTACATCAACATTTACACTTCCGACCTCTAATCAAGATCCACACAAAGTACTGAGTGAGTGAAGAAAGAAAGAACTTGCATTAATAGAGCGCCTTTCACAACGTCATGATGTCCAAAAGTGCTTTACAGCCAATGAAGTACTTTTTGAAGCGTCATCACTATTGTAATGTAGGAATAGTGGCAGCCAATTTATGCATAGCAAAATCCCACAACCAGCAATGCTATCGATGTCCCACAATGCCTAATAAATGACCAGAACATCTGTTTTAGGTGACTTTTGAGGGATAATTGTTGACCAGATCTCCAGAGAACTCTCCTCTTCTTCGAATAGGGCAGGGGGATCTTTTACATCCACCTGAGAGGCCAGATACATCAACCAGTGGACTTAGTTGCTGTTTCGCTAAGTCTTAGCGGTCCTTTAACTCATTGATATCTCAGTACGAGCAGAGCCTATTTGCCCCAGTCAGGTATGAGTATTTGTGTTTAGAGTGCTGGAGGTGTTTACCGTGGCTTGTCAGGAGCCAGCTCTTACATTCAAATTCTGATTTTATCGTGATGCAGTTATCCTTTGGTTTATCTTTCCTATTTCCTCTCTCATTAGCTTTTTCATTTTTTCTTCTATTAATTTTCCCATTTCCTCAAGTAACCCTGAATTGTCCTTATCTGAGTAGGCTGATTATTGTTTCTGATATAGCAGTTCAAAACTAGACATCCATGAGGTGTTGTAGTGAATCAGCAGCCTGCTTTATATCTCTCCCAATTTTCATTGCCATTGAAGTCAATGAGAGAGATGTATAATGGGCGGCTGATCCGATATCCTCTGTTTAACGCTATCGTCAAAATTACCCCCACAGTTTCTACTCTCAAGTTACACCAGAGCTACACCAAAAACGTTTGAATTAACTTACTCCAGGAAATTTAGTTTTATAGTTTCATAGTATGGTACAGCACAGAGGGAGGCCATTCGGCCCATTGTGCCTGTGCCGGCTCTTTGAAAGAGCTACCAGTTAGTCCCACTCACCTGCTGTTTCCCCATAGCCCTGTCATTTTTTTCCCTTCAAGTATTAATCTAATTCCCTTTTGAAAGTTATTATTAAATCAGGTTCCACCACCCCTTCAGGCATTCCAGATCATAACAACTCGCTGCATAAAAAAATGTTTCCTCATGTCGCCTCTGGTTCTTTTGCCAATCACCTTAAATCTGTGTCCTCTGGTTACCGATCCTTCTACCACTGGAAACAGTGTCTCCTTATTTACTATATCAAAACCCTTCATGATTTTGAACACCTCTAGCAAACCTCTTCTTAACCTTCTCTGCTCTAAGGAGAACAACCCCAGTTTCTCCAATCTCTCCACATAACTGAAGTCCCTCGTCCCTGGCACGGTTCTAGTAAATCTCTTCTACATCATCTTTAATGCTTTGACATCCTTCAAGTGTGGTGCCCAGAATTGAACGCAATACTCCAGCCGAGGCCTAACCAATGCTTTATAAATGTTTAGCATAACTTCCTTGCTTTTGTACTCTATGCCTCTATTAATAAAACCCAGGATCCCAAATGTTTTTTTAACAACCTTCTCAACTTGTCCTACCACCTTCAAAGATTTATGAACATACACTCTTAGATCTCTCCGTTCCTGCACACCCTTTAAAATTGTACCATTTAGTTTACATTGCTTCTCCTCATTCTTCCTACCAAAATGTATCACTTCACACATCTTTGCATTAAATTTCATCTGCCACATATCTGCCCATTTCACCAGTCTGTCTATGTCCTCCTGAAGTCTGTTACTATCAACCACCTTGTTTACTACACTTCCAAGTTTCGTGTCATCTGCAAACTTTGAAATTATACCCTCTATACCCAACTCCAGGTCATTAATATATATTAAAAAGGTGCAGTGGTCCTAATACCAACCCCTGGGGAACACCACTGGATACTTCCCTCCAGTCTGAAAACAACCGTTCAACTCTACTTTCTGCTTTCTGTCCCTGAGCCAATTTTGTATCCACGCTGCCACTGTCCCTTTAATCCCATGGCCTTAAATTTTGCTAACAAGTCTATTATGTGGTACTTTATCAAATGCCTTTTGAAAGTTCACATACACAATATCAATCCTACTACCCTCATCAACCCTCTCCATTACTTCATCAAAGAACTCGGGGGTTAAATTAGTTAACCCACAAAAACGGCAGCTGGGATCGTGGTGTGCGATTAACTCACGCCCGGTCGTTGAGATGTAGGCAGCACATAACATTCGTGCTGCCTGATGATTTCTATGATTGCTGCATGCAGCCAGCGCGACATGCGCTGTTAATCAGCGACACACACTGACAGGGGGCCCCGATATCCAGAAAGGCTAGCACTATTTAAATGGGAGGCTGCAGGGACACCTGGAATTGGTATGGCAACTAACTCTGTGCTGAAATATAATGAGGAATGGCTGAGCCTGCGAGACAGCGTGCACCAAGGTTTTCCGACGACACACTTGAGGTAGTCAAGGTGAGTGACTTCAACTGTCAAGGAACATATCCTACCAACTGCACTACCAGCTGCATCCACTGCTCCAAGCACGACAGGCCCCATCACCCACCTACCAAAAAACTCTTTCCATCAGTACGCAACACTTCAAATCAGATGCTGCATCTCACCCTCACACAGTACCACTCTTGCAAGTCGCACACCCACAATTCACACACACTGGCAACGATTCAAACATGATAGCCACATCACCCAAACATCTTGCAGGTCACTCACTGACACACTTCCCTCTTTCTTGCAGGAGAAGGTGGTGCATAAGAATTGGCAGCAGGAAAAACCTGGGGGAGGACAGGCGCACCTAAACATCCTCACCCCCATGGAGGAGATAGTGCTGGCCATCATTGGGTGGGCTGTCGCTGCAGCCATGGCTACTGGCAGTGCTGGAGGTATCGATAATAGGGTCTCTGCATACCTAATCCTCCTTCTCCCACCCCCTCATCCCACAATCTTTCCTGACTCACGTGCTGCAGATGATGTAAGCATGCATGTCTTACTTTCTCCTCTCCCCCCACCACAACTCAACCCGTGTTCCTTTGTCATTTCAGGTACCCAAGAACTGGAACCTGTCCAGTCAGAGGAGGCAGAGGAAGATGACAGTGATGATGAAGACACACCATCACTCAATCTTACACTCACAGCCACCAGCTCAGATCCTGAAATTGTGCGTACTTTAGAGGCTAGGATTGAGGAGGGATCTGCACATGGTGAGACACCGGGCACAAGTGAGCAGAAGCCGGGCAGTGGGAACGGACACCACAGGTGTTAGCTTGCGGATGGCGAGGTCACACACTAGTTCTGCTGCCGAGGAGTCAGATGATGACTTCAATAGGCCAAGCTACAGAAGAAGGCAGATGGGCGTTAATAAGCAAATGCTTGGTGCACTGGAAACCCTGCACACAATGTTATCATAGAATCATAGAATCATAGAAGTTTACAACATGGAAACAGGCCCTTCGGCCCAACATGTCCATGTCGCCCAGTTTATACCACTAAGCTAGTCCCAATTGCCTGCACTTGGCCCATATCCCTCTATACCCATCTTTCCCATGTAACTGTCCAAATGCTTTTTAAAAGACAAAATTGTACCCGCCTCCACTACTGCCTCTGGCAGCTCGTTCCAGACACCCACCACCCTTTGAGTGAAAAAATTGCCTCTCTGGACCCTTTTGTATATCTCCCCTCTCACCTTAAATCTATGTCCCCTCGTTATAGACTCCCCTACCTTTGGGAAAAGATTTTGACTATCTACCTTCTCTATGCCCCTCATTATTTTATAGACTTCTATAAGATCACCCCTTAACCCCCTACTCTCCAGGGAAAAAAGTCCCAGTCGATCTAACCTCTCCCTATAAGTCAATCGATCAAGTCCCGGCAGCATCCTAGTAAATCTTTTCTGCACTCTTTCTAGTTTAATAATATCCTTTCTATAGTAGGGTGACCAGAACTGTACACAGTATTCCAAGTGTGGCCTTACTAATGTCTTGTACAACTTCAACAAGACATCCCAACTCCTGTATTCAATGTTCCGACCAATGAAACCAAGCATGCCGAATGCCTTCTTCACCACCCTATCCACCTGTGACTCCACTTTCCAGGAGCTATGAACCTGTACTCCTAGATCTCTTTGTTCTATAACTCAACCCAACGCCCTACCATTAACGGAGTAGGTCCTGGCCCGATTTGATCTACCAAAATGCATCACCTCACATTTATCTAAATTAAACTCCATCTGCCATTCAACGGCCCACTGGCCCAATTTATCAAGATCCCGTTGCAATCCTAGATAACCTTCTTCACTGTCCACAATGCCACCAATCTTGGTGTCATCTACAAACTTACTAACCATTCCTCCTAAATTCTCATCCAAATCATTAATATAAATAACAAATAACAGCGGACCCAGCACCGATCCCTGAGGCACACGGCTGGTCACAGGCCTCCAGTCTGAAAAACAACCCTCTACAACCACCCTCTGTCTTCTGTCGTCAAGCCAATTTTGTATCCAATTGGCTACCTCACCTTGGATTCCGTGAGATTTAACCTTATGTAACAACCTACCATGCGGTACCTTGTCAAAGGCTTTGCTAAAGTCCATGTAGACCACGTCTACTGCACAGCCCTCATCTATCTTCTTGGTTACCCCTTCAAAAAACTCAATCAAATTCGTGAGACATGATTTTCCTCTCACAAAACCATGCTGACTGTTCCTAATCAGTCCCTGCCTCTCCAAATGCCCGTAGATCCTGTCCCTCAGAGTACCCTCTAACAACTTACCCACTACAGATGTCAGGCTCACCGGTCTGTAGTTCCCAGGCTTTTCCCTGCCGCCCTTCTCAAACAAAGGCACAACATTTGCTACCCTCCAATCTTCAGGCACCTTACCTGTAGCTGTCGATGATTCAAATATCTCTGCTAGGGGACCCGCAATTTCCTCCCTAACCTTTCATAACGTCCTGGGATACATTTCATCAGGTCCCGGAGATTTATCTACCTTGATGCACGTTAAGACTTCCAGCACCTCCCTCTCTGTAATATGTACACTCCTCAAGACATCACTCTTTATTTCCCCAAGTTCCCTAACATCCATGCCTTTCTCAACCGTAAATACTGATGTGAAATATTCATTTAGGATCTCACCCATCTCTTGTGGTTCCGCACATAGATGACCTTGTTGATCCTTAAGAGGCCCTACTCTCTCCCTAGTTACTCTTTTGCCCTTTATGTACTTGTAGAAGCTCTTTGGATTCTCCTTTGCCTTATCTGCCAAAGCAATCTCATGTCCCCTTTTTGCCCTCCTGATTTCTCTCTTAACTCTACTCCGGCAATCTCTATACTCTTCAAAAGATTTTTGGGTTGCCTTTTATGTTAGTCATTTAACACCCGACTTGTTTGTAATCCCCTCTGTTGGTGCACGGCCTAACTTTCCTGTGCAACAACAGCATAACTGGCAATGAGGAAATGTGCCAGAGGACTGGAGAACCGCTAATGTAGTACCATTATTCAAGAAGGGGAGTAGGGAAAAACCGGGGAACTACAGGCCAGTGAGCCTAACATCAGTGGTAGGAAAATTATTGGAAAAAATTCTGAAGGACAAAATTAGTCTCCACTTGGAGAAGCAAGGATTAATCAGGGATAGTCAACATGGCTTTGTCAAGGGAAGATCATGTCTGACTAATTTGATTGAATTTTTTGAGGGGGTGACTAGGCGTGTGGATGAGGGTAACGCAGTGGATGTGGTATACATGGATTTCAGTAAGGCCTTCGATAAAGTCCCCCACAGGAGACTGGTCAAGAAGGTACGAGCCCATGGAATCCAGGGTGCCTTGGCACTTTGGATACAAAACTGGCTTAGTGGCAGAAGGCAGAGGGTGATGGTCGAAGGTTGTTTTTGTGACTGGAAGCCTGTGGCCAGTGGGGTACCACAGGGATCGGTGCTGGGTCCCTTGCTGTTTGTGGTCTACATTAATGACTTGGATATGAATGTAAAAGGTATGATCAGTAAGTTCGCTGATGATACAAAAATTGGTAGGGTGGTAAATAGCGAAGAGGATAGCCTCAGTCTGCAGGACGATATAGATGGGTTGGTCAGATGGGCGGAACAGTGGCAAATGGAATTTAACCCGGAAAAGTGCGAGGTGATGCACTTTGGAGGGACTAACAAGGCAAGGGAATACACAATGAATGGGAGGACCCTAGGCAAGACAGAGGGTCAGAGGGATCTTGGTGTGCAAGTTCACAGATCCCTGAAGGCGGCGGAACAGGTAGATAAGGTGGTAAAGAAGGCATATGGGATACTTGCCTTTATTAGCCGAGGCATAGAATATAAGAGCAAGGAGGTTATGATGGAGCTGTATAAAACACTGGTTAGGCCACAGCTGGAGTACTGTGTGCAGTTCTGGTCGCCACACTACAGGAAGGATGTGATCGCTTTGGAGAGGGTGCAGAGGAGATTCACCAGGATGTTACCATGGCTGGAGCGCTTCAGCTATGAAGAGAGACTGGGAAGATTGGATTTGTTTTCCTTGGAGCAGAGGAGGCTGAGGGGGGACATGATTGAGGTGTACAAAATTATGAGGGGCACAGATAGGATGGATACTAAGGAGCTTTTTCCCTTCGTTGAGGGTTCTCTAACAAGGGGACATAGATTCAAGGTAAAAGGCGGGAGGTTTAGAGGGGATTTGAGAAAGAACTTTTTCACCCAGAGGGTGGTTGGAGTCTGGAACTCACTGCCTGAGAGGGTTGTGGAGGCAGGAACCCTCACAACATTCAAGAAGCATTTGGATGAGCACTTGAAATGCCATAGCATACAAGGCTACAGACCAAATGCTGGAATATGGGATTAGAGTAGACAGAGCTGATGGCCGGCGCGGACACGATGGGCCGAAGGGCCTCTCTCCGTGCTGTATAACTCTATGACTCTATGACTCTATAATGTCCTATGTGTTTCAAGCTATGGAGCTTGAACCCACAGCCTTCTTACTTATGGACAAGAATACTACCACTGAGTCAAGGCTGACACCTTATGCAAAACTGAACTGCATTACTGTGATTGTATGAAATGCCTCAAGCTGCTATTTATTGCAGAAATTAATCCGTTCAAAATAAATGGATTAAAGCCTTTGTTAATTAGTGAACTGAGGAAATTCATAAGAAAGTGTTAATGTGTCAATATGGTAATATTGCATCCTTCTGAGTAGGCAGACTTAGGCCTCGACCTGCTACATTTCCTGTAATTTAGGAGAACATTCAGAATTTCAACCTCTGTGATATCATTTAAAACAGAATTGCATTAGAATTTAAAAAGGAAGAATATTAAAGGATCTGGGGAAAGGACAGAGAAAAGGAATTGGAGTAGAGAGCACTGATAGGATCAGCTGAATGGTTTCTTTCTGAACCATAAATTCAATGGTTGTATTTTGAAGCACATGTGCCTGATTTGATATATTTTACAATAGCGCTACACTGTGTTGATTACATATATAGCAACACAAATTTTGATTTTCATAAGAACATAAGAAATAGGAGCAGGAGTAGGCCATACGGTCCCTCAAGCCCGCTCCGCCATTCGATAACATCATGGCTGATCTTCTACCTCAATTCTACTTTCCTACCCTTTCACCATATCCCTTGATTCCCCTAGACTCCAAAAATCTATCTATCTCAGCCTTGAATATACTCAACGACTCAGCATCCACTGCCCTCTGGCGTAGAGAATTCCAAAGATTCACAACCCTCTGAATGAAGAAATTCTTCCTCATCTCAGTCTTGAATGGCCAACCTCTTATTCTGCAACTATGCCCTCTAATCCTAGACTCTCCATCCAGAGGAAACAACCACTCAGCATCTACCCTGTCAAGCCCCCTCAGAATCTGATATATTCATTGAGATCACCTCTCATTCTTCTAAACTCCAGAGGGTGTATAGGCCCATTCTACTCAGCCTCTCCTCATTGGACAACCCGCTCATCCCAGGAATGAATCTCATACACCTCCGTTGCACCGTCTCTAAGGCAAGTATATCCATCCACTCTCTCTGCAGCCACCTTTTTTAGAACCCTCGGATGTAGGCCATCAGGTCCAAGGGATTTATCAGCATTAGCTTCACAAGTACTTTTTCTCTACTGATAATAATTACTTTAAGTCCCTCACTCTCATTAGCCTCTTGGTTCCCCACTATTCTGGTAAGCTTTTTGTGTCTTCTACTGTGAAGACAGATACAAAATATTTGTTTAACGCATCTGCCATTTCCTGATTCCCCATTATAATTTCTCCTGTCTCAGCCTCTCGGGGACCAAAGTTTGCTGTTGCTATTCTCTGCCTTTTTGCATACTTGTAGAAGCTCTTACAATCTGTTTTTATATTTCTTGCTAGTTTACTTTCATATTCTATTTTCTTCTTTTTTATCAATTTTTTGGTTGTCCTTTGCTGGTTTCTAAAATCCTTCCAATCCTCAGGCTTACTACTCTTCTTGGCAACATTATAGGCCTCTTCTTTTTATCTAATACTATCCTTAACTTCTTTAGTTAGCCACGGGTGGATCACTTTTCCCGTGGAGTTTTTATTTCTCAATGGAATGTACACTTGTTGAGAATATTGAAATATTTTGTTAAATGTTTACCATTGCTTTTCAACTGTCATACCCTTTAATTTAATTTCTCAATCTACCTTAGGCAACTCGCCCTTCATAATTGGCTTTATTTAAGTTTAAGACTCCAGTTTCGGACTTAAGTACGTCACTCTCAAACTCAATGTGAAATTCTATCATATTATGACCCCTCTTTCCCAAAGGATCCTTTACTGTGAGATTACTATTTAATCCTGTCTTATTACACAATACAAGATCTAAAATAGCCTGTTCCCTGGTTGGTTCCATAATGTATTGCTCTTGGAAACTGTCTCGAATGCATTCCATGAACCCGTCCTCCAAACTACCTTTGCCAATTTGATTTGCCTAGTCTATATTAAGATTAAAGTCCCCTATGGTTATTGCATTACCTTTGTTGCAAGTTCCTATTATTTCATGCTCTGTCCAACAGTATAGTTACTATTAGGGCCCTATAAACTACTCCTACCAGAGTTTTCTGCCCCTTGTTATTTCTTATTTCCACCCATACTGATTCTACTTCCTGATCTTCCGAGCCAAGATCCTTTCTTGCCACTGTCCTTATGTCATCCTTTATTATTAGGGCTACACCCCCTCCTTTTCCATTCTGCCTGTCTTTTCTAAACATCATGTACCCTGGAATATTTAGTTCCCAATCTTGGTCACTTTGCAACCATGTCTCTGTAATGGCTATTGGATCAAACTCATTTATTTCTATTTGTGCAACTAATTCATCTATCTTGTTATGAATGTCTTTTTACCATTTTTTTCTGCTTTGACCTTACTTGTTGATACTCTGTTATTGGGAAACTCTCGGTCCCTTCCTGCCACACTCTGCTTATCTTTAACCAAATCACTACACTACCCTGTTGCTTTGACTTTTCTCATTAGATTTCTACATTTCCCCTCACCTGACCCCCAATCTTTTTAGTTTAAAACCCTGTCTACAGCTCGAGTTATTCGATTCGCCAGGATGCTGGTCCCAGCCCAATTTAAGTGGAACCCGTCCCAACGGAACAGCTCCCTCTTTCCCCAATACTGATGCCAGTGCCCCGTAAATCAAAACTCAGTTTTCAGTTGCAAACAGAATTTTTTAAAATATATTTTATGTTTTTATTACATTTTCTCCAGTAAATGCTCTTCAACATGTAAAGCAACAAACCTGTACAATGAAAAAAACATATGCTACTGTTACTAACTTTTTGTAGTTCAATCCCCAATGCAATAACCCCTCCGTTCCCCACTCTAGTGCTCAGGTTTTAGTAATATTTTAGCCTCCTTCAATGAGGGACACCCACTGGAAACTGGCACGGTCATTCTTTAAATGTGGCCTCATGTGACTGCTATTTTAAACATGGGCCTGAGCGTGGAAGTGGTTGTGGTTTTCCCACCAGATCCACCTGGCAGGAAGAGGAATCGGGCCAGAAGTGGCCACTTTCTTTTTGGGCCAGGAAGAGCAGGAGAAGTTGGTAGTGCCATTTTGGGGTGGTGGAGCAGGAGGAGATCCAGGATTAACTGAGGGAGGAAGGGGAAAGGTGGAAAGAGTACCAACTTGAAATGGAGGAAGAAGGTGGTAAAAGAGTACCCGCTCTAATAAAATACGGTGCTCCTCTGGGTCCCACAAAGAAAGTTTAGGCCTCCCCTGCCATGGCCTCCTTCCCTTCCCCACCAGAGTGCCGGAGACCATTCCTTTGGTCCTCGGCGATAGCCTCCAGCCACTCGACATTCTGCTCCCACCCGCCAATCAGCTGCCACTTTCCACAGGTTTCGGGGGAGACTGATGGGTGGGGGGGGCGGCGGGGGGGGGGGGGGGGGGGGTTGGGGGGGGTGGTGTGGTGGGAACATGTAGATAAGTATCGGGAGTTAAAATCTCCTGAGCCTCACGCTGCCAAAGTCTGGACAGTTTGCTGCCCGACTCGGCCCCTACCAGCCCAATTCCTGCCTCGAATTAGAATCGAGGCTATTGTACCCAATCCAACTCCCCATCCTTTCACAGAGACTCTCTCCTCATCCAACCCTCCCATTCTATACTGACTCTCTTTTCCCTCTCCCCACTTAATTCAAGATGACACTTTTTTACCCCTCCCTTCTATTCAGTTAAAGTTGGTACTCTTTCTCCCTCCTCCCTCAGTTTATCCTGACACTCTCCCTCCTCTACCACCCCAAATGCCACTACCAACTTCTCCTCTCTGCCCCCCAAAGTACCAGTTCATAGCTTTTGCCCCTCTCCTTCTTCCCTTTATTACCATCCATTTTATTTCCACTTGTCTCTTCCCTTCATTTCACTCCTTTTCTCCTCCCCTTCATTGCTATCCATTGCCCCCCTCCTGCTCCCCTCCTATCCAAGTGCTGCACCACTCACACCCAAGTCTTGCTCCCCTCCTACCCAAGTCCTGCTGCTAATGTAAGTGATTCCACTGTTGTATACAGTAGATGGGAACGCCTATTCTCACAAGAATTCCTGTCCAGAGTATGCAGGGGGACACTCCCATTAGCAGGAGGGCTCAGTATGAATGGCACTGAGGGGAAAAGGCTTGGTCCATGTTGATTTTTGTCAGAAAACGTTGACATGTGGACTGAGCCCCAGAAAGTTGACTGTCAGTGTGAAACGCTGATGGTGGCATGTATACTCTCTCCTCACACATCTCATTCATTCATATAAAATGGACTGTCTCCAGTCTATCCAGCTCCCTTCACTGTTGCACACACTGAGTTGGTGGGAAAGATAGTCCTTTCATCAGCTACCAAACGATGATTTAATCAAGAGAAATGTTACAAAGCTCCTGATGCTATCACATTTATTTCAACAGTCCTTGTCTACTTGATTATCCAAATTAATTTCTCCAGCAATTTCTACCCATGGCTGGGCCTTCATCCTTGAGGAGAGATTTTAGGAGGCAATTGCGGGCAGGGGGGCTCCGAAAATCCCGGAAATCCGTTCAGGTTCGGAAGCTGGCTCCAACCCGCTGACTTCCAAGTTTCCCAGGGACCCACCTGTGTGCACGCGGGCGACCCGAAAATGGAAGCCCCGTCGGCTTTGACAGTTAAAGAGCCAAATGTACCTCATTGAGGTACTTAAGGCACTTTACCTGTAAAAGATTAAATACTTAGAAAGATTTTTAACTTACCTGGGTGGCTTGCCCACCGCTTCTGATTCACACCTGAAACCAGGCATGAAGGGCCGGATCAGGGAAAAAGAAACTAAATAAATTAAATAAAAAACCATGGAAGGAAGTGAAAACACTAAATGCACCTACATTTGAAACCTGCTCCGATGTCCGATGTCTCCCTCTCCGATGTCCCCCTCTTCACCACCCCCCCCGATCTTCCCCTCCTCCACCCCCGGTCTTCCAGCGCTGGATCTTCCAATCTCACCACTTCCCCCCACCCCCCGGTCTTCCGTTCCAGCGCCGGATGACGTCTCCCTCTCTCTCTTTCTAGCACCCACCCCCCCACTTTGTGTTGCAGCTCCTGACGGCAGCCAGCCTGTCAATCAGGCTGCCGGGCTCGAAACCCGGAGAGGATGTTAATCATCAGCAATCAACATGCGATCGTGTCGGAAATGGTAAGTTTTGTTCATGCGGGTTTGCCACGCGCACCTTCACCCCCCGCTGCCAACGCGCCACCATTGTAAAATCAAGCCCCGTGTCAGAGGCAGAGTAGAGGTACCCTGTTGTTTCTTTTGCCTATTAGGTTCAGCATCTTAAAAACTACATTTGTCCCTGGGCCTTTTTTGTTGACCTTTATGCTAGAAATATGCTTTGAAATGGTTTTTGTTCGTTCTGCCCCATTACAAGCCCCTGCATTAATTACATGAACATCAATGTGATTGACTGACGTGCAGATATGCTATGCTATAAGATGGTACCTTTGTGGTACAAAGATGACCCAAAAAAACTCAAATTAATGATATTTCAAGAAAAGTTTGTAAGAACAGGCACAGGGTGATTTACTATCAGATGGACAAGGGCAGTACAGTAAAAAGTTCTTTCAAGCTGCACTAAAAGAGCTTTAATTCCGTTTTTTAAATCCAGTTTCAACTACAATAAAAACCAGATTAAGAGTACTATTTTACAATCACTTTTGAGTCGCTGTAAAGCAGTTTATACTTCACAGTGATGAAACAATGACTCTGAATCCAGACTGCAGCAATGTGAGACCTTCTTGTGAAGGTCACCTCACACAACTTTGGCTTCACACTGCATGGAATGCCACTGTAATGTGCTGACAAGCCAGGTTTTAAAAATGGACAGGGGTGCATTGGATCTTCATAATACTCTTCTAAAATCTTAAGCAGAGTTGTTTTAATGTTGCGGGAAAGCAGGCATTCTCATACGTGCTTTCAAAACAATCAAAATTTACTGGCCAACAGCGGCGCTCTCTCCTGGCTCTCAGAGTGTGACTTGCGTGCTATACTCAAGTGTTACAGACTATGAATCACACTCTTTGGCTACTGGTCTCAGAGTGGTAGCTCAGACCACCTATAGTATATTGATTGAGACCACTTGTCAATAGTGACTAAATAAAGCAGATCTTGACAACAATATTAGACTTGATTCATCTATTTAGAATTTTTTTGTAAACATTCCAGACAACTAGATTGGGGAAAGCTAACTGTGCAATCTATCCAAAACAGTTGAGTGGAAGAATATTACAACACAGTCCGTTATCACCGTATACCAAACCAGGAGCTGTAGTTTATAATAATGGAAAGCTTGAAAAGCCGAGAACAAATCAATGAAAGCAATATCGATTTGGAATCCGTGGAGCAGCACGTGATAGGAAGAAAATTATTGAAAACAACTTTGTAATTCATAATGTTAACTGAAATATTTAAAGGGCACTGACTGGTAAAGTAAGATATGGATAAATATCAGTTTGGGATATGGATTTTAGGTTATAGCACTAAATATAGACTGAGATTATCAAATCCTCTACAGATCCTAGCAGTTCCTGAGTTTCTGGAGATAGGAACGGCGAAAGTTATCTCTGGAAGACAGCAGGCCAAGGTTGAAGAGTGGGGATGTGGGAATGGGTGACTAGTCTACAATTATCCTTGGGATTCAGTAGAATTTTTTTTTACAAAACATTCCTTTAAGAGATTAATTTAGTGGGGTAGAGTCCATGAAAGAATAAACTATTCATGGTCTGTGAAAAAAGTGAGGCTGATAGGCTGAAAGGTCTTTTATTGTTTCATGCTTTCTTGTGTTTTTATGTTCCTTAAAGTGTTTTCCACTTCAGCCGCTATATTTGTCTAAGCGATAAAGTAAGTGTACGACATCATTATAAAGTGTGTAACTGAAGCTAAGATATACTAGCACAAGGCTGTGAGTGATCAAACATACAGCACCACTGATCCACTGGGAATTCAACACATAGCGTAGACTGTCACTTACCTGGCACAAACTATGTATCACCGCTAAACTGCACAGGATCAAATGCAAAACATTACTAAACCACCAGAAATTTGAGATATAGCACTTACTACCAGTAGACAAGCAAGAGATAGACGCCTATTACACCTATTAGTGTCACTGTACAATGAATTAATTCATGTCACAATGCTCCTGGTCCAGGAAAATGGATAAAGGTCACAGCGACATCGGAGGATGCTGTCTTGAGGAATTCCTGCAATGATGTCCTGGGGTTGTGACAACCTCCAACAACTGCAACCATCTTCTTTTGCATCAGGTATGACTCCAGCCAACAGAGAGTTTTCCCTTGGACCCCCATTCACTTCAGTTTTTCTAGGGCTCCTTGATACAGTACTTGGTCGAATACTGCCTTCATGTCAAGAAACAATAATATAGTCTAATTGGGAAGACAATAGAGCAGGTATTCTGGAAGGAGGATGTGAACAGGGGGCCGAAGGGACTCCTTCATTTGAACCTACCTTCTGATAATATATATATGCAGATCAACAATGAGAAATTAAGACAGAAAATAATCCAGGCAAATGTCTGGAAAATAAAAATCGGGAGAGATGTACAACAGGCAGCTGAATCGATATTGCCTATTTTACATCATCGCCCAAAGTCAAAATTAACCCCAACAAGATTTTAAGAACGATTGAGTTTTTTGATGAGGTAACAGAGGGAGTTGATGAAGGCAATGCAGTTGATGTTGTGTATATGGACTTTCAAAAGGCATTTAATAAAGTGCCACATAATAGGCTTGTCAGCAAAATTGAAACCCATGGAATAAAAGGGGCAGTGGCAGCATGGATATGAAATTGGCGAAGTGACAGGAAACAGAGAGTTGTGGTGGATGGTTGTTTTTCAGACTAGAGAAAGGTGTACAGTGGTGTTTCCCAGAGTTCGGTACTAGGATCACTGCTTTTTCTAATATGTTATAATGACTTGGGCATGGGTGTACAGGGCACAATTTCAAAATTTGCAGATGACATAAAACTTGGAAGTATAGTGAACAGTGAGGAGGAAAGTAATAGACTTCAAGAGGACATAGACAGGCTGGTGGAACGGGCGGACACGTGACAGATGACATTTAACACAGAGAAGTGCAAAGTGATATATTTTGGCAGGAAAAATGAGGAGAGGCAATATAAACTAAGTGGTACAATTCTAAAGGGGGTGCAGGAACAGAGAGACCTGGGGGTATATGTGCACAAATCTTTGAAGGTGGCAGGACAGGTTGAGAAAGCAATTCAAAAAGCATATGGGATCCTGGGCTTTATAAATAGAGGCAGAGAGTACAAAAGAAAGGAAGTTATGTTGAACCTTTATAAAACACTGGTTCGGCCACAACTGGAGTATTGTGTCCAATTCTGGACACCGCACATTAGGAAGGATGTGAAGACTTAGAGAGGGTGCAGAAAAGATTTACTAGAATGGTTCCAGGGATGAGGGACTTCAGTTACATGGCTAGACTAGAGAAGCTGGGGTTGTTCTCCTTAGAGCAGAGAAGATTAAGAGGAGATTTGATAGAAGTGTTCAAAATCATGAAGGGTTTAGATGAAGTAAATAAAGAGAAACTGTTCCCATTGGCAGAAGGGTCAAGAAGCAGAGGACACAAATTTAAGGTGATTGGCAAAAGAACCAAAGACGATATGGGGAAAATCTTCTTTACGCAGCAAGTAGTAATGATAAGAACATAAGAACATAAGAAATAGGAGCAGGAGTAGGCCAATCGGCCCCTCGAGCCTGCTCCGCCATTCAATAAGATCATGGCTGATCTGATCCTAACCTCAAATCTAAATTCATGTCCAATTTCCTGCCCGCTCCCCGTAACCCCTAATTCCCTTTACTTCTAGGAAACTGTCGATTTCCGTTTTAAATTTATTTAATGATGTAGCTTCCACAGCTTCCTGGGGCAGCAAATTCCACAGACCTACTACCCTCTGAGTGAAGAAGTTTCTCCTCATCTCAGTTTTGAAAGAGCAACCCCTTATTCTAAGATTATGCCCCCTAGTTCTAGTTTCACCCATCCTTGGGAACATCCTTACCGCATCCACCCGATCAAGCCCCTTCACAATCTTATATGTTTCAATAAGATCGCCTCTCATTCTTCTGAACTCCAATGAGTAGAGTCCCAATCTACTCAACCTCTCCTCATATGTCCGCCCCCTCATCCCCGGGATTATCCGAGTGAACCTTCTTTGTACTGCCTCGAGAGCAAGTATGATCTGGAATGTGCTGCCTGAAAGGGTGGTGGCTTTCAAAAAGGAATTGGATAA
This sequence comes from Heptranchias perlo, assembly GCF_035084215.1. NCBI lineage: Eukaryota > Metazoa > Chordata > Chondrichthyes > Hexanchiformes > Hexanchidae > Heptranchias > Heptranchias perlo. The sequence continues at coordinate 75,566,555 of NC_090325.1, forward strand.
ATACTTGAAGGGAAAAAATTTACAGGACTACGGAGAAAGAGTGGGAGAATAGGACGGACTGGATTGCTCTTACAAAGAGCCAGCACGAGCTCAATGGGCCGAATGGCCTCTTTCTGTGCTGTATCCATTCTATAACTCTATGGGGGAAAAATTGGATAAGGGTCCATTTCAGGTGGGGGTAGCGTTAGTACCCCGCGCCCGATGGACCCTACGCTGGCAGGATGCAAGATTTGACCCACCTGAAATCAGCGTTCCTTTCTGGGCCTTGCACATGGAATCAATGCAATTCGCACTTTCCACCACCAAAGGGAGCTCAATCTCTTAAAGGAAGGATGTTTCTTAGAAATCTCTTAAAGGTAGCTGGTACCTGTTATTTGCTGAAAATAGCAGTCTACTGTCTGCACGGAGTCTGAACAGAGATCAGACATCGCCAACGTAAAACACAGATGCAGGTCCCATCCCTATGTTTACACACTGATGAATTATGTTGAAACATTGAATAAAGGTTGCACACTACTAAATCCCACATCCTCGAATCTGCACACCAGACCTCACCAATCTGCAGATCTGAGTTGGTACCAGGCCTGCGAGAGTGCATGCACCAAGGTTCTCTGCTGTTGCACTAGATACCTTGGTACAAGAGGTGGACAGAAGGGGGGACATCCTATATCCGGGGGGGTGGGGGGGGGAGAGCGCAAGAGGCCCTCCAGACATATACTCAAAAGACGGTGGGAGGCACCGGAGGATGAAGTCAATGCCAGGCGCACAGCATCATGAACATGGATGCAGTGCAGGAAGAAGTTCAATGCTTTGACATGAGTGGTCAAGGTGAGTGAGGTCAACTGACAAGTGACGTCTCCTACCAACTGCACCACGCACTACACCCCCATCCCCCACATACCAATAAACTCTTTCCATCAGTACTCAACTCTTCCAATCAGATGCTTCCTCTCATCCTTAAACATTACCACTGTTTCAAGCCACCTACCCACAACTCACAGGTCACACACATTGGCAGCTATTCAACCATGACAGGTATATCACCCAGACACAGGTCCCACTTTCTTGCAGGAGAAGGTGGCGCATATCAAGAGGCAGCAAGTGGCAGTGGCATTTAGCCCCTCGAGCCTGTTCCGCCATTCAATGAGATCATGGTGGACCTGAGACCTAACTCCACCTACCTGTCTTAGCCCCATATCCCTTAATATCTTTGGTTCACAGAAATCTATCAATCTCAGATTTAACATTTACAATTGAGCTAGCATCAACTGCCATCTGCAGAAGAGCATCCCAAACGTCTCCCACCCTTTGTGTGTCGAAGCATTTCCTAACTTCACTCCTGCACGTCCTGCCTCTAAATGTTAGGCTATGTCCCCGCGTCCTAGTATTGCAGTCTAGGAGACCTCCAAAAACAGTTACAAATGTCTCGCCAGCCAGAAGTAATAATCCAGCCACTAACCTGTAAATCCTGCTTGGTCCCTTTAAATAGCGTCGGTGGGGGGTCCTCCAGGCACTCTAAGACACATTCAGATGTTCAGGGTTAAGACTGTGGGTTGAGTTGAGAGTGGAAACGTTCGTGCGCATCCAAGACGCCATCTTGGATGTCAGAGAGACCGTGTAGCGCCGAAACAACGTGCGCTACACAGCCCAATTTTGCGCCAATGATTCTAACCGTTTCAGCCTGCAGTTCCACACTCTGGCCACTGGGAGAGTGTTCTTCTCATTGCCAAATCTGGCTGCCATAATGGATTTGACTGTGCAAAGTGAATAAGTAGGTGAGATCTGTAGTTCACTTAAATTCAAAATTTTTATAGTTTATTTTCTACCTGCATAAATTATATTTTCCACAATATAGAATTTTACCCCAAAACGTATTCTTTGCCCTTCACCATAGGGCCCTTCAGTGAGAATGTTCAAATTAATGTTATTTTTCATTTAAGTCCCAGTAATCATTATTTTGTGTTTCTTTTATTTAATATTTTCTATTTAATAATTTTTCGATGTTGCGGCCTAATAACCGCCACTTCTGGTTCCTCCCCTTCCTCAGTGAGCTATTCTCATCCACCACTGCTGCTACAAGGCCCTTTCCCTCCATCAGGAGACCTTGGCAGCATTCCCATCACTACCCCAGGCCTATCACCACCTTCTACAAGGCGGTCAATGGGAGCATCAGTAACTGAGGCGGACGAGAGGTGAAATGGGCCGGGAAGCTAATTCACCTTGCCCTCCAACCCATCATTTGCATTTGGTGGGCGGAGGAGAAGTGGCCAGCACCACTCCCGGCAGGGACGAGGGGAGGGAAATGCAGGTTGGGCGGTGGGGCAGCAGTAGGCCTCACAGCCCAACTTTTCCCTCAGTCTTCTCCGCTATCCTGCACTATTTCGGGAGAGATCACAGAGGAGGATCCAGCTCTGAGACTTGCATCAATTTATACTTTGTTAACTTTTGGAGGAAAATCAGCCATGTCACAAAGATCTGAGCCTCGCCTTTGTTCTTGTCTATCAACCCAGCAAAATGGCTGTTGGCACTGCAAGCTGTGCTAACCCACTTTCAGTGGTAGTTTAATAGGAGTGCTGATTGAAGGTAAACAGAACTGGAAAAGTCACACGCGAATATGCTAATGTGCCATTTGCCTCTGCACAGGATGCAAAACACTGCGCACCAAAGCAACTAGTAATAGCACCACATGTGATGAAAATTCCTAGTGGTTTCATCAAATATCTTTATTCTCTGAAACTGAAACTAAGGCTGCAGTTATATTGCCACTTTCATGTTAATGCACATCAGTGCATAAGTGGCAGTATAACTCAGGATTCAGGTCCCAGTATAAACCAAAATGTGTGAGACCCCCCCCTGTGGGAGGCCACCTCACATCGTTTGGATTTTACACTGAATGGAGCATAGCTGCAGTTTGAGAGTTAAGTCTGCAGTAGATGCTTATGAAACCTAATTTGATACGGTTTGGCACAAACAGTTCTACAAGTTGCAGCTAATGGCAAAATAAATCACATGACAAAGTGCACATTTTCTAAAATGGCATCTGCATATATAAAATGTATGCACAAATTCTTCTACGCTGTCAGTCATCAATGGTGTATGCCATTGTGCACATTGATCAAAAGGATTAAGGGATCAGGTCGTGTGGATGTGCTCGGCAGCATAAATGGCAACGTGATGCACAGCTAGGCTACAGATGGTTCTGTGCAATGCTGACACACTTCAACCTCAGCAACATAAGGAGACTAGATAGGGCTTAAGTGATGTAAAATGATGATGGAATACCCTTCTAAATAAAATCTGCAAACATTCATCGGTATTGTTCATTATTATACATACTGCAGCAGTGTAGTGTATCAGAGTGAGAGATTTCTCAATCATTAAGCAAGTTTCCAGCAACATTTGTCAGCTTTTAGTCAAAGTGCTTTATGCAGCATTTGAAATCTAACTGTCCTGCCTACTCAGTAAAAATATTAGTTAGAGTGACTAATGTGGCAGAAGAAATATTTAAGATACAGCCGATGCTGGAAAAATAAAAACAGAAAATACTGGAAATTATTCTGACAAAAGGTCACCAACCTGAAATGTTAATCCGACATTTCTCTCTCCACAGATGCTGCCTGACCTGCTGAGGTCCAGCATTTTCTGTTTTTTATTACTTAAGAGGTTGATAGGATATGTCAAAGGACAAGGGTTGCTAACCATGTTATGAAGGAAATTTTGCTTGAGTAATGTTGTTTTGAACCTGTTTCATTTTTTTTCTAATCCAAGTTTGTGCGAAAGGGAAAAACTTTATTCAGGTTTTAAAACAACATAACACAACGGTGTTCAACAGTTCAGCCTCTTGCAGATAAACTCCTTTCTATCTGGAGCAGACTGCTTCAAACCAGTCAGCGAAATGACACAATGTTAAATTCTGATTATTAAGAGAATGGCTGGGATTTTCCACTTTTGCTCTTACCAGTTGGAAATTTCCTGTCCATTAAAATGAATGGGAGGTAAATTTGACTCTGATTGGAGGATCAACCTGCCTCACATCCAAAAATCATGGTTATCCACAGTTGATATTTATATTTGCTTGTCTGTAACAGACTCGTCTTGTCTCTGGGTTGTTACCGTAACAAAGGGCATTTTACATAGATAGGTTAGCCTGACTCACAACCCCCTACCGGTAGGCTGCCTCTATTCTGGCTCCCACCTATTGACCTGTCTGGCATGGGTGACCCTACCAGGAGTAATACTCCTGCCAGCATAGCTCTCAGGGTCATCGGAGCACACAAGCCTTCCCACCATGCCAAGGTGAAGTCCCTCGGGATATTACCTGAAACAGGCAGGCACCTCGGCAGCCCGTGTGGAGGCCCTCTGAAAAATGGCAACAGCGGGAACGGGGCAATAATTGTATCCCTGCAATCATCAGGGCGCTATCGCCCCATTTCCGCTGGAAGGAGGGAGTTAAAATCGACCCCATCATATTCCTGACCTGTGATCAGGAAGAAGCACCAAGAAGAGTCCACAACCTGGAAGTAGGTCCTCGCGGCCATGGGATGGGTATGCCAAGAAACCTAAAGGCAGAGAGAAAAAAGAAAAAATTACACAGGTCAAACAAGGAGAACTTCTTCGGGGGTTCTTCCCATTGGCCACTATAACTTCAGTGGGAAATCGGCATAAAGCCCAAATAGCCAGGTAAACGGGGTTTCCACCAATCTTCCATTAATGTTACAGCGGCTCTTGGGAGAAGCCTCGAGGAAATTCCCAGCAAAAATCTGCTTTTGCACCTATTAGCATTTGTGCTCCGTATTAACCTGATTGCTGGTCAATCGTGAAACTACAACAGAAGTGAAAAGAAAGGAAATTTCAAGTTGTTGCAGAACCAAACTCCATACCTGCCAACCTCCAAAACTCAGAAGAGCTGAGAGATTCAAAAAAGCCAACAAATCCCCCAAGAAGAACGGTAACAGTTATGCCTAGTCCTGTTGTATGAAACAAAAAAAAGATGCAAAATACAAAGAAAATGAGTATTTATTTAGTAAAACAAGATTCTCTCAGTGTTTAAGCTACAGTTCACGGCAACAAAATTGAAACCCATGGAATAAAAGGGGCAGTGGCAGCATGGATACAAAATTGGCTAAGTGACAGGAAACAGAGTAATGATGAGCGGTTGTTTTTCGAACTGGAGGGAGGTATACAATGGTGTACCCCAGGGGTCAGTACTAGGACCACTGCTTTTCTTGATATATATTAATGACTTGGACTTGGGTGTACAGGGCACAATTTCCAAATTTGCAGACGAGACAAAACTTGGAAGTGTAGTAAACAATGAGGAGGATAGTAATAGACTTCAAGAGGACATAGACAGACTGGTGGAATGGGCGGACACATGGCAGATGAAATTTAACACAGAGAAGTGCGAAGTGATACATTTTGGCAGGAAGAATGAGGAGAGAGGGCAAGAAGGTTGAGAGGAGATTTGATAGAAGTGTTCAAAATCATGACAGGTTAAGATGAAGTAAGTAAAGAGAAACTGTTCCCATTGGTGGAAGGGTTGAGAACCCGAGGCACAGATTTAAGATGATTGGCAAAAGAACCAAAGGTGACATGAGGAAAACCTTTTTTACGCAGCGAGTAGTTATGATCTGGAATGCACTGCCTGAAAGGGTGGTGGAAGCAGATTCAATCGTGGCTTTCAAAAAGAAATTGGATAAATATTTGAAGAGAAAAAATTTACAGGACTACGGGGAAAGAGCGGGGAATGGGACTAACTGGATTGCTCTTACAAAAAGCCGGCACAGGCTCGATGGGCCAAATGGCCTCCTTCTGTGCTGTAACAACTCTATAATTCTATTCTATGATTCAATACTGGCAACGGTCCGATAGTATTTGGAGCAACTGGAGCTGAAGACAGTCATGAAAGACCATATGGTGCCTTTAGTCATTTTACAATTGAAAACACATTATATTGAGACAATACTGCAATAAAACCATGTAAATTATGGCTTTATGGGATGCATTTAATCTGTACATCACTGTGCACTAATTGTGTGTTATGTGCCTTAACAGAGCATTATTGTATTTTTGTCCACACTTTCAAAATTACTTCAGGTCTGAATCAGTAATACACTTTAATGCACATGGCCTATATTCTCATTGTTTTTGACTGTTGAGCATCAACTGAAGCGAACATGCCTTTGAGCACATTAATGATATCCACTACAAAGTTGCCCTTTGTGCCTCCTTTGACATTTTCTAATGGTGCCCATCACTGTCTCCTTACGAGCAGCAGCCACAAGTGCTCCATTCTCCTTTCTCACCAATCTTGCACCGTGCAGCACACCGAATTGGGGCTAACTATACCAACCTCTTTCCCATCCCACTCACTCCACCCACCACTGCCCACTTGGACTTCGCCAGCAGATCAGCAATCATCGCCCCCTCCGCATTTCCCTCCAGAATATCTGTTCACTCACGCACAAGACCCTTAATGCCTTTGCCATTAACAAACTTATTGTGGATGATCATATTGACATTCTAGCTTTGAATCTTGGCTCATAGATGGTGAATTTTTTGAAAAAAGGAGAAAATTCGATCCCTAAATGTGTTTCTGGAGTTTGAAAGATGCAATAAGGAGGTAGGTAGGTGGAGTGTCCATTGGCAGGAAACTGTGCCATGTGGAAGTAGGTGGCACTGGCATTGAATGCCAATCCTCTCACCCCCAGGACTGCAGTCCAGTTTCACAAGAGCTTCAAAGGCCTGACCAGGGCAGTCAAGGTAACATGAGGTAACAAGACACAGTCAAGGTAATTCTCTGTTTTCTTCCTTGGGCACCACCACACTCTTCATCCTCTAAAAGTATCAGCTGTACAATTAACCCTTCACAGAAGAGAAGATATGAGATATGAGAAGTGATGAGATATGCTATGATGTCCATTGCAACAGTCACTGAGGAATCCTCTGAATAGATCACTGTGATGTTCCCCTCTATGTAGTTTTTCCTCCAAAACAGCTAGGCCCACCTCCCCAGCCATGTCCAAGTCTGGGTCTTTTTGTCTGGTTAAATTGCGTAGAGCACAGCAGGCTCCAACTACTCATGACACATGAGCTGCAGAATACTGCAGAACCAATCCCAACCGGTTTAAGCAGCGAAAGGCTCCCTTTAAGCCCTTGATGGTCCTCTTAATGACTATTCTTGTAGAGGCATGTGCCTCCTTCTACCACTTCTTTGCTGCCATTCAGGCCACTCTCAGGTTATTATCCATGGAAGCCAGGATCGACTTTGTCACCCTGAAGCCATCTATTGGAATGGTTTCTTCCCAGAAGAAGTCAGGTAAGTAGGAATTTCTAAGTATGAATGCTTCATGACATCTTCCAGCATATTTCGCATTGACGTACAAGATCCTCTGTGTTGTCACACACAATCCATACGTTTAGGGAGTGGAAGCCCTTCCTGTTGAGGGGGTTTTCTGTAAGAGCTCGCAATGCAACACTGATTGCACCCTAGACTTTGGGAAGGCCAGAGACCAGGTAAAACTGGATAGCTCTATTTCACCCTGCCTTGCTGCGATGCCAAAAGTGATGAATTCTCCAGCTCTCCCATAAAGTGTGTCAGTCACCTGAGCAATACATGTCTTTACTGCAGCCTGGCTGATTTTACAGAGGCCACCTCTGTAATGACCCTGTGCCATAAAAGTTGAGTGCACTGATCATCTTCATAGCCACACAAAGAGAGCAGTGCGGGCAGATGAACGCAGGCCATCATACAGTAGGTGACAGAGCTGCCCTATTGCCTCTTTGGTGAAGCACATTCGTCTTACACATCTCCTCAGTGAGGCCCACATAAGTCCTGTGCTGCCCCTATAGTCTATTGGTGGGGTAATATTTCGTGGGCTGCATCCTCCTTTAATTAGGCAAGGGATTTAAGGGATATGGAGCAAAGGTGGATAAATAGAGTTAATTACAGATCAGCCGTGATCTAATTGAATAGCGGATCAGGCTAGAGGGGCTGAATGGCCTAATCCTGTTCCTATGTTCCTAATGCTGTCTGACTCTCCTTTGCTCCATCCTGTGCTCCTCCTCTCCCTTCACGATAATGGCATGCAAGGGTATACCCACAGGGAATGTGACACTTGCTCAATGGTAGGTGGGGTGGGGGGGCGTGCGGACAGTGAAAATCTCCCAGTGGTTCCACACTGCCAGAAGCAGTGAGAAGTAAGTTCAGATCTGTTAGGCAGAACGCCAAAAGGAAATCGCTGCAAGAAGTCATTCTCAGCTGCAAAAATTCCTAGTGAAACTCCGCACACTCTTCAGGCTCACAAAGTCCTCATTTCCATCTGGGGACAACAGCTGCACTTTTTAATTCCCAGTCTAACTTATCCCCAAGTGCATCGCAAGTGTAAAAGCAAGAAACCCGGAGCTGCAGTGCCTCTGGCTCCGTTATACCTTATTTAAATGAGGTCACTCGGGACCCGGCAGATGGAGCATGGAAAGAGCCAAAAAGCACGAGGGAATTCAGTGGAATTGATCTTGGGGTGGAAAACCATTGTAAATGCCAAAAAGAAAGATTATGCACTGAAATATTGCTAAAAACAGCGTAAAGTTTCTAGGCAGCCGTGTCACTGGATAGATTTCCCATTCTCCAGCACTTAAAACACAAAATTCACCAAAAAATATTTATATTTTATTAATTTTTTTCTAAATAATCAAAGAACGTAAATAGAAAATACATCCTTTGTTTTATGAATATTATGTCCTTTTAAAATGAACTGATTTTATTTGCTGTTTCAGCCTCTTTGATGCCATAATGAAGGATGACAATGTCGGATCTCGAAATTCTTCACAACTACCAGCAGATCTACTCCACAACTAATTATTTTGTTCTTCGGTACCTCAATTGCCACGGGATAGAAGTTAAAAAAAACTGGGAAGTTAGTAATAGAAACGGAAGTCAAGTCAATGTTTTTTTCAACAGGTGATAGAGCTATGGTATAAGGCCACTGGTGAGGACAGTATAATAGGTTCAAGAGACAATGGGGTGAATTTCCGGAGGGCTTCTTCCACTTGTCTGCCATAACTCCGGCAGAAGAGCCACAGAAACCCTGGTAAAAATGGTATGTGGTGTTTGAGCCATTTTTCTGGTGTTTCTGTGGCTTTTCAATCAAAGTTACAGCAGACAAGCGAGAGACCTCCACCGCCTCAAGGAAATTCACCCCTAATTAGACATGTTTCTGGAGAGAAAAAGGTATATGGTGATAAGGCAGGCAGGTGAGGTTGAGCTTTGAAAAAGGATGGGTTTGTTAAGTCTCATGGCCTTTTCCTGTTCCTAAAAATGTCCTCCTTTGGAGTCTGATGGCTCCTTTACTCTGATACGCTGCATTCAGAGAAAAAAAGTGGAATACATATATTCTTTCAAACTTATGCAGTGTCTCCCTAAAATCAATACCGGTAACATACAGATAATTCCATTTAACACCAAATACTTTTGCTGGCATCTCCTGATTTTCTACAAAGCAATATTGAAGTTGTATCAGAGGAATCCTGAAACCCGTTTAACCTAACATAATGGGCCAGACTTTGCTGTAAAAATAATGATGTGGAGATGCCGGTGATGGACTGGGGTTGACAATTGTAAACAATTTTACAACACCAAGTTATAGTCCAGCAATTTTATTTTAAATTCACAAGCTTTCGGAGGCTACCTCCTTCGTCAGATGAACGATGTGAAATGTTCACATCGTTCACCTGACGAAGGAGGAAGCCTCCGAAAGCTTGTGAATTTAAAATAAAATTGCTGGACTATAACTTGGTGTTGTAAAATTGTTTACAATTGTAAAAATAATGGTGAGACTAACAGCGCTCACTGTTATTCGTGTGCAAATTGGACAGGAACTTCTGGCGACCGCACATGAGCAGTTAAACGCGGAAATCCGTTAGTTGCTGGCCAAGATGTGATGCTCCTCCAAAAGCTGTGTGAAAACAGCATCTCGCCGGCTGACTCACCGTTGAACGGCATGAAGTTCCTGTGCTGACGTCACAGATACAGACTAAACTCGCCAAAAAAGTTAAATCAAGTCATTTCAAGTCCAAGTATCCTTTTAACGACACAGTAAGTCTTATTTACTGCCAAACAACCTCTCTGGCACTGAAAATTAACTTTTACAAGTGTGGAGTCTCATTCCATTAGATTTTAATTATTGTTGGTCATTTAAAAAAATTCTAAATACTTTTTTTTTACTTTTTCTTTCTGTCTCTTTTAACTCTGCCTCTTAATTCAATCTTTCTTTCCCTCTCTTTATTTCACTTTCTGTACCTGATTTGACAATTTTTTTATTCGTTCATGGGATGTGGGCGTCGCTGGCAAGACCAGCATTTATTGCCCATCCCTAATTGCCCTTGAGAAGGTGGTGGTGAGCTGCCTTCTTGAACCGCTGCAGTCCGTGTGGTGAAGGTTCTCCCACAGTGCTGTTAGGAAGGGAGTTCCAGGATTATGACCCAGCAGCGATGATGGAATGGCGATATATTTCCAAGTCGGGATGGTGTGTGACTTGGAGGGGAACGTGCAGGTGGTGTTGTTCACATGTGCCTGCTGCTCTTGTCCTTCTAGGTGGTAGAGGTCACGGGTTTGGGAGGTGCTGTCGAAGAAGCCTTGGCGAGTTGCTGCAGTGCATCCTGTGGATGGTACACACTGCAGCCACTGTGCGCCGGTGGTGAAGGGAGTGAATGTTTAGGGTGGTGGACGGGGTGCCAATCAAGTGGGCTGCTTTGTACTGGATGGTGTCGAGCTTCTTGAGTGTTGTTGGAGCTGCACTCATCCAGGCAAGTGGAGAGTATTCCGTCGCACTCCTGACTCGTGCCTTGTAGATGGTGGAAAGGCTTTGGGGAGCCAGGAGGTGAGTCACTCGCTGCAGAATACCCAGCCTCTGACCTGCTCTCGTAGCCACAGTATTTATGTGGTTGGTCCAGTTAAGTTTCTGGTCAATGGTGACCCCCAGGATGTTGATGGTGGGGGATTCGGCGATGGTAATGCTGTTGAATGTCAAGGGGAGGTGGTTAGATTCTCTCTTGTTGGAGATGGTCATTGCCTGGCACTTGTCTGGCGCGAATGTTACTTGCCACTTATGAGCCCAAGCCTGGATGTTGTCCAGGTCTTGCTGCATGCGGGCTCGGACTGCTTCATTATCTGAGGGGTTGCAAATGGAATTGAACACTGTGCAATCATCAGCGAACATCCCCATTTCTGACCTAATGATGGAGGGAAGGTCATTGACGAAGCAGCTGAAGATAGTTGGGCCTAGGACACTGCCCTGAGGAACTCCTGCAGCAATGTCCTGTGGCTGGGATGATTGGCCTCCAACAATCACTACCATCTTCCTTTGTGCTAGGTATGACTCCAGCCACTGGAGAGTTTTCCCCCTGATTCCCATTGACTTCAATTTTACGAGGGCTCCTTGGTGCCACACTCGGTCAAATGCTGCCTTGATGTCAAGGGCAGTCACTCTCACCTCACCTCTGGAATTCAGCTCTTTTGTCTATATTTGGACCAAGGCTGTAATGAGGTCTGGAGCCGAGTGGTCCTAGCGGAACCTGGCTGACCATGTCACCTTCTGTTAAAACCAGTGAACCCTCACAGAAAGCTAATACACTCAGCTGATATTAACATCAGGTGCATCATCCCTAGAGACAGTAGAGATCAGCATCCTTCGTGGCTGTGAATCTCACAATGTCAATGAGATTTTTAAAATTCAGTGCACAGCAGCACCCAGACAGTGCAGAATTCTGTAAACATTGTCAGCTCAGAAAATAAACCAGAAAGAAAAGGATGAACACCCCACTGATTCTATGCAGCCCCACTGATTCAGCTAAGCAGTTCTTTGACGATTACATACCTACAATCCAGGGGGGGGGTAATTTAAACTTTTGACAATAGCGTAAAATGGCTGATATTGGATTGGTCACCCATTATACATCTCTCCCATTAATGATACCCATGTAGCTATAAAGGCCCCATCTCAAAGCTGCATCAAATTCATGAATAGAAATGGATTTAATTCCCTCAATGTCCAGATAGTGAGTGATGCTGGCCACCTCATTATGTCTATCAATGCATTCTACCCTGTTTATTTTCAGGCAATCCAAGAGACCAGCACTGCTCCTCCACAGCAGCATGGTGGGGGTGGGAGTGGAGGGGGGGAGGGGTAGAGGTGGCGAGCTGATCTGACACCAGGGGTACCTGCTTCAGCCTTAGCTAATGACACCTTTTTGGAATGCAAACACAGAGGTCCAAGACCCATAGGCCTTGGGTGCTACAAGGACCATCAGAATTTTCAAGTCCAACATCCAATGCTTGGACAGGTCAGGGGAAGTCCCACAGCATATTTGAGCAAGGCTTTCCAGAATTGCAGCAGCTTGCTGCATCCTCCATAATTTGGCCATTGCAAAAGGATTGAGCCTTCCAAGCACAAAAGGTGAAGAGGTAGAAAGTGCTGGTGACCAATCCCCTGCTCACGATGAAGAATTTAGGAAAGAGAGAAGGTGGGCCATGATCGCCTACTGCCAATGGGTAGGAAGGGGATCTTTTCCAATAAAAGGTGTGTCCTCCATCAGTATGACACAGTAAATCTCTTCATGATCCCTCAACTTACTCTCAGAAAATCATTCAGCTAATCTGTAATACCTCTGATATCCTCTCTGGCAAAGGACATTTACAAACATTAATCGCTGCATAAAAGGTATAACAAGACGTTTCCCTGGAATAAATAGAGAAACACACCAAATTGCCAGAAATGTACATGTATGTTACTATCTTGTCCCTTCATTGTGCCATGACTACCTGTTGCGCCTCAAACTTTATGCATAATTATGGGTTCAGTTCTGATGAAGGGTCATCGACCTGAAAGGTTAACTTTCCACAGAAGCTGCCTGACCTGCTGGGTGTCTCCATCATTTTCTATTTTTATTTCAGATTTCCAGCATCTGCAATATTTTGCTTTTGTTGTATTTTTTATTGTTATCAATTCATTGACACATATAACGAAGCTATGGCTTCTACCATTTATCAGTAGGTGCCTCATAAAGCAAATCTGTTTAATGGTGTCCCAATCCTAAGCAACACTCTATTCTAGTCTGTCACTCTCTACAGCTATAATAATAATGATCATAACAGCACCATTTTTCTGAGAGCTGCATCGCACAGGTATTCAAAAGAGCAGCTGGATGTCTCATATGCCATATGGCACCTTAGGTGATAAAATCTGCAGCATGAAGAACATAAACATTTCAAAAAGGAATAAATGTTGCCAGACTAGAATAACGATAAAACCAGTCTGCTGTGTAACTAACAAGGCACATTTGTAATAATAGATTGGTTTAATATGAGATAATGACTTTAGACACCTATTTGAATGACATTTATATATAAAAAAAGCAACTAGCAGCATTTTATGCCAGCTTGACATCCAGCCATCTGGGTATATTTAGAATATAAAACTGTTATTTTGTTACATTATTGAGAAGAAATTGGAGGAGGGGTTACCTGTCTAAGAGAAAAATCAAACAGTTATTGCATGACATTTTCAGTTTTCACCTTTCTCCCTATCGTATCCCTTGCGGTTTGGACTAAAAATTTAAATTTGATTGAAGGCATTAGGAATGCCATCTAGATTTGGAGTTTCGTTACTCTGGAGAATTGTCAACTGCGTACATTTGTAACGAAAATGTCAAATGCCCAAGGCCTCCAAGGGCAGTTTATATGTAACAAATGTCTGTTTGTCAGATTTTGAAGTGGCACAAATATGAAGGATGCGTGGCCTTGACACTTCAGAAATAAAAGAACGTTCGCAATGGCATTAGATCTGCAAGCCCACACAGAACAGATGACCTGGGAGAATTTGAATGTCGGCTAACGCAGATAGACACAGCACATTGTGACATTGGCCAGCTGCCTACTGAAAAGATCAAAAATAGTGATGGCCCAGAGATGCCATTTTAAATGCAATCTTTGATTGAAAGAAATTATGATCCATTTGTTTCACAATGATCCCTTCAAGGGTATAGAAACCAAGGTCTTTTGTGGCTGTTGCACCAAAACCATTTAAAATAGCAATGTCTGCAGTACTAGATGTAATGTTAATCACTGACAGGTGTACTTGGTTAAATGATTTAAATGCATATTCACAATGTCAAAGTCGAACAGCAGCTTAGCTTCATGGGTACCAACATATCACACAGAAAAAGAATGGCTTCTGCAATTTAATATTTCAAAACTATTAAGAATAATGTGCCTGAATAATAACCTTAGCTTGCATGAATATTACATTTAAGGGATGGTTTATACTTTAAAGAGCTATGCACCACAAATGCAATTTAATAAAGACTGATTGATTTATGGAACTGACTATCCTTAGCTAAAGGAGGATCCATGTTTTCAGCAACTTTATAAAACATTGTTAATAAAAAACATTACTAAACTGTTGTATAAAATGCATAATGGGATGGCCTAGCTGCTTAGAGTCCTGAGCTCTGGTAATATTTGGAAACAGTAGGGTTATTTCTATTTTAAAAAGCAAATATTCCCCTTCTCTCCTAAAGGCAGTTACTCATGGGCGAGATACTGGAGGTGCTGGTAGCCCTGCACTACTTTGGCCGAGTGGCCATTATTCACATATGAGGCTAGGCGGTAAGTTTCATCAGAGTATTCTACTGTGAAGGGCATTACAGTAGAGCTATCTTCAGCTAATGTCCATGCACAAACTAGAGTCACTGGATAGTAATCATGAGCAAGAACAACAACTTACATTTATATAGCGCCTTTATCATAGTAAAACATCCCAAGGCAATTCAGTGTTATCAAACAAAATCAGACACCAAGCCGCATAAGCAAATATTAGGACATATGACCAAAAGCTTGGTCAAAGAGATAGGTTTTAAGGAACATCTTAAAGGAAGAGAGAGAGAGGTAGAAAGGCAGAGAGGTTTAGGGAGGACATTCCAGAGCTTACAGCCTAGAAAGCTGAAGGCATGGCCGCCAATGGTGGAACGAAGAGGCCAGAATTGGAGGATTGCAGAGATCTCAGAGGGTTGTAGGGCTGAAGGAAGTTACAGAGATAGGAACATAGGAACAGGAGTAGACCATTCAGCCCCTCATGCCTGCTCCGCCATTTGATAAGATCATGGCTGATCTGTGATCTAACTCCATATACCCGCCTTTGGCCCATATCCCTTAATACCTTTGGTTGCCAAAAAGCTTTCTATCTCAAATTTTAACATAGCAATTGAGCTAGTATCAATTGCCATTTGCGGAAGAGAGTTCCAAACTTCTACCATCCTTTGTGTGTAGAAGTGTTTTCTAATCTTGCTCCTGAAAGGTCTGGCTCTAATTTTTAGACTGTGCCCCCTACTCCTAGAATCCCCAACCAGCGGAAATAGTTTCTCTCTAACCACCCTATCCGTTCCCCTTAATATCTTATAAACTTCGATCAGATCACCCCATAACCTTCGAAACTCCAGAGAATACAACCCCAATTTGTGTAATCTCTCCTCGTAACTTAACCCTTGAAGTCTGAGGATCAAGGTCATGGAGGGGTTTGAAAACAAGGATAAGAATTTTAAATTCGAGGCGTTGCTGGCCCGGGAGCCCATGTAGGTCAGCGAGCACAGGGGTGATGGGTGAGCAGGAATTGGTGCGAATTAGGATATGGGCAGCAGAACCTAAGCTGGTTTTCCCTTCCCTCGTCTGAGACACTGAAGCCAATTTTAGCATACTTATTCTGCCCTGGTTAAGATCAGGAAGCTTAGCAGAGACATGAAATCGAACCTCTGATATACCTGGTCTATTAGACTCAGAGCACCATAATTTGAGGCAAAGAATCAGTGCCTGGAATTTCCACAGGAGTTCTGCAACTTCAGTAGAAGATCAGGGAAAACCCCAGAGAAACGGTGTAAACGGCCATTTACCCTGTTTCACCAGGGTTTCCGGCGGAGTTAAGGCATCAGGACAACCCTCGTGGAAATTCTACTCTATAGAAACTAAGCAATATCAGCAGCAAAGAAAGCAACTACAGCATTAAAAATTCTATACTGTAGGGACCTTTCAGATGCAAACAGATTATGAATATCAGTTAATTTTCCATGTTCAAGTACAGCACACAAATGACAGCTAATTTAGTCAAATTGACAGGTTAAATATATTAAATTCCCAATGACTGCCAGCAGCAACATAAGGTAATGCAGGCTGATAAGGTAATGCCGCAAAGATCAGCGCTTGGGCCTCACCTGTTTACAATCTATATCAATGACTTAGATGAGGGGAGCAAATGTAATGTATCCAAGTTTGCTGACGATACAAAGCTAGGTGGGAAAGTAAGCTGTAAGGAGGGCGCAAAGAGGCTGCAAAGGGATATAGCCAGGTTAAGTGAGTGGACGAGGAGGTGGCAGATGGAGTATAATGTGCGAAATGTGAAATTATCCACTTTGGTAGGAAGAATAGAAAAGCAGAATATTTTTTAAAAGGTGAGAGACTAGTAAATGTTGGTAGTCATGGGAGATTTGGGTGTCCTTGTATTTGAATCACAGAAAGTTAACATGCAGGTACAGCAAGCAATTAGGAAGGCAAGTGGTACGTTAGCCTTTATTGCATAGGGATTGGAGTTTAAGTGTAAGGAGGTCTTGCTACAATTATGTAGGGCACACCTGTAATACTGTGTACAGTTTTGGTCTCCTTACCTAAAGAAGGATATACTTGCATTAGAGGGGGTGCAACGAAGATTCACTAGATTGATTCCTGGGATGAGAGGATTGTCCTATGAGGAGAGATTGAGTAGAATGGGCCTATAGTCTCTGGAGTTTAGAAGAATGAGAGGTGATCTCATTGGAACATGTAAAATTCTTAGAGGGCTTGACAGGATAGATGCTGAGAGGTTGTTTCCTCTGGCTGGAGAGTCTAGAACTAGAAGTCATAGTCTCAAGATAAGGGGTCAGCCATTTAGATCTGAGATAAGGAAAAATTTCTTCACTTAGAGGGCTGTGAATCTTTGGAATTCTCTACCCCAGAGGACTGTGGATGGTCAGTCATTGGGTATATTCAAGACTGTGATCGATGGATATTTGGACACTAAGGGAATCAAGGGATATGGGAATAGGGCAGGAAAGTGGAGTTGAGGTAGAAGATCAGCCCATGATCTTATTGAATGGTGGAGGAGGCTCAAGGGGCATATGGCCTACTCCTGCTCCTATTTCTTATATTCTTATGTTCTTATAATGGGGAAGCTGAATTCCCTGAGTCTGGGTCACAATGTCACAACGAAGGTACTTCTTAGGCATCTGCAAATATGCAGCTCAGGAATAATAGCATTAACGGCATTACAAACAGCATGGTAAACTATTGAGGGTGTACTTATCACAAGGGTGTTAGGATTTTCCTTTTTGTGTACTAGCTACACTTTTCAATGGTGAGGAAATTCAAGATCCTAGATAAATGCTGAACAGTTCAAAAGTTGCGCTGTAGATGTTGAGATATGTTAATGGTTCTGACAACAGCATAAGAAATCATGGAATAAATATAGGTTGTTCAGTCCATCAGGTCCTTCCCTTGTACAGGACAGGTCCAATTTACCCAATTACGGACTTCTACCTATTTAGTCCTCTGAGAGAAAGTTTGGCTAAAAATTCGCTGATCGACAAACTCAAACAAATTTGCACCACATCTTTGCATCCCTATTATTCAACCTTGGCTGATTGCCCTTTGTAAGTTACATGTCTCAAAAATGTGATGCCTTCACATATTGGGAAACCTTTTTCTCAACAAAACCACCTTGTTCTCAGTAAAATACCTTTAAGAAAACACTACAGCTGTACATAGTGACCTTCTGAAGTCAGAGTTCCAGCATTTTGCTGGGGTAGGATAGGTGAGCTTTACTCTGCAACCTAAATTGTGTGATATTTGATCTGAGTGCTTTGATGCTGGCACTTGGTATTCTCAGTACAAATATGCTTCATCGTCTCATATACCTTCCTTCACCTTCTTGAGCACAAAATTCACCAAAGCAAAAATGCCATTTTGATCAGTCCGCCATTTTGGGCCTTCATCTTTCAGAGATTATGGATTCAGCAAAGGGCATCCTGGGGATAAAATTTTAACTCAGCAGAATATCATGGTTTTACTTTGCCACTAGATTTTTGGAGAAAGATATGTTTGGCATTTAGTTACACCACAACATGTAAAACAAACATGATTAAAAATTAAGTAAGATGAGAAAATACTCGTGATATTGGGAGTTCCAACATGGACTTAAGACCTCTCAATTACTTCATTATCAAGGGTTACTAACATTCTACATTCCATTCAGTCCACTACTGAGGGAGCACTGCATTGTCAGAGGTGCTGCTTTTCAAATGAGACATTAAACCGAGGCTCTGCCTGCCTGTTCAGGTGGATGTAAAAGATCCCTTGGCAGAGGAGTTCTCCTGGTATCCTGGCCAACATATATCCCTCAAACAACACCACCAGAACAGATTATTTGGACATTTATCTCATTATTGTTTGTGGAACCTGGCTTTGTACAAATTGGCTGCTACATTTGCCTACAAAACAATAGTGACTGCATTTCAAAAGTAATTGGTTGGCTATGGGATGTCCAACACTTTGGGATGTCCCACGAACATGAAAGTCACTATATAAATGCAACTTCTTTCTTTCTGTTATAGGACTTAAGTATGGGGAGCAAAGTCAGGTGAACACAGGCAAGGAACAGCCAAGCCCAACCTGCTGTTTGTCTAAATGTCTGCATCACAGTTAGATTTGTTGCACTAATACTTGGCTCCTACAATAGTCAGTGAACATCTGCAGTGAATTACTGAACACGTCAAGAATAGACAGTGGTAATTTGGCATTGGCAGAGGAGGTCACTGCTATGTGCACAAGATCTTCCTTGGCAGTTGTCAGCTGTGGCTCAGTGGGTAGCACTCTTGTCTCTGATTTGGAAGGTTATAGGTTCAAGTCCTACTCCACAGGCTAGAGCATGTAATCTAGGCTGCAGGTCCTTTTAACTGAAAATACAGCGGACATTTTCCTTTGTTGATTAGTTTAAATGAAAAAGTAGATGTGAAGTAAACTAGTGAGCAGAACAAGTAGCATTATTCAGAAAGATTCTGCATGATTCAAACTAATCAATGAAATTGTTACATTTCACTGGGCTTCCTTAAGCCTTGTCTGCTTCTGCAATGATGTTGCAAAAAGGTAAATCAATGTACTTGTAACAAAGGTCCCATGGCCTTATAACCAAGCTCTCTCAGGGCATATACATTGATCAATTATTCAAATTTATAGTGACTGCCAGACATGATTAAGAAAAACAAAAACAGCCAGAATGGCAAGCCAACTGTCATGGTACCAGATTACATTTGACTCAAACTTTAGTCAAGACATAAAGCACATAAATCAACTAAAATCAAAACTGAATTTTGTAGAGATTGACATCATCGGTGCTTAACATGGAGCTGGTACAGAATCACACATCAGAGAAAGCTAGAGATTGAGTGAGAGATTTAATTTGTATTTACCTAGTATACTGTTAATCAAGTTCTACCAGAACAGACCATAGGATGATTTTCTTCTTCAATAGCCCTTACAGCTTCCAGACATTCTGGTGCCATCAATAATATCCTTTTAATTGTTTTATTAGCTCCATTGTGGATTTCAGGATTTCCGTTTGGACTGAGTACCATGCTTAATGTGCTTTCTCACATTTTGTACTTTGACATTTTTACTAGTAAATGGTTAAATCAACCCCTATATTCAAAGGTTTAAAGTACACTAGAAACCAACTGGTTGTGAATAATATACCAGAAATTTGAGCAACCAACTAAATTGACCACTTTTTCATCTCTCGATCAGCCATCAGAAATCAGGAGATCGAGATAAGATTGCTATTTATAGACAGGGTCACAGCACAAAAGGATAGGATCACATCTCTATCAGCTTTTGTTGTGAATTGTTGTTCCAGGCTATATCCTCCAGCAGAGGTTGTAATGCTTTATTTCATACTGGTGGACCAACGGAGTGGAGCAGTTGACAGCAACAGCTGATAGGAATGCATTCCATTTCTCCAGTCCTTTTATATTTAAATGGCAACTCCACAATTTAAAATCAGAAGCAGGAGCCTGGAGCAAAGCCAGCAGTCAAAAGGGAGAGTTGCCTTTTTGTAAAATTTTAAAATATACTTTATGTCATAAAATTTAAAGATACCACAATTCCAAGGCGATACAATTCAAAAACAATATGAGGATCGTACACAATACGATTCCAATATTACAATTTAAAACACAGTGCATATCTTATAATACATGCTGCATAATACAAGGTGGGATGGCCGTACACGGTGGCCTTTCCCATAGAGCCTTTGCATAGGCCGCACCTTGCTTCAGTGCGTCCCGCAGCACGTACTCCTGCGCCTTGGAGTGTGCCAGTCGGCAACACTCGGTTATGGACAGCTCCTACAGCTGGAAGGCCAACAGATTTCCGGCGGTCCAAAGGGCCTCCTTCACCGAGTTGATGGTCTTCCAGCCGCAGGTGATATCTGTCTCAGTGTTCGTCCCGGGGAACAGTCCGTAGAGCACAGCGTCCTGTGTTACCGAACTGTTGGGGATGAACCGAACAGATACCAACACGTCTCTCTCCACACGTTCTACACAAAGGGGCATCTGTCAGGAGGTGGACGACAGTCTCATCCCCGCTGCAGCCTCGAGGGCAGCTCGCAGTGGCGCTGAGATTCCTGGAAGGACCGCACTGGGAGGGCCCTTCTCACCACCATCCAGGCTACATCCTGGTGCCTGTTGCTCAGTTCTGGCGATGAGACGTTTTGCCAAATGGCGCGACCATCTGGCCGGTGAACTACCTGATCAGATCCACCCTCTCCTTTTCCTACAGGACTCTCAAAACGTTCTGAGCCAACCACTGTCTGACAGCCTTGTGAACAAAGGGGTTCCTCCTCAGGAACCTCTCCACCTGGGACAGGTGGTGGGGTACGGTTCAGCTGGACGGGTCTTTAACCCCCAAGAACAGATGGGTTGGGGGCAGGTGGGAGTTGAAAATAGTTGTTTTTTTGGGTCGCGATCGCAAAATTTTCAGACTTTGCATTCCCGGAGGGAAGCCTGTACTTTTACCGCTCACGTCAAACCCAGAAGTGAAGCCGGGTTACGGTCGCGACCCAAAAAACAACTATTTTCAACTTCCACCCTCCCCCGACCCACCTGTTGGGGGTTAAAATCACCCCCTTGGTCTTTGCGCAATGGAGCTCTACACACATCCTGAGGCAGCCACACACGAAGGTGGCCATCAGGATCAGAGCGGCATTGAGTACGCCTTTCCCCACTTTGTCTGGGGGTTTGTATATGGTGTCCCCGTGGACGTGTTCATAGAATCATAGAAAATTTACAGCACAGAAGGAGGCCATTCGGCCCATCGTGTCCGTGCCGGCTGAGAAACGAGCCACCCAGCCTAATCCCACTTTCCCGCATTTGGTCCGTAGCCCCGCAGATGCACATCCAGGTATTTTTTTAATGAGTTGAGGGTTTCTGTCTCTACCACCCTCTCGGGCAGTGAGTTCCAGACCCCCACCACCCTCTGGGTGAAAAAATGTTTCCTAATTTCCACTCTATTCCTTCTACCAATCACTTTAAATCTATGCCCCCTGGTTATTGACCCCTCTGCTAAGGAAATAGGTCCTTCCTATCCACTCTATCTAGGCCCCACATAATTTTGTACACCTCAATCAAATCACCCCTCAGCCTCCTCTGTTCCAAGGAAAACTACCCCAGCCTGTCCAATCTGTCATCATAGCTAAAATTCTCCAGTCCTGGCAACATCCTCGTAAAACTCCTCTGCACCCTCTCTAGTGCAATTACATCCTTCCTGTAATGTGGTGACCAGAACTGTGCGCAGTACTCAAGCTGTGGCCTAACTAGTGCTTTATACAGTTCCAGCATAACATCCCTGCTTTTATATAAAATGCCTTGGCTAATAAAGGAAAGCATTCCATATGCCTTCTTAACCACCTTATCTACCTGTCCTGCTACCTCAGGAATCTGTGGACATGCACTCCAAAGTCCCTCACTTCCTCTACACCTCTCAGTATCCTCCCATTTATTGTGTATTCCCTTGCCTTGTTTGCTCTCCCTAAATTCATTACCTCACACTTGTCCGGATTAAACTCCATTTGCCACTTTTCTGCCCATCTGACCAGTCTATTGATATCTTCCTGCAGACTACACTCCTCACTATCAACCACACGGCCTATCTTTGTGTCATCCGCAAATTTCTTAATCATGCCCCCTACGTTTAAGTCCAAATCGTTAATGTATACCACAAAAAGCAAAGGACGTAGTACCGAGCCCTGCGTGCCAACTTCGACCTCCAGACAAAGTGGAAGATAGCTCGGGTAACTGTGACGGTGGATTGGCAGGGAATGGGCCAGACCTTGGCCAAGTAGAGCAACACCACGAGGACCTCACACCTTATCACTAGGTTCCTGCCTGTTATGGAGTGGGAGCACCCCACCCACATACCAAGCTTCTGTTTAGCCTTGGCGATCCACTCCTCCCAGTTCTTGGTGCAGGCCTTGGGCCCCTATCAGGAGGGAGAGTTGCCATTTAAGTATCACAGCACTGCAGGAGTGGAGCACACTTGTGTCACTGTTGCTCGTAGGAATACCCAGGACTACGTGCCCCCCTAAGTCAACCACTCTAGGCTCGTTCCATCAGTGCTTAACTGAGAGGGTTTCCACTGCAACTCTCAGTCATTTTGAATGGTTTATTTCTTACAGTTTTAATATTTGATTTCTGCAGAATCTTTGAGATGCCAATTTGCCATATTGAATATTGAACTTCTCAATTTTTCAGCAAATCTGACTGAATTATCTCACAATTTTGACAGCTTGGAGAAAGTGAGAAAATTTTCAGAGCTGGACTTAACTGTAAAACTCAGAGTTTCGGTAAGATCATAGAATCATAGAACCATAGAATGATACAGCACAGAAGGAGGCCATTCAGACTATCGTGCCTGTGCTGGCGCTTCGAAAGAGCTATCCAATTAGTCCCAATCCCCTGCTCTTTCCCCATAGCCCTGAAAATGTTTCCCCTTCAAATATTTATCCAATTCCCTTTTGATAGTTATTATTGAATCTGCTTCCGCCACCCTTTCAAGCTGTGCATTCCAGATCATAACAATTCGCTGCGTAAAACTTTTTTCTTCATGGTCACCTCTGGTCTTTTGCCAAATAGCTTAATTCTGTGTCCTCTGGTTACTGACCCTTCTGCCACTCGAAACAGTTTCTCCTTATTTGCTCTATCAAAACCGTTCATGATTTTGAACACCTCTATCTAATTTCCCCTTAACCTTCTCTGTTCTAAGGAGAACAACCACAGTTTCTCCAGTCTCTCCTCATAATTGAAGTCTTAAATCCCTTGTATCATTCTAGTAAATCTCCTTTGCACCCTCACTAAGGCTTTAACATCCTTCCTAAAGTGTGGTGCCCAGAATTGGCCACAGTGCGCCAGGACCTAGCCAGTGTTTTATAAAGGTTTATCATAACTTCCTTGCTTTTGTACTCTATGCCTCTATTTATAAAGCCGAGGACCCCATATGCCTTTTTATAAGAACATAAGAGAGAACATAAGAAATTGGAGCAGGAGTAGGCCAATCGGCCCCTCGAGCCTGCTCCGCCATTCAATAAGATCATGGCTGATCTGATCCCAACCACAAATCTAAAGAACACAAGAAGTCGGAGCAGGACCCGGCCACATCGCCCCTGGGCCCTCTCCGCCACCCACAGGGCATTGACCGATCCGAACTCAGCTTCATGTCCAATTTCCTGCCCGCTCCCCATAACCCCTAATTCCCTTTACTTCTAGGAAACTGTCTATTTCTGTTTTAAATTTATCTAATGATGTAGCTTCCACAGCTTCCTGGGGCAGCAAATTCCATAGACCTACCACCCTCTGAGTGAAGAAGTTTCTCCTCATCTCAGTTTTGAAAGAGCAGCCCCTTATTCTAAGATTATGCCCCCTAGTTCTAGTTTCACCCATCTTTGGGAACATCCTTACTGCATCCACCCGATCAAGACCCTTCACAATCTTATATGTTTCAATAAGATCGCCTCTCATTCTTCTGAACTCCAATGAGTAGAGTCCCAATCTACTCAACCTCTCCTCATATGTCCACCCCCTCATCCCCGGGATTAACCGAGTGAACCTTCTTTGTACTGCCTCGAGAGCAAGTATGTCTTTTCTCAAGTATGGAGACCAAAACTGTATGCAGTATTCCAGGTGCGGTCTCACCAATACCTTATATAACTGCAGCAATACCTCCTTGTTTTTATATTCTATCCCCCTAGCAATAAAAGCCAACATTCCGTTGGCTTTCTTGATCACCTGCTGCACCTGCATACCAACTTTTTGATTTTCTTGCACTAGGACCCCCAGATCCCTTTGTACTGCAGTACTTTCCAGTCTCTCGCCATTAAGAAAATAACTTGCTCTCTGATTTTTCCTGCCAAAGTGCATAACCTCACATTTTCCAATATTATATTGCATCTGCCAAATCTCCGCCCACTCACCCAGCCTGTCTATATCCCCTTGCAGGTTTTTTATGTCCTCCTCACTCTCTACTTTCCCTCCCATCTTTGTATCATCTGCAAATTTTGATATGTTGCACTCGGTCCCCTCCTCCAAATCGTTAATATAGATTGTAAAGAGTTGGGGACCCAGCACCGACCCCTGTGGAACACCACTGGTTACTCGTTGCCAGTCCGAAAATGAACCATTTATCCCAACTCTCTGCTTCCTGTTCGATAACCAATCCTCCACCCATGCCAGAATATTACCCCCAATCCCGTGATTTTTTTATCTTAAGTAATAATCTTTTATGTGGCACCTTGTCGAATGCCTTCTGGAAGTCTAAATACACTATGTCCACTGGTTCCCCTTTATCCACCCTATACGTTATATCCTCGAAGAACTCAAGCAAATTTGTCAGACATGACTTCCCCTTCATAAAGCCATGCTGACTTTGTCCTATTAAATTATGCTTATCTAAATGTTCCGTTATTTATCAGCCTTTTCATCTTGTCCTGCCACCTTCAAAGATTTGCATACATACAACCCCAGGTCTCTCAGTTCCTCCAACCCTTTTAAAATTTGTTTTATATTGCCTCTCCTCAATCTTCCTACCAAAATGAATGACTTCACATTTCTCTGCGTTAAATTTCCTTTACCATGTGTCTGCCCATTTCACCAGTCTGTCTATGTCCTCCTAAAGTCTGTCATTATCGTCCACATTGTTAACTACATTTCTGAGTTTCGTGTCATCTGCAAACTTTGAAATGATGCTTTTTATACCCAAGTCCAAGTCATTAATATATATCAAAAAGAGCAGTGGTCCTCATACCGACCCCTGGGCGGACATCATTGTATACTTCCCTCCAATCTAAAAAACAACCATTCACAACTGCTCTCTGCTTTCTGTCAATTTCGCATCCACTGCCCCTTTCATTCCACGGGCTTCAAATTTGCTAACAAGTCTATTATGTGGTTCTTTAACAAACATCTTTTGAAAGTCCATATACACAACATCAACTGCACTGCCCTCATCAACCCTCTCCATTACTTCATCAAAGAACTCAATCAAGTTAGTCAAACAAAATTTGTCTTTAACAAATCCATGGTGGCTTTCATTTGGCTACCACAAGGAGTGGTTGAGGTGACTAGCATAGATGCATTTAAGGGGAAGCTAGATAAACAAATGAGGGAGAAAGGAATAGAAGGAAATGTTGATGGGGTTAGATGAAGAAGGGAGGGAGGAGGCTAATGTGGAGCATAAACACCAGCATGGAGTTGTTGGGCCGAATGGCCTGTTTCTGTGCTGTACATTCTATGTAATTTATTAAACCATATTTTTCCAAGTGCATATTAATTTTGACCCAGATTATTCACCCGTAAATTGCTCCGAGTGGCGAATCTCCGAGTGGCGGTATAAACCTCTCCATAGATTTATACACACCCATAGTTACCGCGGTCTTTACTGTGGGAACTTCCTCTGATAGGAAGCTGAGAGGAGCCCAGCGTTAACTCCAGTGAAGGCACAACTTATGGAAGAAGCGAGAGGATCAATCTCCCCCCTCCACCAATCAGATTGCAGCATCCTTGAACCGCCATGAAGAGTCAAAACCTTGAAGTTCAAGCTGCAATGTAAAAACCAGGAAGTGAAAGCTACAATAATTAAATCATTTGTAAGAATAGTTATAGACAGCGAGAAAAAGAGGGTAAAAAATAATTGAATTAATTAAAAGAGACAAGGAAAAATAAAAAAATATTTTTTTTTATTTTTTAATATTTTTTTTAAATGTTTAATGACCAAAAACTATTAAAATAAGGAGTATAATGAGATTCCACATTTTGAAAACTTAATTTTCAGTTATTTGGCAGTCATTAAGACTTAACGTGCTGTTAAAACTTAGTTTAGACCTGAGATATTTAATGTACCTGTTTTGTGGCGATATTAGTTCGTTTCCAGCTGGCCAGAGAAGCAAGTTGGCACTGGTCTGTTGATTCTGGTGATTGCAGCCAGCGATATCCCTTTAACGTGAACTTGTCAGATCGGTGGCGAACCAGGAAGAGCAAGTTCCGGATTTCCGTGATTGACTGCGCATGTGTGGACACCGGAACTTAGTCTTTCATTTGGCCACTAACAACGGTAAGCGCTGTTGAGTTCATCGTTCTTTTTAAAGCAACTTCTGGCCCAATGTATCTAAAAGATCGTCCACCATTATTGCTGGGCTGATTGGCCTGGTTTAGTTGCCAGGTTTATCCCTCTCCCCTTTTTTGAACAGGAGTATAACATTTGCAATCCCCCAGTCCTCTGGCACCACTCCCATATCTAAGGAGGAATGGAAGATTGTGGCCAGAGCCTCCACAATTTTCATCCTTACTTCCCTCAGCAACCTAGGATGCATCTCAACTAGACCGGGTGACTTTTCTACTTTGAGCGCTGCCAATCTTTTAAGTACCTCCTCTTTATCTATTTTGATCCTATCTAATTTCTCTACTGCCTCCTCCTTTACTGTGACACTGGCAGCATCATCTTCTTTACTGAAGACAGATGCAAAGTATTCATTTAGTACCTCAGCCATGCCCTCAGCCTCCACAAGATCTCCTCTTTGGTTCCTAATAAGCTCCACCCTTCCTTTGACCACCCTTTTATTATTTATATGTTTATAAAAGACTTTTGGGATCCCTTTTATGTTACCCGCCAATCTATTCTCAAA
The DNA here is from genome assembly GCF_035084215.1 of Heptranchias perlo. Lineage (NCBI taxonomy): Eukaryota > Metazoa > Chordata > Chondrichthyes > Hexanchiformes > Hexanchidae > Heptranchias > Heptranchias perlo. The sequence continues at coordinate 75,593,854 of NC_090325.1, forward strand.
CACTCTCTTTGCCCCTCTTATTCCCTTTTTCGGTTCTCCCCAGTACTTTTTGTATTCAGCTTGGTTCTCGACTGAATTATGAACCTTACATTTATCATAAGTCTCCTTTTTCTGTTTCATTTTCATCCCTATAACATTAGTCATCCAGGGAGCTCTAGCTTTGGATGCCCTTCCTTTCCCCCTCGTGCGAATGTGTCTACTCTGTACCTGAACTATCTCCTCTTTGAAGGCTTCCCAATGCTCATTTATTGTTTTACCTGCCAATCTTTGATTCCAATCCACCTGGGCCAGATCCCTTTCCAACTCACTGAAATTAACCCACCTCCAGTTGAGTATTTTCACCTTTGATTTATCATTGCCCTTTTCCATAACTACTCTAAACCTAATGATATTATGATCACTGTTTCCCAAATGTATCCCCATTGAAACATGCTCCATTTGCTCCACTTCTCATTACTTGCCCCAAAGCATGTTGGCACCCCCGCATACTGTAGTATTATAATATTAATATTTTCAATCTGTTTAAATTATTACTTTATTAATAAAGATTATGAATGATGCAGACAAAGATTCATAATTCCAGAATTTCACCCAGGACCCAGTTATTTTACAAAATATTATGGTTACAGTCCATTTCCTTCAATAACCCTGTTTAGGATTAAATTTTACCACCAAGAAGAGAAATCACAAATAAATTATTATGAAAGCATACTTTATCCGCTTAGGAAGGAACAAATCATTTTAGGATTTCAGACTGTTGTACCTTTCAATGTATAGCATAAAAACCAATGCAAATATTATTAACACTGGGAAGAGCATTACATTTTCAGATGTTACTGCTGCAATTCTAACAAAAATCAGCAAAGGTGGAAATAAGTAGTTTTGGTGATGGATAGAATGTGGGGTTCGCTGCTGATTGAATAGGATGTCACATTCTCACATGGTCTGATGTCATCTGAGCATGTGACCAGAAAGGGGGATGGAGTTTGGAGCAGGGGAGCAGAAATTAAGGCAGGTCAAGGGGTTCAGAAAAGTAGTAGAGGTAGAGCTGGGTGTTATTAACATACATATGAAAGCTGATCCAGTGCCTACTGATGATGTCATTGATGGGCAGGATTTAGAGGGTGGAATTGGCTAGTGATGGGTGCTTAGGTGACTCCAGAGGTAATGATACGGGGGAGTAATGAGAAACCATCTCTGAAGATGCACTGGCTTCATTCAGTGGAACTAGACAAGGTCAATCCCATAGAACTGAATAGCAGAGAAGAGGTGATGGAGGAGAATGGTGTGGTCAACTGTGGAGAGGTTGGGTGATATGAAGCCAATGGAAGTCCAAGAGGAAAGAAATAATAAACAAATGGGACTTAGTGCAGGACAGGATGCCGGTGGCATTTTGGACAATTTGGAGCTTGTGTGGAGAAGAACTCGGGAGGCCAGCAAAGTGACCACCGGAGAAGTTGAATCTGAATTGGAGGGAACAAAATCATAAATAAGGTCTTCAGCTGGGATGGAAGTGAAGTTAGAGTGGAGACAAGTGATGTTGGGAGCTGGAAGTAAGCGGTCATGATGATGGCTCAGATATGGATTCGAAGCTCATCTTGGGGTCAAACAGGACACTGAGGTTGCACACAGTCTAGTTCAGCCTCTGTAAGCAACCAAGAGGGGGATGAAGTTGAAGGCAAGAGTACAGAATTTTTTGACAGGAGCCGAATAGATTGGCTTTGGTCTTCCCACTGTCCAGTTGGAGAAAGTTCTCACTCATCCACAATTTGACATAGGTCCACACATACAATCTGACAACACAGAGGAAGTGGTGGAGTTGAGGGTGGTGGTGAAGAGGTAAAGCTGGGTGTTGTCAGCACACGTGTGCAAGCTGACCCCGTGCCTACAAATAATGTTGTGAGAGAAAATGTGTAAACAGCGAAAAGGAGGGTGTCGAGGTCGGAGTCTTGGGATACTGCCAAGATGAATATTTGGGGAGGGAGGAAAAGCTATTGCTAGATACGTGCTAACTAGGTTGAGACACATAAAAGTGGAACTAAGTACGGACAGTAATATGGAGAAGCAATGGAGGAGGATGAAATGGTTGACTGTGTTGAACGTTGTGGAGAGGAGGATGACAAGGGTTAACTTGCTACAAATGCATTCACAAAGCATGTTGTTGATGACTTTGGCCAGTTTTAGTGTTGTTGTAAAGTGGAAGCACCTTGTCAGTTCTGACCTAGGATCCCCAACCAAAATACTAACCTACTTTTCTCTTCTTAAAGGAAGCCCATAAAGGGCATTATCCAAGCCTATGGAAACCTTGGCAGTGAGTTCCACTTTCAGAAGCCCCCTACTCATTGCCAGAAGACGTTCATTGTTCTTTCCAACAGCCATACCTTGTAACAATGCTTTGTAATAAGCATGTTTCTCAGTTGCAGCCACCTTGCCCTCACTGAGTTGAACATCATCTGCAACTTACCACCTACGTGCAGGAGGTATCACAATACTCTTCATAGCCCTTTCCTTCTCCTGCAAGTGTTCCTTTGCTCATAACTGAACAACATGTTGAGAAGCAGTGAAAGACTTGCATGATAAGTAATTCGCCACCAGGACCTCGTCTCATCCCTGTTAATGGATGACATCTGAAACCTGGGTTGCATTCTATATGATGGTATCAAGAGTGCTTTCACTCTCTACTTTCTTCTTAAAGGGAAAAAAAAGCCCATAATCAAAGACAAGGAAGTACCATTTCAATTCCCCAAGGCTCCTGCTGCAAATCATCAGCCAGCCACCTCAGAACTTGCTGCCACTATTGGAGAAGTAGGAGGCTAGGACTGAAAGAGCACACAAGAGTGTAAGCAAGGGGACCAATAATGGCCTTAAACAGTCAGAAGACTGTCTTAATGTTGTCAGTGAGATTATTGTTGTAACTGACAGGATATGTGAGAATGATTTGGGGCAAGGTGGGAGAATGCCTGCAGGAAGGAGTAGCAGAGTGATCTCCACATGGGAGCCTTGCTAATTGTGGAGGACAGCTACATGTCAGCAAGTGGCTGAGTCGAGGTTGTTGCCAAAAGCAAGTGTGATGACAGGATGCATTTGGCACTAGGCTCTGACCTTAGTCAGTCAAAGGTCTCCCTTTTGAGTAGTATCCAGAGCTGTTTGGCAGCTGGAACAACTCAGTTATTGCTTTGTGAGGGAGATGCAGCTTTCTGAAACATTGATAAGGGGTCAGAGTGAAGTAACACCATTTGGAGCTGTGAAAGGGGAGTTGTGGGTACTAGCAGGCACAGGGCCAGAGGGATACTTAGCTATAAAACTTGGAAAACTGACAAACAGTTTCATCAATCTGTGAGCAGCTTCAAAACGCTAGAAAAGCCCCCAAAAGCTGATAATTCAAAAAATAACATATAACTGAAAAACAGCCCTGAATAAAGGCCTGTGAGCATGGCCACTGCTTCAAGGGAACTGAATAAATTAAATTTATTTTAATTACATCAGATTTCAGAATTTTTATTAGTGTTTTGTGATCACATTCTGCAAATTTAGTTTGTTTTTCTGTAAAAACTGAAATCCAAGGCCTTCACATATGACATATGAAAAGAAGTAGTTACAATGGGACTGCAGTGGGACAAGAACATGACCTAAACTGCAGCTATACCCAATATTCTATCCTTACAAGGCTATTGACACGGGAAGTGGCAAGGCCAGGGATGGGCACTCCCAGGCCGGGAGTTGCTGCATCCCTAGCCTGGCGAGATATCAATGGACTGGTACACTGAATGGAAGCAGACATACTGGCCCATCCTGAGGTGGAAGTGGGGCCCCCCTTGGGGGGCTAAGCCTGGAATGCAGTTATTTAATGGCAGGATGTGTCCATTACTGGAAGTAGTTTGTAATCCGAGTGTTCCACTCCAATCTGCCTGCCTGTACATCAGGTTCCTTCTTACTAGTCTTCTCCACTGGGTTTGCTGCTCCATGACCATCCTCCTCTTCCTGCTGCATGCTCATTCCTCTGCAAAATTGTGTAGAATGCAGTAGATGGTGATAATTTTGAGACTTTGGATGGACTGTAGAGCAGCAGCCTGCATGAGTGGTCCAAACAAAGGAATCATTGCCTCAGCATTCCTATGGTGCACTCAACAATAAATCAGATAGTACCATGGGGCTCATTGCATCTGCTGTTATGTGAAATTTCTAATTGGGATGATAAGCCGCTTTTCTGGCCGCCCCTCCCCCCAGACCAAGTAGGTCCCACTTGCGCCCTTCTGGAGATTATTATACCTCATCGCTTTCCCGTACCAGTCACAAGTATTATGCCAGTTTCCTTCTGGACTGGGGAAGCAGGAACTCCCAGCTCAGGGAATCACTGCCCCCAGCTGCACCCCCTTGGCGTCACTGGCCTTACAAAGGGCTAGCAGAGGTTACACCCCCGTACAAGGCCAGCCGGCAACTCCCCAAGTCGACGGCAACCCAGCATTTTGTGGTCCCTACTTGTTTCCGGGACATTTTGCTGGAGCTATAGCGAGAGTCTGACGGAACTCATGAGGAAATTTGGGACCTTAATGTTCCATTGGATAATTTAACTTGGCGACAATGGTAAATTAAGACACAAAACCGCAATAAATCACTTGCTTATATTTGGATGGTAAATATAAATAATGCAGAAGCCAATATTTAAGAAACATAATATATTGTATTTGAGGGGAAAAAAGGAAACTGTAAATTCTTAGTAAATAATTGAACCTTCTTGTTAATTATCATAGTTCTGTAATATGATTAAGTACACATTGCAATTTATTGATCTCATCTACATTCTTCTCAATGAATCTGGAATACTCAGTTTATTTACAGACTAATTCAAACATGTCTGCAATGTAAACGCCAAACTACAATTTCCACTTCAGATCAATCAGACTCATTTTCTCCATGGGGACTGGTCCTATGTCAAAAAGCTTTCTGTAACGGTCTACCTTTTATTGAGGTAGGCTAAACCAGCAATGATTTCAAGCCAGTGCATATTAACACCACGACAAAGTAAGCTTTTAATAGATGGGGTATCTTTTTAATCAAATTGGGTTAATTTTGATTTAGTTGGGCTTCAGCAAGAGGTTCTTAGTTTAAAAGGTGGTTTAAATAAAAACTCTTTCTGGAAAGAAATATGGTAGCAAGTTCATGTAGGAGCATTCAATAAAATTACAGCTCATTCAAAATGAGACATTTGTGCTAAACTCAGAAAAATAGCTCATGCATCAGATTAGACATATATATTGGCAGCTGGAAATTTCTACACTTGTTCTTAATCTACTGGTAACAATGGGATATGGTCCATAACAAAATAAAACAAGCTGAAGTTATCTTTGAAGTGAAAACACAATGTAATTGTCAAGGGAAATTTCTGAGAGAGGTCTAGGGTAAATTTATTGATTCCACATTCCCATTGGGATCATGCGTTTGAAGAGGGTGCAGGTCAGAGACAGGGCTACAACACTGTGGCACCGATATCCAGACTGGTGGTGTGGAATCAGAGAGCACAACACTCGGGGTGGTGTGGAATCAGAGAGTGTAACACTCGGGGTGGTGGGAATCAGAGAGTGTAACACTCGGGGTGGTGTGGAATCAGAGAGTGTAACACTCGGGGTGGTGTGGGGAATCAGAGAGTGTAACACTCGGGGTGGTGTGGAATCAGAGAGTGTAACACTCGGGGTGGTGTGGGGAATCAGAGAGTGTAACACTCGGGGTGGTGTGGGGAATCAGAGAGTGTAACACTCGGGGTGGTGTGGAATCAGAGAGTGTAACACTCGGGGTGGTGTGTGGAATCAGAGAGTGTAACACTCGGGGTGGTGTGGAATCAGAGAGTGTAACACTCGGGGTGGTGTGGGGAATCAGAGAGTGTAACACTCGGGGTGATGGGGAATCAGAGAGTGTAACACTCGTGGTGGTGGGGAATCAGAGAGTGTAACACTCGGGGTGGTGTGGGGAATCAGAGAGTGTAACACTCGGGGTGGTGTGGGGAATCAGAGAGTGTAACACTCGGGGTGGTGTGGGGAATCAGAGAGTGTAACACTCGGGGTGGTGGGGAATCAGAGAGTGTAACACTCGTGGTGGTGGGGAATCAGAGAGTGTAACACTCGGGGTGGTGTGGGGAATCAGAGAGTGTAACACTCGGGGTGGTGTGGGGAATCAGAGAGTGTAACACTCGGGGTGGTGTGGGGAATCAGAGAGTGTAACACTCGGGGTGGTGTGGAATCAGAGGGTGTAACACTCGGGGTGGTGGGGAATCAGAGAGTGTAACACTCGGGGTGGTGTGGGGAATCAGAGAGTGTAACACTCGGGGTGGTGTGGGGAATCAGAGAGTGTAACACTCGGGGTGGTGTGGGGAATCAGAGAGTGTAACACTCGGGGTGGTGTGTGGAATCAGAGAGTGTAACACTCGGGGTGGTGTGGAATCAGAGAGTGTAACACTCGGGGTGGTGTGGGGAATCAGAGAGTGTAACACTCGGGGTGATGGGGAATCAGAGAGTGTAACACTCGGGGTGGTGTGGGGAATCAGAGAGTGTAACACTCGGGGTGGTGTGGGGAATCAGAGAGTGTAACACTCGGGGTGGTGTGGGGAATCAGAGAGTGTAACACTCGGGGTGGTGGGGAATCAGAGAGTGTAACACTCGGGGTGGTGTGGGGAATCAGAGAGTGTAACACTCGGGGTGGTGGGGAATCAGAGAGTGTAACACTCGGGGTGATGGGGAATCAGAGAGTGTAACACTCGGGGTGGTGTGGGGAATCAGAGAGTGTAACACTCGGGGTGGTGTGGGGAATCAGAGAGTGTAACACTCGGGGTGGTGTGGGGAATCTGAGAGTGTAACACTCGGGGTGGTGTGGGGAATCAGAGGGTGTAGCACTCGGGGTGGTGGGGAATCAGAGAGTGTAACACTCGGGGTGGTGTGGGGAATCAGAGAGTGTAACACTCGGGGTGGTGTGGGGAATCAGAGAGTGTAACACTCGGGGTGGTGTGGGGAATCGGAGAGTGTAACACTCGGGGTGGTGGGGAATCAGAGAGTGTAACACTCGGGGTGGTGTGGGGAATCAGAGAGTGTAACACTCGGGGTGGTGTGGGGAATCAGAGAGTGTAACACTCGGGGTGGTGTGGGGAATCAGAGAGTGTAACACTCGGGGTGGTGTGGGGAATCGGAGAGTGTAACACTCGGGGTGGTGGGGAATCAGAGAGTGTAACACTCGGGGTGGTGTGGGGAATCAGAGAGTGTAACACTCGGGGTGGTGGGGAATCAGAGAGTGTAACACTCGGGGTGGTGTGGGGAATCAGAGAGTGTAACACTCGGGGTGGTGGGGAATCAGAGAGTGTAACACTCGGGGTGGTGGGGAATCAGAGAGTGTAACACTCGGGGTGGTGTGGGGAATCAGAGAGTGTAACACTCGGGGTGGTGTGGGGAATCAGAGAGTGTAACACTCGGGGTGGTGGGGAATCAGAGAGTGTAACACTCGGGGTGGTGGGGAATCAGAGAGTGTAACACTCGGGGTGGTGGGGAATCAGAGAGTGTAACACTCGGGGTGGTGTGGGGAATCAGAGAGTGTAACACTCGGGGTGGTGTGGGGAATCAGAGAGTGTAACACTCGGGGTGGTGTGGGGAATCAGAGAGTGTAACACTCGGAGTGGTGTGGGGAATCAGAGAGTGTAACACTCGGAGTGGTGTGGGGAATCAGAGAGTGTAACACTCGGGGTGGTGTGGGGAATCAGAGAGTGTAACACTCGGGGTGGTGGGGAATCAGAGAGTGTAACACTCGGGGTGGTGTGGGGAATCAGAGAGTGTAACACTCGGGGTGGTGTGGGGAATCAGAGAGTGTAACACTCGGGGTGGTGTGGGGAATCAGAGAGTGTAACACTCGGGGTGGTGTGGGGAATCAGAGAGTGTAACACTCGGGGTGGTGTGGGGAATCAGAGAGTGTAACACTCGGGGTGGTGTGGGGAATCAGAGAGTGTAACACTCGGGGTGGTGGGAATCAGAGAGTGTAACACTCGGGGTGGTGTGGGGAATCAGAGAGTGTAACACTCGGGGTGGTGGGGAATCAGAGAGTGTAACACTCGGGGTGGTGGGGAATCAGAGAGTGTAACACTCGGGGTGGTGGGGAATCAGAGAGTGTAACACTCGGGGTGGTGGGGAATCAGAGAGTGGAACACTCGGGGTGGTGTGGGGAATCAGAGAGTGTAACACTCGGGGTGGTGTGGGGAATCAGAGAGTGTAACACTCGGGGTGGTGGGGAATCAGAGAGTGTAACACTCGGGGTGGTGGGAATCAGAGAGTGTAACACTCGGGGTGGTGTGGGGAATCAGAGAGTGTAACACTCGGGGTGGTGTGGGGAATCAGAGAGTGCAACACTCGGGGTGGTGGGGAATCAGAGAGTGTAACACTCGGGGTGGTGTGGGGAATCAGAGAGTGTAACACTCGGGGTGATGGGGAATCAGAGAGTGTAACACTCGGGGTGGTGTGGGGAATCAGAGAGTGTAACACTCGGGGTGATGGGGAATCAGAGAGTGTAACACTCGGGGTGGTGTGGGGAATCAGAGAGTGTAACACTCGGGGTGGTGTGGGGAATCAGAGAGTGTAACACTCGGGGTGGTGTGGGGAATCAGAGAGTGTAACACTCGGGGTGGTGGGGAATCAGAGAGTGTAACACTCGGGGTGGTGTGGGGAATCAGAGAGTGTAACACTCGGGGTGGTGTGGGGAATCAGAGAGTGTAACACTCGGGGTGGTGGGGAATCAGAGAGTGTAACACTCGGGGTGATGGGGAATCAGAGAGTGTAACACTCGGGGTGGTGTGGGGAATCAGAGAGTGTAACACTCGGGGTGGTGTGGGGAATCAGAGAGTGTAACACTCGGGGTGGTGTGGGGAATCTGAGAGTGTAACACTCGGGGTGGTGTGGGGAATCAGAGGGTGTAGCACTCGGGGTGGTGTGGGGAATCAGAGAGTGTAACACTCGGGGTGGTGTGGGGAATCAGAGAGTGTAACACTCGGGGTGATGGGGAATCAGAGAGTGTAACACTCGGGGTGGTGGGGAATCAGAGAGTGCAACACTCGGGGTGGTGTGGGGAATCAGAGAGTGTAACACTCGGGGTGGTGTGGGGAATCAGAGAGTGTAACACTCGGGGTGGTGTGGGGAATCAGAGAGTGTAACACTCGGGGTGGTGTGGGGAATCAGAGAGTGTAACACTCGGGGTGGTGTGGGGAATCAGAGAGTGTAACACTCGGGGTGGTGTGGGGAATCGGAGAGTGTAACACTCGGGGTGGTGGGGAATCAGAGAGTGTAACACTCGGGGTGGTGTGGGGAATCAGAGAGTGTAACACTCGGGGTGATGGGAATCAGAGAGTGTAACACTCGGGGTGGTGTGGGGAATCAGAGAGTGTAACACTCGGGGTGGTGTGGGGAATCAGAGAGTGTAACACTCGGGGTGGTGGGGAATCAGAGAGTGTAACACTCGGGGTGGTGTGGGGAATCAGAGAGTGTAACACTCGGGGTGGTGTGGGGAATCAGAGAGTGTAACACTCGGGGTGGTGTGGGGAATCAGAGAGTGTAACACTCGGGGTGGTGTGGGGAATCGGAGAGTGTAACACTCGGGGTGGTGGGGAATCAGAGAGTGTAACACTCGGGGTGGTGTGGGGAATCAGAGAGTGTAACACTCGGGGTGGTGGGGAATCAGAGAGTGTAACACTCGGTGTGGTGTGGGGAATCAGAGAGTGTAACACTCGGGGTGGTGGGGAATCAGAGAGTGTAACACTCGGGGTGGTGTGGGGAATCAGAGAGTGTAACACTCGGTGTGGTGTGGGGAATCAGAGAGTGTAACACTCGGGGTGGTGGGGAATCAGAGAGTGTAACACTCGGGGTGGTGGGGAATCAGAGAGTGCAACACTCGGGGTGGTGTGGGGAATCAGAGAGTGTAACACTCGGGGTGGTGGGGAATCAGAGAGTGTAACACTCGGGGTGGTGTGGGGAATCAGAGAGTGTAACACTCGGGGTGGTGGGAATCAGAGAGTGTAACACTCGGGGTGGTGGGGAATCAGAGAGTGTAACACTCGGGGTGGTGTGGGGAATCAGAGAGTGTAACACTCAGGGTGATGGGGAATCAGAGAGTGTAACACTCGGGGTGGTGTGGGGAATCAGAGAGTGTAACACTCGGGGTGGTGGGGAATCAGAGTGTAACACTCGGGGTGGTGGGGAATCAGAGAGTGTAACACTCGGGGTGGTGGGGAATCAGAGAGTGTAACACTCGGGGTGGTGGGGAATCAGAGAGTGTAACACTCGGGGTGATGGGGAATCAGAGAGTGTAACACTCGGGGTGGTGTGGGGAATCAGAGAGTGTAACACTCGGGGTGGTGGGGAATCAGAGTGTAACACTCGGGGTGGTGGGGAATCAGAGAGTGTAACACTCGTGGTGGTGGGGAATCAGAGAGTGTAACACTCGGGGTGGTGTGGGGAATCAGAGAGTGTAACACTCGGGGTGGTGTGGGGAATCAGAGAGTGTAACACTCGGGGTGGTGTGGGGAATCAGAGAGTGTAACACTCGGGGTGGTGGGGAATCAGAGAGTGTAACACTCGGGGTGGTGTGGGGAATCAGAGAGTGTAACACTCGGGGTGGTGGGGAATCAGAGAGTGTAACACTCGGGGTGATGGGGAATCAGAGAGTGTAACACTCGGGGTGGTGTGGGGAATCAGAGAGTGTAACACTCGGGGTGGTGTGGGGAATCAGAGAGTGTAACACTCGGGGTGGTGTGGGGAATCTGAGAGTGTAACACTCGGGGTGGTGTGGGGAATCAGAGGGTGTAGCACTCGGGGTGGTGGGGAATCAGAGAGTGTAACACTCGGGGTGGTGTGGGGAATCAGAGAGTGTAACACTCGGGGTGGTGTGGGGAATCAGAGAGTGTAACACTCGGGGTGGTGTGGGGAATCAGAGAGTGTAACACTCGGGGTGGTGTGGGGAATCGGAGAGTGTAACACTCGGGGTGGTGGGGAATCAGAGAGTGTAACACTCGGGGTGGTGTGGGGAATCAGAGAGTGTAACACTCGGGGTGGTGTGGGGAATCAGAGAGTGTAACACTCGGGGTGGTGTGGGGAATCAGAGAGTGTAACACTCGGGGTGGTGGGAATCAGAGAGTGTAACACTCGGGGTGGTGTGGGGAATCAGAGAGTGTAACACTCGGGGTGGTGGGGAATCAGAGAGTGTAACACTCGGGGTGGTGTGGGGAATCAGAGAGTGTAACACTCGGGGTGGTGGGGAATCGGAGAGTGTAACACTCGGGGTGGTGTGGGGAATCAGAGAGTGTAACACTCGGGGTGGTGTGGGGAATCGGAGAGTGCAACACTCGGGGTGGTGTGGGGAATCAGAGAGTGTAACACTCGGGGTGGTGTGGGGAATCAGAGAGTGTAACACTCGGGGTGGTGTGGGGAATCAGAGAGTGTAACACTCGGGGTGGTGTGGGGAATCGGAGAGTGTAACACTCGGGGTGGTGGGAATCAGAGAGTGTAACACTCGGGGTGGTGTGGGGAATCAGAGAGTGTAACACTCGGGGTGGTGGGGAATCAGAGAGTGTAACACTCGGGGTGGTGTGGGGAATCAGAGAGTGTAACACTCGGGGTGGTGTGGGGAATCAGAGAGTGTAACACTCGGGGTGGTGGGGAATCAGAGAGTGTAACACTCGGGGTGGTGGGGAATCAGAGAGTGTAACACTCGGGGTGGTGTGGGGAATCAGAGAGTGTAACACTCGGGGTGGTGTGGGGAATCAGAGAGTGTAACACTCGGGGTGGTGTGGGGAATCAGAGAGTGTAACACTCGGGGTGGTGTGGGGAATCAGAGAGTGTAACACTCGGGGTGGTGGGGAATCAGAGAGTGTAACACTCGGGGTGATGTGGGGAATCAGAGAGTGTAACACTCGGGGTGGTGGGGAATCAGAGAGTGTAACACTCGGGGTGATGTGGGGAATCAGAGAGTGTAACACTCGGGGTGGTGTGGGGAATCAGAGAGTGTAACACTCGGGGTGGTGTGGGGAATCAGAGAGTGTAACACTCGGGGTGGTGGGGAATCAGAGAGTGTAACACTCGGGGTGGTGGGGAATCAGAGAGTGCAACACTCGGGGTGGTGTGGGGAATCAGAGAGTGCAACACTCGGGGTGGTGGGAATCAGAGAGTGTAACACTCGTGGTGGTGTGGGGAATCAGAGAGTGTAACACTCGGGGTGGTGTGGGGAATCAGAGAGTGTAACACTCGGGGTGGTGTGGGGAATCAGAGAGTGTAACACTCGGAGTGGTGTGGGGAATCAGAGAGTGTAACACTCGGGGTGGTGTGGGGAATCAGAGAGTGTAACACTCGGGGTGGTGGGGAATCAGAGAGTGTAACACTCGGGGTGGTGTGGGGAATCAGAGAGTGTAACACTCGGGGTGGTGGGGAATCAGAGAGTGTAACACTCGGGGTGGTGGGGAATCAGAGAGTGTGACACTCGGGGTGGTGTGGGGAATCAGAGAGTGTAACACTCGGGGTGGTGTGGGGAATCAGAGAGTGTAACACTCGGGGTGGTGTGGGGAATCAGAGAGTGTAACACTCGGGGTGGTGGGGAATCAGAGAGTGTAACACTCGGGGTGGTGTGGGGAATCAGAGAGTGTAACACTCGGGGTGGTGGGAATCAGAGAGTGTAACACTCGGGGTGGTGTGGGGAATCAGAGAGTGTAACACTCGGGGTGGTGGGGAATCAGAGAGTGTCACACTCGGGGTGGTGGGGAATCAGAGAGTGTAACACTCGGGGTGGTGTGGGGAATCAGAGAGTGTAACACTCGGGGTGGTGGGGAATCAGAGAGTGTAACACTCGGGGTGGTGGGGAATCAGAGAGTGTAACACTCGGGGTGGTGGGGAATCAGAGATTGTAACACTCGGGGTGGTGGGGAATCAGAGAGTGTAACACGCGGGGTGGTGTGGGGAATCGGAGAGTGTAACACTCGGGGTGGTGTGGGGAATCAGAGAGTGTAACACTCGGGGTGGTGGGGAATCAGAGAGTGTAACACTCGGGGTGGTGTGGGGAATCAGAGAGTGTAACACTCGGGGTGGTGTGGGGAATCGGAGAGTGTAACACTCGGGGTGGTGGGGAATCAGAGAGTGTAACACTCGGGGTGGTGGGAATCAGAGAGTGTAACACTCGGGGTGATGTGGGGAATCAGAGAGTGTAACACTCGGGGTGATGTGGGGAATCAGAGAGTGTAACACTCGGGGTGGTGGGGAATCAGAGAGTGTAACACTCGGGGTGGTGTGGGGAATCAGAGAGTGTAACACTCGGAGTGGTGTGGGGAATCAGAGAGTGTAACACTCGGAGTGGTGTGGGGAATCAGAGAGTGTAACACTCGGGGTGGTGTGGGGAATCAGAGAGTGCAACACTCGGGGTGGTGGGGAATCAGAGAGTGTAACACTCGGGGTGGTGTGGGGAATCAGAGAGTGTAACACTCGGGGTGGTGTGGAATCAGAGAGTGTAACACTCGGGGTGGTGTGGGGAATCGGAGAGTGTAACACTCGGGGTGGTGTGGGGAATCAGAGAGTGTAACACTCGGGGTGGTGTGGGGAATCTGAGAGTGTAACACTCGGGGTGATGGGGAATCAGAGAGTGTAACACTCGGGGTGGTGTGGGGAATCAGAGAGTGTAACACTCGGGGTGGTGTGGGGAATCAGAGAGTGTAACACTCGGGGTGGTGTGGGGAATCTGAGAGTGTAACACTCGGGGTGGTGTGGGGAATCAGAGAGTGTAGCACTCGGGGTGGTGGGGAATCAGAGAGTGTAACACTCGGGGTGGTGTGGGGAATCAGAGAGTGTAACACTCGGGGTGGTGTGGGGAATCAGAGAGTGTAACACTCGGGGTGGTGTGGGGAATCAGAGAGTGTAACACTCGGGGTGGTGGGAATCAGAGAGTGTAACACTCGGGGTGGTGTGGGGAATCGGAGAGTGTAACACTCGGGGTGGTGGGAATCAGAGAGTGTAACACTCGGTGTGGTGTGGGGAATCAGAGAGTGTGACACTCGGGGTGGTGTGGGGAATCGGAGAGTGTAACACTCGGGGTGGTGTGGGGAATCAGAGAGTGGAACACTCGGGGTGGTGTGGGGAATCAGAGAGTGTAACACTCGGGGTGGTGTGGGGAATCAGAGAGTGCAACACTCGGGGTGGTGTGGGGAATCAGAGAGTGTAACACTCGGGGTGGTGGGGAATCAGAGAGTGTAACACTCGGGGTGGTGTGGGGAATCAGAGAGTGTAACACTCGGGGTGGTGTGGGGAATCAGAGAGTGCAACACTCGGGGTGGTGGGGAATCAGAGAGTGTAACACTCGGGGTGGTGTGGGGAATCAGAGAGTGTAACACTCGGGGTGGTGTGGGGAATCAGAGAGTGTAACACTCGGGGTGGTGTGGGGAATCAGAGAGTGTAACACTCGGGGTGGTGTGGGGAATCAGAGAGTGCAACACTCGGGGTGGTGGGAATCAGAGAGTGTAACACTCGTGGTGGTGTGGGGAATCAGAGAGTGTAACACTCGGGGTGGTGGGGAATCAGAGAGTGTAACACTCGGGGTGGTGGGAATCAGAGAGTGTAACACTCGGGGTGGTGGGGAATCAGAGAGTGTAACACTCGGGGTGGTGTGGGGAATCAGAGAGTGCAACACTCGGGGTGGTGTGGGGAATCAGAGAGTGCAACACTCGGGGTGGTGTGGGGAATCAGAGAGTGTAACACTCGGGGTGGTGTGGGGAATCAGAGAGTGTAACACTCGGGGTGGTGTGGGGAATCAGAGAGTGTAACACTCGGAGTGGTGTGGGGAATCAGAGAGTGTAACACTCGGGGTGGTGTGGGGAATCAGAGAGTGTAACACTCGGGGTGGTGGGGAATCAGAGAGTGTAACACTCGGGGTGGTGTGGGGAATCAGAGAGTGTAACACTCGGGGTGGTGTGGGGAATCAGAGAGTGTAACACTCGGGGTGGTGTGGGGAATCAGAGAGTGTAACACTCGGGCTGGTGTGGGGAATCAGAGAGTGTAACACTCGGGGTGGTGTGGGGAATCAGAGGGTGTAACACTCGGGGTGGTGTGGGGAATCAGAGAGTGTAACACTCGGGGTGGTGGGAATCAGAGAGTGTAACACTCGGGGTGGTGTGGGGAATCAGAGAGTGTAACACTCGGGGTGGTGGGGAATCAGAGAGTGTAACACTCGGGGTGGTGGGGAATCAGAGAGTGTAACACTCGGGGTGGTGGGGAATCAGAGAGTGGAACACTCGGGGTGGTGTGGCGAATCGGAGAGTGTAACACTCGGGGTGGTGTGGGGAATCAGAGAGTGTAACACTCGGGGTGGTGGGGAATCAGAGAGTGTAACACTCGGGGTGGTGGGAATCAGAGAGTGTAACACTCGGGGTGGTGTGGGGAATCAGAGAGTGTAACACTCGGGGTGGTGTGGGGAATCAGAGAGTGTAACACTCGGGGTGGTGGGGAATCAGAGAGTGTAACACTCGGGGTGGTGGGGAATCAGAGAGTGTAACACTCGGGGTGGTGTGGAATCAGAGAGTGTAACACTCGGGGTGGTGGGGAATCAGAGAGTGTAACACTCGGGGTGGTGGGGAATCAGAGAGTGTAACACTCGGGGTGGTGTGGGGAATCAGAGAGTGTAACACTCGGGGTGGTGGGGAATCAGAGGGTGTAACACTCGGGGTGGTGTGGGGAATCGGAGAGTGTAACACTCGGGGTGGTGTGGGGAATCAGAGAGTGTAACACTCGGGGTGGTGGGGAATCAGAGAGTGCAACACTCGGGGTGGTGGGGAATCAGAGAGTGTAACACTCGGGGTGGTGTGGGGAATCAGAGAGTGTAACACTCGGGGTGGTGGGGAATCAGAGAGTGTAACACTCGGGGTGGTGTGGGGAATCTGAGAGTGTAACACTCGGGGTGGTGGGGAATCAGAGAGTGTAACACTCGGGGTGGTGTGGGGAATCAGAGAGTGTAACACTCGGGGTGGTGTGGGGAATCAGAGAGTGTAACACTCGGGGTGGTGGGGAATCAGAGAGTGTAACACTCGGGGTGGTGTGGGGAATCAGAGAGTGTAACACTCGGGGTGGTGTGGGGAATCAGAGAGTGTAACACTCGGGGTGGTGTGGGGAATCAGAGAGTGTAACACTCGGGGTGATGTGGGGAATCAGAGAGTGTAACACTCGGAGTGGTGTGGGGAATCAGAGAGTGTAACACTCGGGGTGGTGTGGGGAATCAGAGAGTGTAACACTCGGGGTGGTGTGGGGAATCAGAGAGTGTAACACTCGGGGTGATGGGGAATCAGAGAGTGTAACACTCGGGGTGGTGTGGGGAATCAGAGAGTGTAACACTCGGGGTGGTGTGGGGAATCAGAGAGTGCAACACTCGGGGTGGTGTGTGGAATCAGAGAGTGTAACACTCGGGGTGGTGGGGAATCAGAGAGTGTAACACTCGGGGTGGTGGGGAATCAGAGAGTGTAACACTCGGGGTGGTGGGAATCAGAGAGTGTAACACTCGGGGTGATGTGGGGAATCAGAGAGTGTAACACTCGGGGTGGTGTGGGGAATCAGAGAGTGTAACACTCGGGGTGGTGTGGGGAATCAGAGAGTGTAACACTCGGGGTGATGGGGAATCAGAGAGTGTCACACTCGGGGTGGTGGGGAATCAGAGAGTGTAACACTCGGGGTGGTGTGGGGAATCAGAGAGTGTAACACTCGGGGTGGTGTGGGGAATCGGAGAGTGTAACACTCGGGGTGGTGTGGGGAATCAGAGAGTGTAACACTCGGGGTGGTGTGGGGAATCAGAGAGTGTAACACTCGTGGTGGTGTGGGGAATCAGAGAGTGTAACACTCGGGGTGATGTGGGGAATCAGAGAGTGTAACACTCGGGGTGGTGGGGAATCAGAGAGTGTAACACTCGGGGTGGTGTGGGGAATCAGAGAGTGTAACACTCGGGGTGGTGTGGGGAATCAGAGAGTGTAACACTCGGGGTGGTGTGGGGAATCAGAGAGTGTAACACTCGGGGTGGTGGGGAATCAGAGAGTGTAACACTCGGGGTGGTGTGGAATCAGAGAGTGTAACACTCGGGGTGGTGGGAATCAGAGAGTGTAACACTCGGGGTGGTGTGGGGAATCGGAGAGTGTAACACTCGGGGTGGTGTGGGGAATCAGAGAGTGTAACACTCGGGGTGGTGTGGGGAATCAGAGAGTGTAACACTCGGGGTGGTGTGGGGAATCAGAGAGTGTAACACTCGGGGTGGTGTGGGGAATCAGAGAGTGTAACACTCGGGGTGGTGGGGAATCAGAGAGTGTAACACTCGGGGTGGTGGGGAATCAGAGAGTGTAACACTCGGGGTGGTGTGGGGAATCAGAGAGTGTAACACTCGGGGTGGTGTGGGGAATCAGAGAGTGTAACACTCGGGGTGGTGTGGGGAATCAGAGAGTGTAACACTCGGGGTGGTGGGAATCAGAGAGTGTAACACTCGGGGTGGTGTGGGGAATCAGAGAGTGTAACACTCGGGGTGGTGTGGGGAATCAGAGAGTGTAACACTCGGGGTGGTGTGGGGAATCAGAGAGTGTAACACTCGGGGTGGTGGGGAATCAGAGAGTGTAACACTCGGGGTGGTGGGGAATCAGAGAGTGTAACACTCGGGGTGGTGTGGAATCAGAGAGTGTAACACTCGGGGTGGTGTGGAATCAGAGAGTGTGACACTCGGGGTGGTGTGGGGAATCAGAGAGTGTAACACTCGGGGTGGTGTGGGGAATCAGAGAGTGTAACACTCGGGGTGATGGGGAATCAGAGGGTGTAACACTCGGGGTGGTGTGGGGAATCAGAGAGTGTAACACTCGGGGTGGTGTGGGGAATCAGAGAGTGTAACACTCGGGGTGATGTGGGGAATCAGAGAGTGTAACACTCGGGGTGGTGGGAATCAGAGAGTGTAACACTCGGGGTGGTGTGGGGAATCAGAGAGTGTAACACTCGGGGTGGTGTGGGGAATCAGAGAGTGTAACACTCGGGGTGGTGTGGGGAATCGGAGAGTGTAACACTCGGGGTGGTGGGGAATCAGAGAGTGTAACACTCGGGGTGGTGGGGAATCAGAGAGTGTAACACTCGGGGTGGTGTGGAATCAGAGAGTGTAACACTCGGGGTGGTGTGGGGAATCAGAGAGTGTAACACTCGGGGTGATGGGGAATCAGAGAGTGTAACACTCGGGGTGGTGTAGAATCAGAGAGTGTAACACTCGGGGTGATGGGGAATCAGAGAGTGTAACACTCGGGGTGGTGTGGGGAATCAGAGAGTGTAACACTCGGGGTGGTGTGGGGAATCAGAGAGTGTAACACTCGGGGTGATGGGGAATCAGAGAGTGTAACACTCGGGGTGGTGTGGGGAATCAGAGAGTGTAACACTCGGGGTGGTGTGGGGAATCAGAGAGTGTAACACTCGGGGTGGTGTGGGGAATCAGAGAGTGTAACACTCGGGGTGGTGTGGGGAATCAGAGAGTGTAACACTCGGGGTGGTGTGGGGAATCAGAGAGTGTAACACTCGGGGTGGTGTGGGGAATCAGAGAGTGTAACACTCGGGGTGGTGTGGGGAATCAGAGAGTGTAACACTCGGGGTGATGGGGAATCAGAGAGTGTAACACTCGGGGTGGTGGTGGGGAATCAGAGAGTGTAACACTCGGGGTGGTGGGGAATCAGAGAGTGTAACACTCGGGGTGGTGGGGAATCAGAGAGTGTAACACTCGGGGTGGTGGGGAATCAGAGAGTGTAACACTCGGGGTGGTGGGGAATCAGAGAGTGTAACACTCGGGGTGGTGTGTGGAATCAGAGAGTGTAACACTCGGGGTGGTGTGGAATCAGAGAGTGTAACACTCGGGGTGGTGTGGGGAATCAGAGAGTGTAACACTCGGGGTGGTGTGGAATCAGAGAGTGTAACACTCGGGGTGGTGTGGGGAATCAGAGAGTGTAACACTCGGGGTGGTGTGGGGAATCAGAGAGTGTAACACTCGGGGTGGTGGGGAATCAGAGAGTGTAACACTCGGGGTGGTGTGGGGAATCAGAGAGTGTAACACTCGGGGTGGTGGGGAATCAGAGAGTGTAACACTCGGGGTGGTGTGGGGAATCAGAGAGTGTAACACTCGGGGTGGTGGGAATCAGAGAGTGTAACACTCGGGGTGGTGGGGAATCAGAGAGTGTAACACTCGGGGTGGTGTGGGGAATCAGAGAGTGTAACACTCGGGGTGGTGTGGGGAATCAGAGAGTGTAACACTCGGGGTGGTGGGAATCAGAGAGTGTAACACTCGGGGTGGTGGGGAATCAGAGAGTGTAACACTCGGGGTGGTGTGGGGAATCAGAGAGTGTAACACTCGGGGTGGTGTGGGGAATCAGAGAGTGTAACACTCGGGGTGGTGTGGGGAATCTGAGAGTGTAACACTCGGGGTGGTGTGGGGAATCAGAGAGTGTAACACTCGGGGTGGTGGGGAATCAGAGAGTGTAACACTCGGGGTGGTGGGAATCAGAGAGTGTAACACTCGGGGTGGTGGGAATCAGAGAGTGTAACACTCGGGGTGGTGTGGGGAATCAGAGAGTGTAACACTCGGGGTGATGGGGAATCGGAGAGTGTAACACTCGGGGTGGTGTGGGGAATCAGAGAGTGTAACACTCGGGGTGGTGGGGAATCAGAGAGTGTAACACTCGGGGTGGTGGGGAATCAGAGAGTGTAACACTCGGGGTGGTGTGGGGAATCAGAGAGTGTAACACTCGGGGGTGGTGGGGAATCAGAGAGTGTAACACTCGGGGTGGTTGTGGGGAATCAGAGAGTGTAACACTCGGGGTGGTGGGGAATCAGAGAGTGCAACACTCGGGGTGGTGGGGAATCAGAGAGTGTAACACTCGGGGTGGTGTGGGGAATCAGAGAGTGTAACACTCGGGGTGGTGTGGGGAATCAGAGAGTGTAACACTCGGGGTGGTGTGGGGGAATCAGAGAGTGTAACACTCGGGGTGGTGGGGAATCAGAGAGTGTAACACTCGGGGTGGTGTGGGGAATCAGAGAGTGTAACACTCGGGGTGGTGGGGAATCAGAGAGTGCAACACTCGGGGTGGTGGGGAATCAGAGAGTGTAACACTCGGGGTGGTGTGGGGAATCAGAGAGTGTAACACTCGGGGTGGTGTGGGGAATCAGAGAGTGTAACACTCGGGGTGGTGTGGGGAATCAGAGAGTGTAACACTCGGGGTGGTGTGGGGAATCAGAGAGTGTAACACTCGGGGTGGTGTGGGGAATCAGAGAGTGTAACACTCGGGGTGATGGGGAATCAGAGAGTGTAACACTCGGGGTGGTGTGGGGAATCAGAGAGTGTAACACTCGGGGTGGTGTGGGGAATCAGAGAGTGTAACACTCGGGGTGATGGGGAATCAGAGAGTGTAACACTCGGGGTGGTGTGGGGAATCAGAGAGTGTAACACTCGGGGTGATGGGGAATCAGAGAGTGTAACACTCGGGGTGGTGTGGGGAATCAGAGAGTGTAACACTCGGGGTGATGGGGAATCAGAGAGTGTAACACTCGTGTGGTGGGGAATCAGAGAGTGTAACACTCGGGGTGGTGGGAATCAGAGAGTGTAACACTCGGGGTGGTGTGGGGAATCAGAGAGTGTAACACTCGGGGTGGTGTGGGGAATCTGAGAGTGTAACACTCGGGGTGGTGTGGGGAATCAGAGGGTGTAGCACTCGGGGTGGTGGGGAATCAGAGAGTGTAACACTCGGGGTGGTGGGGAATCAGAGAGTGTAACACTCGGGGTGTGGGGAATCAGAGAGTGTAACACTCGGGGTGGTGGGGAATCAGAGAGTGTAACACTCGGGGTGGTGTGGGGAATCAGAGAGTGTAACACTCGGGGTGGTGGGGAATCAGAGAGTGTAACACTCGGGGTGGTGGGGAATCAGAGAGTGTAACACTCGGGGTGGTGTGGGGAATCAGAGAGTGTAACACTCGGGGTGGTGTGGGGAATCAGAGAGTGTAACACTCGGGGTGGTGTGGGGAATCAGAGAGTGTAACACTCGGGGTGATGTGGGGAATCAGAGAGTGTAACACTCGGGGTGGTGGGGAATCAGAGAGTGTAACACTCGGGGTGGTGTGGAATCAGAGAGTGTAACACTCGGGGTGGTGTGGGGAATCAGAGAGTGTAACACTCGGGGTGGTGTGGGGAATCAGAGAGTGTAACACTCGGGGTGGTGTGGGAATCAGAGAGTGTAACACTCGGGGTGGTGTGGGGAATCAGAGAGTGTAACACTCGGGGTGGTGTGGGGAATCGGAGAGTGTAACACTCGGGGTGGTGTGGGGAATCAGAGAGTGTAACACTCGGGGTGGTGTGGGGAATCAGAGAGTGTAACACTCGGGGTGGTGGGGAATCGGAGAGTGTAACACTCGGGGTGGTGTGGGGAATCAGAGAGTGTAACACTCGGGGTGGTGTGGGGGAATCAGAGAGTGTAACACTCGGGGTGGTGTGTGGAATCAGAGAGTGTAACACTCGGGGTGGTGGGGAATCAGAGAGTGTAACACTCGGGGTGGTGGGGAATCAGAGAGTGTAACACTCGGGGTGGTGTGGGGAATCAGAGAGTGTAACACTCGGGGTGGTGTGGGGAATCTGAGAGTGTAACACTCGGGGTGGTGTGGGGAATCAGAGAGTGTAACACTCGGGGTGGTGTGGGGAATCAGAGAGTGTAACACTCGGGGTGGTGTGGGGAATCAGAGAGTGTAACACTCGGGGTGGTGGGGAATCAGAGAGTGTAACACTCGGGGTGGTGGGGAATCAGAGAGTGTAACACTCGGGGTGGTGTGGGGAATCAGAGAGTGTAACACTCGGGGTGGTGTGGGGAATCAGAGAGTGTAACACTCGGGGTGGTGGGGAATCAGAGAGTGTAACACTCGGGGTGGTGTGGGGAATCAGAGAGTGTAACACTCGGGGTGGTGTGGGGAATCAGAGAGTGTAACACTCGGGGTGGTGTGGGGAATCAGAGAGTGTAACACTCGGGGTGGTGGGGAATCAGAGAGTGTAACACTCGGGGTGGTGTGGGGAATCAGAGAGTGTAACACTCGGGGTGGTTGTGGGGAATCAGAGAGTGTAACACTCGGGGTGGTGGGGAATCAGAGAGTGTAACACTCGGGGTGGTGTGGGGAATCAGAGAGTGTAACACTCGGGGTGGTGTGGGGAATCAGAGAGTGTAACACTCGTGGTGGTGTGGGGAATCAGAGAGTGTAACACTCGGGGTGGTGTGGGGAATCAGAGAGTGTAACACTCGGGGTGGTGTGTGGAATCAGAGAGTGTAACACTCGGGGTGGTGGGGAATCAGAGAGTGTAACACTCGGGGTGGTGTGGGGAATCAGAGAGTGCAACACTCGGGGTGGTGGGGAATCAGAGAGTGTAACACTCGGGGTGGTGTGGGGAATCAGAGAGTGTAACACTCGGGGTGGTGGGAATCAGAGAGTGTAACACTCGGGGTGGTGGGGAATCAGAGAGTGTAACACTCGGGGTGGTGGGGAATCAGAGAGTGTAACACTCGGGGTGGTGTGGGGAATCAGAGAGTGTAACACTCGGGGTGGTGGGAATCAGAGAGTGTAACACTCGGGGTGGTGTGGGGAATCAGAGAGTGTAACACTCGGGGTGGTGTGGGGAATCAGAGAGTGTAACACTCGGGGTGGTGTGGGGAATCAGAGAGTGTAACACTCGGGGTGGTGTGGGGAATCAGAGAGTGTAACACTCGGGGTGGTGTGGGGAATCAGAGAGTGTAACACTCGGGGTGGTGTGGGGAATCAGAGAGTGTAACACTCGGGGTGGTGTGGGGAATCAGAGAGTGTAACACTCGGGGTGGTGTGGGGAATCAGAGAGTGTAACACTCGGGGTGGTGGGGAATCGGAGAGTGTAACACTCGGGGTGGTGTGGGGAATCAGAGAGTGTAACACTCGGGGTGGTGTGGGGAATCGGAGAGTGTAACACTCGGGGTGATGGGGAATCAGAGAGTGGAACACTCGGGGTGGTGTGGGGAATCAGAGAGTGTAACACTCGGGGTGGTGGGGAATCAGAGAGTGTAACACTCGGGGTGGTGTGGGGAATCAGAGAGTGTAACACTCGGGGTGGTGTGGGGAATCAGAGAGTGTAACACTCGGGGTGGTGGGAATCAGAGAGTGTAACACTCGGGGTGATGTGGGGAATCAGAGGGTGTAACACTCGGGGTGGTGTGGGGAATCAGAGAGTGTAACACTCGGGGTGGTGTGGGGAATCAGAGTGTGTAACACTCGGGGTGGTGTGGGGAATCAGAGAGTGTAACACTCGGGGTGGTGGGGAATCAGAGAGTGTAACACTCGGGGTGGTGGGGAATCAGAGAGTGTAACACTCGGGGTGGTGGGGAATCAGAGAGTGTAACACTCGGGGTGGTGTGGGGAATCAGAGAGTGTAACACTCGGGGTGGTGTGGGGAATCAGAGAGTGTAACACTCGGGGTGGTGGGGAATCAGAGAGTGTAACACTCGGGGTGGTGTGGGGAATCAGAGAGTGTAACACTCGGGGTGGTGTGGGGAATCAGAGAGTGTAACACTCGGGGTGGTGTGGGGAATCAGAGAGTGTAACACTCGGGGTGGTGTGGGGAATCAGAGAGTGTAACACTCGGGGTGGTGTGGGGAATCAGAGAGTGTAACACTCGGGGTGGTGTAGAATCAGAGAGTGTAACACTCGGGGTGGTGTGGGGTATCAGAGAGTGTAACACTCGGGGTGGTGTGGGGAATCAGACAGTGTAACACTCGGGGTGGTGTGGGGAATCAGAGAGTGTAACACTCGGGGTGGTGTGGGGAATCAGAGAGTGTAACACTCGGGGTGGTGGGGAATCAGAGAGTGTAACACTCGGGGTGGTGTGGGGAATCAGAGAGTGTAACACTCGGGGTGGTGTGGGGAATCAGAGAGTGTAACACTCGGGGTGGTGTGGGGAATCAGAGAGTGTAACACTCGGGGTGGTGTAGAATCAGAGAGTGTAACACTCGGGGTGGTGGGGAATCAGAGAGTGTAACACTCGGGGTGGTGGGGAATCAGAGAGTGTAACACTCGGGGTGGTGTGGGGAATCAGAGAGTGTAACACTCGGGGTGGTGTGGGGAATCAGAGAGTGTAACACTCGGGGTGGTGTGGGGAATCAGAGAGTGTAACACTCGGGGTGGTGTGGGGAATCAGAGAGTGTAACACTCGGGGTGATGGGGAATCAGAGAGTGTAACACTCGGGGTGGTGGGGAATCAGAGAGTGTAACACTCGGGGTGGTGTGGGGAATCAGAGAGTGTAACACTCGGGGTGGTGTGGGGAATCAGAGAGTGTAACACTCGGGGTGGTGTGGGGAATCAGAGAGTGTAACACTCGGGGTGGTGTGGAATCAGAGAGTGTAACACTCGGGGTGGTGTGGGGAATCAGAGAGTGTAACACTCGGGGTGGTGTGGGGAATCGGAGAGTGTAACACTCGGGGTGGTGTGGGGAATCAGAGAGTGTAACACTCGGGGTGGTGTGGGGAATCGGAGAGTGTAACACTCGGGGTGGTGGGGAATCAGAGAGTGTAACACTCGGGGTGGTGTGGGGAATCAGAGAGTGTAACACTCGGGGTGGTGTGGGGAATCAGAGAGTGTAACACTCGGGGTGGTGTGGGGAATCAGAGAGTGTAACACTCGGGGTGGTGGGGAATCAGAGAGTGTAACACTCGGGGTGGTGTGGGGAATCAGAGAGTGTGACACTCGGGGTGGTGTGGAATCAGAGAGTGTAACACTCGGGGTGGTGTGGGGAACCAGAGAGTGTAACACTCGGGGTGGTGGGGAATCAGAGAGTGTAACACTCGGGGTGGTGTAGAATCAGAGAGTGTAACACTCGGGGTGGTGGGGAATCAGAGAGTGTAACACTCGGGGTGGTGTGGGGAATCAGAGAGTGTAACACTCGGGGTGGTGTGGGGAATCAGAGAGTGTAACACTCGTGGTGGTGTGGGGAATCAGAGAGTGTAACACTCGGGGTGGTGTGGGGAATCAGAGAGTGTAACACTCGGGGTGGTGTGGGGAATCAGAGAGTGTAACACTCGGGGTGGTGTGGGGAATCAGAGAGTGTAACACTCGGGGTGGTGTGGGGAATCAGAGAGTGTAACACTCGGGGTGATGGGGAATCAGAGAGTGTAACACTCGGGGTGGTGTGGGGAATCAGAGAGTGTAACACTCGGGGTGATGTGGGGAATCAGAGAGTGTAACACTCGGGGTGGTGGGGAATCAGAGAGTGTAACACTCGGGGTGATGTGGGGAATCAGAGAGTGTAACACTCGGGGTGATGTGGGGAATCAGAGAGTGTAACACTCGGGGTGGTGGGGAATCAGAGAGTGTAACACTCGGGGTGGTGGGAATCAGAGAGTGTAACACTCGGGGTGGTGTGGGGAATCAGAGAGTGTAACACTCGGGGTGGTGTGGGGAATCGGAGAGTGTAACACTCGGGGTGATGGGGAATCAGAGAGTGTAACACTCGGGGTGGTGTGGGGAATCAGAGAGTGTAACACTCGGGGTGATGGGGAATCAGAGAGTGTAACACTCGGGGTGATGGGGAATCAGAGAGTGTAACACTCGGGGTGGTGTGGGGAATCAGAGAGTGTAACACTCGGGGTGGTGTGGGGAATCGGAGAGTGTAACACTCGGGGTGGTGTGGGGAATCAGAGAGTGCAACACTCGGGGTGGTGGGGAATCAGAGAGTGTAACACTCGGGGTGGTGGGGAATCAGAGAGTGTAACACTCGGGGTGGTGTGGGGAATCAGAGAGTGTAACACTCGGGGTGGTGTGGGGAATCAGAGAGTGTAACACTCGGGGTGGTGTGGGGAATCAGAGAGTGTAACACTCGGGGTGGTGTGGGGAATCAGAGAGTGTAACACTCGGGGTGGTGTGGGGAATCAGAGAGTGTAACACTCGGGGTGATGGGGAATCAGAGAGTGTAACACTCGGGGTGGTGTGGGGAATCGGAGAGTGTAACACTCGGGGTGGTGTGGGGAATCAGAGAGTGTAACACTCGGGGTGGTGTGGGGAATCAGAGAGTGTAACACTCGGGGTGGTGTGGGGAATCAGAGAGTGTAACACTCGGGGTGGTGGGGAATCAGAGAGTGTAACACTCGGTGTGGTGTGGGGAATCAGAGAGTGTAACACTCGGGGTGGTGTGGGGAATCAGAGAGTGTAACACTCGGGGTGATGGGGAATCAGAGAGTGTAACACTCGGGGTGGTGTGGGGAATCAGAGAGTGTAACACTCGGGGTGGTGTGGGGAATCAGAGAGTGTAACACTCGGGGTGATGGGGAATCAGAGAGTGTAACACTCGGGGTGGTGTGGGGAATCAGAGAGTGTAACACTCGGGGTGGTGTGGGGAATCAGAGAGTGTAACACTCGGGGTGGTGTGGGGAATCAGAGAGTGTAACACTCGGGGTGGTGTGGGGAATCAGAGAGTGTAACACTCGGGGTGGTGTGGGGAATCAGAGAGTGTAACACTCGGGGTGATGTGGGGAATCAGAGAGTGTAACACTCGGGGTGGTGTGGGGAATCAGAGAGTGTAACACTCGGGGTGGTGTGGGGAATCAGAGAGTGTAACACTCGGGGTGGTGGGGAATCAGAGAGTGTAACACTCGGGGTGGTGTGGGGAATCGGAGAGTGTAACACTCGGGGTGGTGTGGAATCAGAGAGTGTAACACTCGGGGTGGTGGGGAATCAGAGAGTGTAACACTCGGGGTGGTGTGGGGAATCAGAGAGTGTAACACTCGGGGTGGTGTGGAATCAGAGAGTGTAACACTCGGGGTGGTGGGGAATCAGAGAGTGTAACACTCGGGGTGGTGGGGAATCAGAGAGTGTAACACTCGGGGTGGTGTGGGGAATCAGAGAGTGTAACACTCGGGGTGATGGGGAATCGGAGAGTGTAACACTCGGGGTGGTGTGGGGAATCAGAGAGTGTAACACTCGGGGTGATGGGGAATCAGAGAGTGTAACACTCGGGGTGGTGTGGGGAATCGGAGAGTGTAACACTCGGGGTGGTGGGAATCAGAGGGTGTAACACTCGGGGTGGTGTGGGGAATCAGAGAGTGTAACACTCGGGGTGGTGGGGAATCAGAGAGTGTAACACTCGGGGTGGTGTGGGGAATCAGAGAGTGTAACACTCGGGGTGGTGTGGAATCAGAGAGTGTAACACTCGGGGTGGTGTGGGGAATCAGAGAGTGTAACACTCGGGGTGGTGTGGGGAATCGGAGAGTGTAACACTCGGGGTGGTGTGGGGAATCAGAGAGTGTAACACTCGGGGTGGTGGGGAATCAGAGAGCACACCTCCCGTGGTGGTGGGGAACCATTCAATTTCCTGATACCCATGCTGCCC
Organism: Heptranchias perlo; assembly: GCF_035084215.1. NCBI lineage: Eukaryota > Metazoa > Chordata > Chondrichthyes > Hexanchiformes > Hexanchidae > Heptranchias > Heptranchias perlo. The sequence goes on from NC_090325.1 coordinate 75,621,266, forward strand.
TATTGGTGGGTAAAAACATTTTCTACAGGCTCACTGGGAGCTAATACACTCAACTACAGGGGGCTCAACCTTTATAAGGTAAATGCAATAACATTTGCAAACTGCGGGCAAGTGTCACGTAATCAAGCATTATTTGGTCAAACCTCCAGAATTACATCCAATCAGAGTTGACAGCTCTAGTACGATTTGCAATTTTCCTGCAAATCTTTCAATTAATGGTATTCGTGAAAATTAGCAGGATATTCATCGATCACCAGGTTGCAGTTCTCCCCCATCTCTCAACAACAACTGAGGGAAATGCTTCTGGATCTCAGGGAGCATCACGGTACAGTTGACAACAAGCTGCCTGAATTTTTCTTCAAATTTTCGCCCCTTCCCAAAGATGCTGCTCCTGTTGGAGCTCAGTTCCATGAGTACCAGACGCTCTCCAGAACCTCACCTAAATGCCTATTCTTCAGGCATGAGTCTACACAGTGGGTCCCTAAATTGCAGTTAGACTGGGATCGTGCCCGCGAGTGTCCTCCTGCACTGACCTTCCACGATATGGTGAATATGAGTCAAAGGAAAGGAACCTAATTAGCATTGGTCTGGTGGGCATCCAAACTCCAATGGGCTCATCTCAGGTGTTCACTAGCCCACTGGATACTCTAGGGCCAGATCCCACCAGGGGGACAAGTGCCCAATCACTCCGTTTGAGTAACAAATTTTGAGCTTTTTCACCATACTGGGTGTACTGGCCTCCATATCCCACTGAAGCCAGCGAAATGGGAACTCCCAGTGTAGCAAATCCCACCATGTCCCTGTTGATCGAGGGACTATGACCGGATGGTTGGAGGTTCTGGTCCAGATCACCTTGCCCAGAAGCTACCAGTGAAAACTGGGACCCGCTGTATCCAGGTCCCGGCCTATTTCCAGAGCCTTCAGAGAGTATGCCAGAAGACCCGTGAATTTTCAGGGCTTGGGCGTCAGAAGGCTATTTAACCATGCAACAAATTACCGCCAAGCCCAAACCTATCCTTATCCTACATGCAACATGTCCATTTTCCAGCAGAGATCACTGAATTTACTGACAAGCCAATGTTAAGGGTTAATACCCATAGTGCAGGATAGCACCAAGGTTGAAAAGAAAATATGAGATAATGGGTGACCAATGGGTGACCAATAGGACTGACATGAGGAAAGATTTCTTCACGCAGAGGATTGTGAATCTTTGGAATTCTCTACCCCAGAGGGCTGTGGATGCTCAGCCGTTGATTATATTCAAGATTGAGAGCAATAGATTTTTGGACACTAAGGAAATCAAGGGATATGGAGATAGGGCAGGAAAGTGGAGTTGAGGTAGAAGATCAGCCATGATCTTAATGAATGGCGGAACAGGCTTGAGGGGCCATATGGCCTACTCCTGCTCCTATTTCTTATGTTTCTTATGTTCTTATGTTCAATGCAGATAGCTTGCTGCATGCAATCATTCCTTGTCATCGGGAAACTCATTGTGGCACTGTAGGGAAAAAAAGTCAGCAGAACAATTGCCACAAAGTGGCAGCAGAACAAAATCAACACAATTGGCACAAAAATTGCCTCAAAATTGTTCACCGAATCCTCTCACTTGGCCCTTTAAACTTATTTCCACATACAGCTCATTTAGTACCAACCCTAGATAACCCTGAATATAATGGGCATCAAGTTCAGTCAACATAATGCATGCTGAAATATCAGGAAATTGGATGCATGTCAAAATGATATCACCCAACCTACATTTAAATACCACAGTAGAACTCCACTGTTTCAGATGGAGCTTCCTGCTCCTGTTTTTTCAACACCAGAAATGCATGTGATATGCAAAATTGGGAGAGATCCAGTGTTACTGATTGTCCCCCATTGTTTTGACAGGTTTGTGATTTATGCCTGTTTCTTGATTTGTGTGTTACCTGAAGTAAACAGTATTTGTCTCATGTGCCAAAGATACTTCAAAGGGGCAAGTGGGCAGGGGTAAGTGATCTGCTTAACAAGTACTAGTTACCAAATCCACATTGGTAGCAAAATCACTTAATATTGACTATCTGGCTGCAAGAAGGAGCTAGGGCTAATCATTTGCCAGCCCATCTGTGGGAGGAGGAAGCTAATCTTGCTTTTATGAGAGTTGTTTTGCTTTATGGGCTTTCTTGATATAATATTTACACCCATCTGTTAGACCGGTACCTTCAAACCCATTTGTGATTGACAGCTGTATTTGATTGTGAAAGACATTCTTTTGTTCTTCCTTTTTCCCAATTCGGTTTTTGAAGTAATGAGGGGGTAAAATTGGGGTCCTGTATCGAGGCCTCTCTAAACAGTTGACTAACTGGGGCTAGTTGAAACACTCCATGAATATCCCAGTTCTCTATTAAGCTTTTCCCACAGCTGTGTGTACCAAGTTACGAGAATTATCAAAGTTTCAAGGTGGTTATTATTTATGAAATTATTTAATTAATGATTTATTATTTAAAGTACAGATGAGAAATCAAGTGTTTTACTGTAATCTAATGAAATCTGTTATGTTTGTTCTTGCTTCTGTTGAATTCATCTTCTTTATGAAAGCTGATTTGGGGTTTATGTCATCTGTTAGAATGTTATTTGAATGCGTGGCTGCAGGGATGGTGTAGGAGGGAGGGATTTAGATTCCTGGGACATTGGGACCGGTTCTGGGGAAGGTGGGACCTGTACAAGCGTGACGGGTTACACCCGAGCAGGACCGGGACAAATGTCCTCGCGGGGGTGTTTGCTAGTGCTGTTGGGGAAGGTTTAAACTAGAGTGGCAGGGGGATGGGAACCTGAGCGGGGACTCAGAAGGGAATAAAGTTGAGAGCAGCAAGAGAGGGGGAGACCCAGGGGAAATCTACAATACAAATAGTACAAACAGTTGTTCAAGAACAAGTGAAAGGGAAAAGCATAGAGCAGCGGAAAGAAAGTGTACTTTAGGCATTTTAGGTACTTTAGGCACGACAGATAAAATGAAAACTAGAAGGCGTAAGGCGATTAACCCAGCATCAAAGCTGTGGAAGGGGGTTGGGAACCTGAGCAGGGAGACAGAGGAAAGCGTGTCAGGAAGGGATAGAAGGTATGGAGTAAAAGGTAAAGTGTTAAAAAAGGAAAAAGCAGGAACTAAGTGTCACAAAACATATTTGAAAGTTCTTTATCTGAATGCACGTAGCATTCATAACAAAATGGATAGGTTAACGGCACAAATAACGACGTATGGGTATGATCTTGTGGCCATTACAGAAACATGGCTGCAGGGTGACAACGACTGGGAATTAAATATGCCAGGGTATTTAACAATCAGGAAGGACAGGCAGGAAGGAAGGGGAGGTGGAGTGGCTATGTTAATAAGGGAAGGAATCACTGTAATACAGAGAAAAGATATTGGGACAAAGGATCAGGATAATGAAACAGTTTGGGTAGAGATAAGGAATAATAAGGGGCAAAAAACACTCGTGGGCGTAGTACATAGGCCTCCTAATAGTTGCAACTCTGCTGGAAGAAGTATTAATCAGGAAATAGTCGGGGCATGTAATAAGGGAACAGCTATAATTATGGGGGATTTTAACTATCATATTAACTGGACAAATCAAATTGGGCAGGGTAGCCTTGAGGAAGAGTTTATTGAGCGTATTAGGGATGGATTTCTTGAGCAGTATGTAACTGAACCAACAAGGGGGCAAGCAACCTTGGACCTGGTCCTGTGTAATGAGCCAGGATTAATTAATAATGTCCTAGTTAAGGATCCCCTTGGAATGAGTGACCATAACATGGTTACATTCCATATCCAATTAGAGGGTGAGAAGGTTGGTTCTCAAACAAGCGTACTGAGCTTGAATAAAGGAGACTATGATGGTATGAGAGCGGAATTGATTAAAGTGGACTGGGAAAATAGATTAAAGGGTAAGACGGTACATGAGCAGTGGTGTTCATTTAAGGAGTTATTTTACAACTTTCAAAACAAATATATTCCACTGAGGAAAAAAGGGTGTAAAAGAAATGACAGCCATCCGTGGCTAAGTAAAGAAATTAAGGATAGTATCCGACTAAAAACAAGGACATATAAGGTAGCCAAACTTAGTGGGAGGATAGAAGATTGGGAAGTCTTCAAAAGACAGCAAAAAGTAACGAAAGGATTGATTAAGAAAGGGAAGATAGATTATGAAAATAAATTAGCAAAAAATATAAAAACAGATAGCAAGAGTTTCTACAGTTATATAAAAAGAAAAAGGGTGGCTAAGGCAAACATAGGTCCTTTAGAGGATGAGACCGGGAAATTAATGGTGGGAAACATGGAGATGGCAAAAATGCTGAACAAATATTTTGTTTCAGTCTTTACGGTAGAGGACACTAAGAATATCCCAACACTGGACAAACAGGGGGCTCTAGGGGGGGGGAGGAGCTAAATACGATTAATATCACTAAGGAATTGGTACTCAGTAAATTAATGGGACTCAAGGCGGATAAATCCCCTGGACCTGATGGCTTACATCCTAGGGTCTTGAGGGAAGTGGCAGTAGGGATTGTGGATGCTTTGGTAATAATTTTCCAAAATTCTCTGGACTCGGCAAAGGTCCCGGCAGATTGGAAAACTGCCAATGTAACACCCTTATTTAAAAAGGGTAGTAGGCAGAAGGCTGGAAATTATAGACCAGTTAGCTTAACATCTGTGGTGGGTAAAATTTTGGAGTCTGTTATTAAGGAGACAGTAGCAGAACATTTGGACAAACATAATTTAATAGGACAAAGTCAGCATGGCTTTACAAAGGGGAAGTCATGTCTGACAAATTTGCTTGAGTTCTTTGAGGATATAACGTACAGGGTGGATAAAGGGGAACCAGTGGACGTAGTGTATTTGGACTTCCAGAAGGCATTTGACAAGGTGCCACATAAAAGATTATTGCTCAAGATAAAGAATCACTGGATTGGGGGCAATATTCTGGCATGGGTGGAGGATTGGTTATCAAACAGGAAGCAGAGAGTTGGGCTAAATGGTACATTCTCGGACTGGCAACCTGTAGCCAGTGGTGTTCCGCAGGGGTCGGTGCTGGGTCCCCAGCTCTTTACAATCTATATTAACGATTTGGAGGAGGGGACCGAGTGTAACATATCAAAGTTTGCAGATGATACAAAGATGGGAGGGAAAGTAGAGAGTGAGGAGGACATAAAAAACCTACAAGGGGATATAGACAGGCTGGGTGAGTGGGCGGAGATTTGGCAGATGCAATACAATGTTGGAAAATGTGAGGTTATGCACTTTGGCAGGAAAAATTAGAGAGCAAGTTATTATCTTAATGGCGAGAAACTGGAAAGTACTGCAGTACAAAGGGATCTGGGGGTCCTAGTGCAAGAAAATCAAAAGGTTAGTTTGCAGGTGCAGCAGGTGATCAAGAAGGCCAACGGAATGTTGGCATTTATTGCTAGGGGGATAGAATATAAAAACAAGGAGGTATTGCTGCAGTTATATAAGGTATTGGTGAGACCGCACCTGGAATACTGCATACAGTTTTGGTCTCCATACTTAAGAAAAGACATACTTGCTCTCGAGGCAGTACAAAGAAGGTTCACTTGGTTAATCCCGGGGATGAGGGGGTGGACATATGAGGAGAGGTTGAGTAGATTGGGACTCTACTCATTGGAGTTCAGAAGAATGAGAGGCGATCTTATTGAAACATATAAGATTGTGAAGGGGTTTGATCGGGTGGATGCAGTAAGGATGTTCCCAAGGATGGGTGAAACTAGAACTAGGGGGCATAATCTTAGAATAAGGGGCTGCTCTTTCAAAACTGAGATGAGGAGAAACTTCTTCACTCAGAGGGTAGTAGGTCTGTGGAATTTGCTGCCCCAGGAAGCTGTGGAAGCTACATCATTAAATAAAGTTAAAACAGAAATAGACAGTTTCCTAGAAGTAAAGGGAATTAGGGGTTACGGGGAGCGGGCAGGAAATTGGACATGAATTTAGATTTGAGGTTAGGATCAGATCAGCCATGATCTTATTGAATGGCGGAGCAGGCTCGAGGGGCCGATTGGCCTACTCCTGCTCCTATTTCTTATATTCTTATGTTCTTATGTTTGCCCATCAGTCGGAGAGATCACAACAGTACGAGGTCTCTCATACTATTTCCATGATGTGGAGATGCCGGTGATGGACTGGGGTTGACAATTGTAAACAATTTTACAACACCAAGTTATAGTCCAGCAATTTTATTTTAAATTCACAAGCTTTCGGAGATTTTCTCCTTCCTCAGGCAAATGTTTCAAGAGCTCCTTGAAGCCTACGCATTTATACATATAGAACAATACATGGTGTTTACAGACTGCCCCTGCAACTGCCCGTTGCCAAGGCAATCACCGTGTTCAGACAGAGAGGTGTCACCTGCAGAACCCCCGAATACACATTCAACAAAAAAACAAACAGGGAAAAAAAACAGAGAAAAAAAACAGAGAGAGGCAGAAACATCCGGAAGGCAGAGAGAGCCAGCAAATGACCCATTATATTAAAAACAGATAACATTTGTTCGCTGGTGGGGTAACGTGTAGCGTGACATGAACCCAAGATCCCGGTTGAGGCCGTCCTCATGGGTGCGGAACTTGGCTATCAATTTCTGCTCGACGATTTTGCGTTGTCGTGTGTCTCGAAGGCCGCCTTGGAGTACGCTTACCCGAAGGTCGGTGGATGAATGTCCATGACTGCTGAAGTGTTCCCCGACTGGGAGGGAACCCTCCTGTTTGGCGATTGTTGCGCGGTGTCCGTTCATCCGTTGTCGCAGCGTCTGCATGGTCTCGCCAATGTACCATGCTCTGGGGCATCCTTTCCTGCAACGTATGAGGTAGACAACGTTGGCCGAGTCACAGGAGTATGAACCATGCACCTGGTGGGTGGTGTCCTCTCGTGTGATGGTGGTATCTGTGTCGATGATCTGGCATGTCTTGCAGAGGTTACCGTGGCAGGGTTGTGTGGCGTCGTGGACGCTGTTCTCTTGAAAGCTAGGTAGTTTGCTGCGAACGATGGTCTGTTTGAGGTTGGGTGGCTGTTTAAAGGCGAGTAGTGGAGGTGTGGGGATGGCCATAGCGAGGTGTTTGTCCTCATTGATGACATGTTGAAGGCTGCGGAGAACATGGCGTAGTTTCTCCGCTCCGGGGAAGTACTGGACGACAAAGGGTACTCTGTTGGTTGCGTCCCGTGTTAGTCTCCTGAGGAGGTCTATGCGATTTTTTGCTGTGGCCCGTCGGAACTGTCGATCGATGAGTCGAGCGTCATATCCCGTTCTTACTAGGGCGTCTTTCAGCGTCTGTAGGTGTCCATCGCGTTCCTCCTCGTCTGAGCAGACCCTGTGTATTCGCAGGGCCTGTCCATAGGGGATGGCCTCTTTGACGTGGTTAGGGTGGAAGCTGGAAAAGTGGAGCATCGTGAGGTTGTCCGTGGGCTTGCGGTAGAGTGAGGTGCTGAGGTGCCCGTCTTTGATGGAGATTCGTGTGTCCAAGAAAGAAACTGATTCTGAGGAGTAGTCCATGGTGAGCTTGATGGTGGGATGGAACTTGTTGATGTTATCGTGTAGTCTCTTTAGTGATTCCTTGCCGTGGGTCCATAGAAAGAAAATGTCGTCGATGTATCTGGTGTATAGTGTTGGTTGGAGGTCTTGTGCAGTGAAGAAGTCCTGCTCGAACTTGTGCATGAAAATGTTGGCGTATTGGGGTGCGAATTTGGTCCCCATGGCTGTTCCGTGTGTTTGGGTAAAGAACTGGTTATCGAAGGTGAAGACATTGTGATCCAGGATGAAGCGGATGAGTTGTAGGATGGCTTCCGGAGATTGGCTGTTGTTGGTGTTGAGTATTGATGCTGTCGCAGCGATGCCGTCATCGTGGGGGATACTGGTGTATAGTGCCGAGACGTCCATCGTGGTGAGAAGTGTTCCTGGTTCAACTGGTCCGTGGGTACTGAGTTTTTGTAGGAAGTCTGTAGTGTCACGACAGAAGCTGGGGGTTCCCTATACGATGGGTTTCAGGATGCCCTCGATGTATCCAGAGAGGTTCTCACACAGGGTTCCGTTGCCTGATACGATGGGACGTCCGGGTGTGTTGGCTTTGTGTATCTTTGGGAGGCAGTAGAAGTCTCCCACGCGGGGATTACGTGGGATGAGAATGCGTAGGATGCTTTGAAGGTCTGGATCGAAGGTCTTGATCAGTTTGTTGAGCTGGTGGGTGTGTTCTTTGGTCGGATCTGCGGGTAACCGTCTGTAGTGTTCCTGGTTGTCCAGTTGTCGGTATGCTTCTTTGCAATAGTCTGTTCTGTTCTGTATGACTATGGCTCCTCCTTTGTCCGCTGGTTTGATGACGATGTTGCGGTTGGTCTTGAGAGCGTTGATGGCGTTGCGTTGTGCTCGGGTGACATTCTGGACTGTCTTCTGAGTGCGGCTGATGAATCTGGCATTGACGCATTTCCTGACAGCTTGAGCATACATGTCCAGCTGAGGGCAGCGACCCTCCGGAGGAGTCCAGTTTGACTCTTTCCTCTTCGGTTGCTGTACCGCGGATCCCTCTGTCTGCTGTTCCGGATCGTCGATTGTCTCATTGGGTTCGCTGCTGAAATCTTGGGGTTTGTGGTAGAATTCCCGGAGCCTCATTCTCCTGATGAATTCCTCTGTGTCCGCCGCGAGACTAGTGGGGTCCATTTTGGTAGTGGGGCAGAAATTGAGCCCTCGGCTGAGAACTTCGATTTCGTCTGGTTGAAGGGTGTGGTCGGATAAATTGACAATAGACTTCCCTGTGGTTGCAACCGTGGTACCAGGGGGAGACTTGGTTGATGCTGGTGGTGATGCCGAGTTTCTCAAGCTTCCTGCTCTTGGTTTTCATGTAGGCAGCGTAGTTCCGTTGCCTCGTCTGTTTGGCGGTATATCGTAGCTGGTCTGCTGTGTCCTGAGTACAGGTTGAGAGTATGGACTCTATCTTGGTTTCGAGGTTGTGGCGTCTGCTGTAGAGTTGGTGTATGAGATGGTTGCGGAGTGTGCGAGAGGTACGGCGGCAGAGTCTCTCAGCGTAATCCGAGTTGTATGTGGACTTGAGTGGGTTCGTGATCTGGAGTCCTTTCGGGATCTACTATACTATTTCCAATGAGTTATCAGTGACGTATTGATTACTTTGTCAGGTCCTTTGCACTTAAGGTTATGCTTCAATTCACAGGTAGTGAGGGATTGCTTATCAGAGCAGCCTCTTAACTGCATGAGAAAAAATATCTGGTGTAACAAAGAGCTCCAATATTCTGAGATCTCAGCAAAAAATGAGTTAATTTGGGAGGCTGTGTGAAGAGTCTTCATTTCAACACATTGAGGGTATAGAGAGGAACGAGAGAGGAATGTTCAGAGAAGCCAGACAGGCTCAACAATCTGGGTTCCTATTCTTTAGAGAAGTGTAGACTTTGGGGTGATTTGATGGAGGTTTATAAAATAATGAAGGGACTAGATTGAGTTTATGCAGACCAATTATTTCAACTGGATAGATTAGGGAAGAATTGAAAGAAACATGATTTTAGTTGCCCATTGAAAGGCATGGAGAAAATCAAGATGTAGTGATTCAGCTATTCCACTGCAAAAGAACTGAAAGTTATGAGCCTTTAGGGCATGTGATCTGAGGGATGATGATGAATGTAGAAAAGAATCACAAGCAAAAGAGTGAAGAGAGTTTGATGACAAGTAGAACATAGGAACAGGAGTAGGCCATTTAGCCCCTCATTCAATGAGATCATGGCTGATCTGTGACCTAACTCCATATACCCGCCTTAGTCCCATATCCCTTAATATATTTGGTTAACAAAAATCTATTAATCTCAGATTTAAAATTAACAATTGAGCTAGCATTAACTGCCATTTGCAGAAGAGAATTCCAAACTTCTACTACCCTTTGCGTGTAGAAATGTTTCCTATCTTCACGCCTGAAAGTTCTGGCTCTAATTTTTAGGCTATGTTCCCTAGTCCTAGACTCCCCAACCAGCGGAAATAGTTTCTCTCTATCTACCCTATCAGTTCCCCTTAATAGCTTGAAATTCAATCAAATCACCCTTTAATCTTCTAAATTCCAGGGAATACAACCTTAGTTTGTGTAATCGCGCCGTGTAATTTAATCCTTGGAATCCAGGTATCATTCTAGTAAATCGACACTGCATTCTCTCCAAGGCCAATACATCCTTCCTATGGTGCGGTGCCCAGAACTGAACACAGTGCTCCAGGTACCTCCAGGTAGAGGAGGTAGTTGATAATTAGAAGGAACAGTGTGGAAGAGAGGTCAGAACCCAGGAAGCCTTTGAGTTAATGGAAAAATAGTCAAAGAATGAGTCAGCAACTACACCACAGATCATGCAATTTGAAAGGAAACTAAATGAGCAGGAACATAGTTTTGGTAGGATGCTATATCTTGTTTAGAAATGCACATTGCCAAACTCTGTCACAAGCTTTGGAATTGTCAATAATGATTGATTCACAATTGTAGTGCCCCTCCTGGCTCACCAGTGAACTCCCTCAGTAGTTCAGTTTGTAAATGCACCTTGCACCTTGTGTGATTATGCTTTTTTAAATGTATGCTTACTGATATTACAGTTAAGGCCAAATAAAAGTTGGCCTTAACTACTTCACCATTTAAAGCATAATTAAATCATAATTACAGCCTGGAGCCTGTAGCCTGGAGCCCGCCTTTAGTGAGTTCCGATTAAAATACACTGGCAGCAGTCAAGCAAAGGTCTATAAGGAGCCAAGTTGGCAGTAATACCAATCCACCAAATTATTTTGCCCTTTTGCCTCTAGTTGTGCAACCTTCTGATTCTGTGAACAGCAATAGAGATTAGATTAATGGAACCGCTCTGATCACCATTAGGCTATGCTGGATCACAAAACACCTCTTGCATTTTATATAATATCCTTGTTGAAGCAGAACGTCAGCATGTCTCCTGATACCAATCTGTGCTATAAAAATAAGGAAGGGAAAACTGTCAATGTTCTCGTTCCTGACCCCGTTCCAGTGACCACTGCTGGAAGTGCAATGTGTTTAAGAGAGATGTAGAGAGGAAATAATTGGTGGAGAAATTAGCAAGAAAAGCAACCATTTTCCACTCGTGGTATAAGTTCTCCAAGTGTCTCAAGGGAAAATGCAAAGCGCCCAAACTTCTAGGGGGTCGAGAGGGCGGAAATGCCAGCAAGGGGTGAGGGGACCATTTAGGACAGAACCAGAATCCACCAAGTTCCTGCCTTATTTGCTCTGCGGAGGAAATCCCAATCCAGGAGATGAGATGCATCTTTCATCCACCCCTTCCCTCACGTTCCAGCAGCAGGTGTGAGGTACATCTTGGGGCCATCCCAGGATTTCCACTCAGCTCACCCCTGCTAGGCCCAGCAAATTTGTTGTGGACCTCCTAGAAACCCCAAAGAAGTTAAGGACCAAAGATCCTGCTCTTCATTGGGGAGAATAAAGTTTTTTTTTCCACTTCAATCTTCAGCCTGATAAGGGCCTTGGGCTTGTCCCCTCACAATGACAGTGGTGCCACTCCAACTTTCCATCAGCACCTCGGGGTGGGTGCCTCTGTTGCACCACTGCAGGCACATGGCACCCGCCCCCACCTATATAAATAACCCCGTCCTCACAGCTTGGATGACCCTAGAAATCCTACCACACAAAGGTGTGAGTGGCCTTCCTATAGAGGGGGCCAATCAGCAGGGAAGTCTTCACCAAGTGGCCGTCGAGCACCACATTTCCGGTTCCTCTCACAGTGGGCGCCCAAACTTTGCTCATACTGGCGCAGGCACCCACCAAAAAGAAGCAAATGTTCTGACCCTGCTCTGACCCCGGATACTCTGATGGGTCAGGAACGGAAGTCAATGGTGCCCATTCCACCGCACCTACACCGGCAGATTATCAGGTCCATAATGTTTATGCGAACCTAAAATAGCCAAGTTGTCCACCAACTTACAGTAAAGCCAACTGCAATTGAAACATTTATAAGACTTCAGCAGAACAGATAGAGCTGAAAAAATAGGGAACACAAAAAAGAAGCTTTTACAATACAAACTTTCACAGGAGCACAAAGGAGTGACAAGGCATCTAAGTAAAGAATACATAACAGTCAGCAAGTCAAGTTAAATTTAATGAAATGGTAGGTTTTGAAGCAACCTAAATACACTATTTCACGGTTGAAGTTGTACTGCTTACAGTCTTTCTCAGAATAGATGGGGCCAATTTTGTTATGACCCTTTTTATCACCTCTCTCGATCGTTCCACTGCCTCTATGTTGTCAGTCTGAGGTCCGATCTCCAGTCTTGATTGAGACAGAATTTCTTTCAGCTAAACATTGGGAAGACCTAAGCCACCACAAACTCCAGATCTTCACCATCGACTCCTTTCCCCTCCAAGTCCACTGTATCAGGCTGAAACAGAGGGCCCGATTTTAGCACCCGGTCTCGGGTGCGTTCTCGGCGGGGGGGCCTCTAAAATCCCGAAATCGAGGAGCGGGACCGGATCGCGGCTCGATCCCGCCCACTTCTGGGTTCCGCGCTGACGTGCGGGGGTGCGTGCGCAGCCCCCGCTGGTGGGAATCCCGCAGGCAATTAAAGCCAGCGGGATGCCACTTGAGTGTATTTATTTTGCTTGTTCAGTTTATTAACTGACCTGATTAAGGGACTGTGTGCAATTTTGGATCAACATGGGACTGTTTCACACACTGGGGGAAACACTCCCAGTTGAAATGGACGTGTTGCAGCCATCAGCCTGTGGCAGCTGCAAAGGTCCATTTGACAGGTGGCGGGGGGAGACCCTCACCCATTGCAGGAGGCCGCTCTGTCACTTGGGACAAAGTTTGGCCTCCACCACCCTCCTCCTGATGGTCGAAGTCACCAACCTGCACACTTATCCCGGGGTCCGGAGACATGTACCTACCTTGCGGACCCCCTCAGATGTACATCTTCCAGATGGGGGCCGCCGTAGCTGCAGTCATGACCTCCTCAGAGGGCGAACAGCATCACCAGCCTCACCAGCCTCGCCATCCACGCCATCCACCTCTGACACGTGGAGCTCCACAACAGAGTGCTGTGACACATCCACCTGTACAGCAGGAGGGAGGGCAACCGCAGAGAGAGATGCGTCGCAGAGGGCACTACCCTCGCCACAGGGTCCACAGACCGAGACTCAGCCTCCTGGACCTCTCTGAGCAGCAGTGCACACGGAGGCTCAGAGTCAGTCGACATGTAGCCGTGGACATCTGCAGCCTCTTTCATGCCGAGCTGCTCCTGGCTGGCCCGTGCACCATCTTCCTACCTGTCGCTGTCAAACTCACCACTGCCCTCCCGAACTTCTGCTCCACAGCCTTCCAGGCTGCAACCAGGGACATCCCCAATGTCTCTCAGTCGTCTGCGCAGAAGAGCCCTGCAAATACACCTACACCCACTCTGCAGTGACACACTGGGTGGCATCAGTGGTGGGTCCTCATAGGGATACCGAGGAGCGGGCATTATTGCACAAACCGGACAGGATTCGCGAAGACATGGCAGTAGTGGTGCCAATATAATGTGAGTTGTTCTTTAATTCAATAGAAGTAAGAACCATGACAAACCCTCAAACACCCTTGTGCATCCCCTTCATGCTCACAACACGTTTGCCTTACGTTGCCTACTGCACATATGTGATGCATGCCCTGTGGCTGCAGCACAGGTGGTGGCAGGTTGAGTGAGGCTGGCCGTGAGAGAGATGCACGAGAGGGTGAGTATGAGATAGAGCCATGAGATTGTATTAGGATTGGGTTGCGTGGTAGTGGCGGGATGAGTACTCGCGAGGTGAGTAGGTTCAGGTAAGATGAGGATGGGGTTTGAGTGGGTATGAGGGGTGATGTGACAGAGTAGTGTTGGCAGTGCCGAAGGAGATGTGGAGTGGGGGCAGTGTTGTGGCAGACTGAGTGTAGGGGAAAGACTACGTGTTCTCACTGTGGCTGACCTACTGAGGTCATTGGAGCGCCTCCTGCACTGTGTGCAGGTGGGCGATATGTTGGTGGCGCAGGTGACCCCCTCTGCCACCTCGAGCCAGGCCTTCTTGGTGGCAGAGGCAGGGCGCTTCCTCCCGCCCGCCGGGGGGAAGATCTCTGTCCTCCCCCTCCTCCTCACCCCATCTAATGATACCTGGGGTGAGGCATCATTAAACTGGGAGCAGCCTTCCCCCTGGGCTGCTCCATGCTGTAATTTTTGCTGTTTGTGGCAGCATCTGTCAGTGGAGGACTACCCCTTTAAATAGAGCGCCTCCAGCTGACAGATCTTACTGCGCATGCGCAGCCCGCCCGACGCGCAGATCAGCGTCAGGGAACCCGGAACAAGAGGTAAGTGGATCCAATTAGTGTTTTGCCTGCTGCGATCGCGCGGGAAACCCACTAATTTCACCGGGTGCGTTTTCAACACGCCCACTGGCCTACCCGGCGAGAACCCGCACCCCTGGTAAAATCGGGCCCAGACTGTTTGCAACCTGTTTGACCCTGAGCTAAGCCTCTGACCCCATATCCTCTCATGACAAAGACCACCTACTTCCACCTCCGTAACATCGCCCACCTCTGCCCCACCTCAGCCCATTTACCACTTCAACTCTCACTTGTGCCTTTGTCACCTTCTGAATCAATTACTCCCATGGCCTTTAGGCCGGCTTTGCATTTTCCAACCCTCCACGAACTCCAGCTCATGCAAAACTCTGCTGCTTGTGTCCCACCTAATACCAAATCACACTCACCCATCACCCCTGTCCTCACTAACCAACATTGGATCCTGGTCCCCCAATGCCTCATATTTAAAATTCTCATTCTTGTGTTCAAATCCTTCCAAGGGCTTGTCCCTCTGTTGCTCTGTAACCTTCTCCAGCCTTACACCCTCCCCAAACTCTCTGCTTTTGATGGAGTTAGTTGAAGGATCAATATTGATCAGGACAGCTCCTGTACTCTTCAAATGGTGCTATGGGATCTTTTACATTCACCTTAACAGGCAGATGGTGCTTTGGTTTAACATTTTATCCAAAAGACAGCACCTCTGACAATGTAGCACTTTCTCACTACTGAAGTGTCTGCCTAGATTATGTGCTCAAGTCCAGGACTGGGGCTTGAACCCATAATTGTCTGATTCAGTGGTGAGAGTGCCATCACTAAGCCAAGTTGACACTTTAACGCAGCACTTCAGAAACTCAACTCATCTTTATGCAATTATTATGTTACGTATTATAAGTGTAATGCAGCAATGTAATTATATCATTACACACATCACATTACTGCAGCACTCAAGGGCAATTAGGGATGGGCAATAAATGCTGGCCTCGCCAGCGACGCCCACATCCCATGAACGAATGAAAAAAACAATAATTCATGTATAGCAGTAATAGTGAGGGTTCACAGCTGGCTAAACTATGCCCTCTTTTGACATTTAAACAGTATGCACAGTAAGTGAATTTACACACTGATAACAAGCAGCTACATCAAACACCTGCCCATTCACTGAAAGCATACATTCACTGTGAAGATATCAATAAGGGGCTTTTCCAGAAGTTTTCAAGCTTTTTTGTCTGGATCAGCTACTTAGCTGCATACCATGCAGTCTTGCGGGTCAAAACATGAAAAGGGCTCTTGCAACACAAACTTTCTTCAGTCAGAGGGTTGCAAATCTTTGGAACTCTCTACCCCAGAGGGCTGTGGATGCTCAGTCATTGAGTATATTCAAGACTGAGATGAATAGATTTTTGGGCACTAAGGGAATCAAGGAATAGAGGGATAGGGCGGGAAAGTGGAGTCGAGGTAGAATCATAGAATCATAGAATGATTACAGTACAGAAAGAGGCCATTCAGCCCATCGAGCCTGTGCCGGCTCTTTGTAGGAGCAATCCAGTTAGTCCCATTCCCCTGCACCTTCCCCGTAGCCCTGCAAATTTTTTCCCTTCACGTTTTTATGCAATTCCTTTTTGAAAGCCACGATTGAAACTGCTTCCACCACCGTTTCAGGCTGCGCATTCCAGATCATAACTACTCGTTGCGTAAAAATTTTTTCCTCATGATGCCTTTGGTTCTTTTGCCAATCACCTTAAATCTGTGTTCTCTGGTTCTCGACCCTTCTACCAATGGGAACAGTTTCTCTTTACTTATTTTATCTAAACCCGTCATGATTTTGAACACTTCTATCAAATCTCCTCTCAACTTTCTCTGTTCCAAGGAGAGCAACCCCAGTTTCTCCAGTCTATCCACATAACTAAAGTCCCTCATCCCTGGAACTATTTAAGTAAATCTTTTCTGCACCCTCTCTAAGGCCTCCACATCCTTCCTAAAGTGCAGTACCCAGAATTGGACACAATACTCCAGTTGTGGCCAAACCAGTGTTTTATAAAGGTTCAACATAACTTCCTTGCTTTTGTACTCTATGCCTCTATTTATAAAGCCCAGGATCCCATATGCTTCATTAACCACTTTCTCCACCTGTCCTGCCACCTTCAAAGATTTGTGCACATATACCCCCAGGTCTCTCTGTTCCTGCACCCCCTTTAGAATTGTACCATTTAGTTTATATTGCCTCTCCTCGTTCTTCCTGCCAAAATGTATCATTTCACATTTCTCTGCATTAAATTTCATCTGCCATGTGTCCGCCCATTCCACCAGCCCATCTATGTCCTCTTGAAGTTTATTACTATCCTCCTCATTGTTTACTACACTTCCAAGTTTTATGTCATCTGCAAATTTTGAAATTGTGCCCTGTACGCCCAAGTCCAAGACATTAAGATATATATCAAAAAAAGCAGTGTTCCTAGTACCGACCCCTGGGGAACACCACTGTGTCCCTTCCTCTAGTCCGAAAAAAAACCTTTCACCACTACTCTCTGTTTCCTGTCATTTAGCCAATTTTATATCCATGCTACCACTGCCCCTTTTATTCCATGGGCTTCAATTTTGCTGACAAGCCTCTATATGTGGCACTTTATCAAACGCCTTTATTAAATGCCTTTTGAAGATCAGCAATGATCTGATTGAATGGCGGTGCAGGCTCGAGGGGCCATATGGCCTACTCCTGTTCCTATTTCTTATGTTCTTATGTTCTTAAACTTTCCTGGAAACTCAGGACTTTTAAGGCATCCAAGTGCAAGCTGCTGCTGAGGAAAAAAACACCACTTGCCTCTTTTTGGCTTTCATCTACTTGCTGCCTGAACAGGGTTGGTACAAGGCCCACTTGCTGTTGGTGCGCCAATGAATGGGTTCCCCCTTGTATCGACCAAGGAAAATGAGGTGGGAGGCACCTTGATGTCATTCCCACCTTATTAGCATGCTGTAGGCACAAATACTCACCCCCAATCCTAGTGATTCCCAGGAAAATACCCAGGCAATGTAAAGGGGATGAAGACATCAGTGCTCCCTGGGTGCACAGAAGAGAAAAATCAGCCCTGTTTGCTTTTTGACAGGTTTATTCTATTTTTGATAATAAGCCACAGTGTTCAGCTCCATTCATAACTCCTCTGATAATGAAGCAGCCCGTGCCAGCATCCAGTCTTTATTGCTTTAATTACCTACCTAGGGAGAAACTTTTGTCTTAATGGACAGAAAATCATGCACCCAAATTGCTAATGTGCACTCCTGGCATGTGAAGCTCCATGCCAAAGCGCTGACAGTGAAAATCTACCTCCTGATGGGTGGTATGAACAAAGCACATGACGGTGCTGTGGAACATAATCTATATCCCACTCATGTTCCCTCACTGTGCATGCTTTTTACTGAAACAAACAGGGAAACAGGGAAAGCAACCCTTAAAAAGGATACGATCACCTCAGTGGGAATTTTCAAAGAAGTTCAGTTCCTGGAGCATTTTGGAAACTCAGGTCTTGCATCATATGTTATCCTTCCCTTCACCCCCCTTCCCCCATAACACATTCATATTGCAGGATCTGCTACATCAGCCATAACAGCATTTGTTTAAAATGGTTTCATTTTAAGCCCGAACATTAGAAAAACTTTAAAAACCAGCAAAGGATGACTAAAAGAATAATAAAGAGGGAGAAAATAAATTATGAGAGCAACTAGCAAGAAATATAAAAATTGACAGTAAAAGCTTCTACAAGTATATAAAAAGGAAGAGGGTAGCTAAAGTAAACATTGGTCCCTTAGAGGATGAGTCTGGGGAAATAATAATGGAAAACAAGGAAATGGCAGAGGAATTGAACAGATATTTTGTATCTGTCTTCACAGTAGAAGACACTAATAATATACCAATAATAGTAGAAAATCAAGGGGCAAAGTGGAGGGAGGAACCAAAAACAATCAGTATCACTAGAGAAAAAGTACTAGGAAAACTAATGGGTCTAAAGGCTGACAAGTCCCCTGGACCTGATAGCTTGCATCTGAGGGTCTTAAAGGAAGTGGCTACAGAGATAGTGGATGCATTGGTTGTAATCTTCCAGACTTCACTAGATTCTGGAAAGGTCCCAGCAGATTGGAAAACTGCAAACGTAACACCCCTATTCAAGAAGGGAGTGAGACAGAAAGCAGGTAACTATAGACCAGTTAGCCTAACATCTGTCATTGGGAAAATGATAGAATCCATTATTAAGGAAGTAGTAGCAGGATATTTGGAGACTCATAATACAATCAAGAATAGTCAACATGGTTTTATGAAGGGGAAATCGTGTCGGACAAATTTTCTTTGAAGAAGTAACGGGCAGGATGGATAAAGGGGAACCAATGAATGCAATATATTTGGATTTCCAAAAGGCATTTGATAAGGTGCCACATAAAATATTACTGCACAAGATAAGAGCTCATGGTGTTGGAGGTAATAAACTGGCATGGATAGAGGATTAGCTAACTAACAAAAAACAAAGAGTCTGGAAAAAGGGTCATTTTCAAAATGGCAACCTGTAACTAGTGGGGTGCCGCAGGGCTCAGTGCTGGGGCCTCAACTATTTACAATATATATCAATGACTTGGATGAAGGAACAGTGTCTTGTAGCCAAATTTGCTGATGATACAAAGATAGGTGGAAAAGCAAGTTGCAATGAGGACACAAAGTGTCTGCAAAGGGATATTGACAGGTTAAGCGAATGGGCAAAAATTTGGCAGATGGAATATAATGTGGGAAAATGTGAAGTCATCCACTTTGGGAGGAAAAATAAAAAAGCAAAATATTATTTGAATGGAGAAATATTACAAAATACTGCGGTACAAAGGGATTTGGGTGTTCTTGTACATGAAACACAAAAAGTCAACATACAGGTGCAGCAGGTAATCCGGAAGGCAAACGGAATATTGACCTTTATTTCTAGGGGGATGGAATATAAAAGCAGGGAAGTCATGCTACAACTGTACAGGGTGCTGGTGAGACCACACCTGGAGTACTGCGTACAGTTCTGGTGCCCTTATTTAAGGAAGGACATACTTGCAATGGAGGCAGCTCAGAGAAGGTTCACTAGATTGATTCCGGGTATGGAAGGGTTGTCTTATGAGGAAAGATTGAACAGGTTGGGTCTATACTCATTGGAGTTTAGAAGAATGAGAGGCGATCTTATTGTAACATACAAGATTCTGAGGGGACTCGATAGGGTAGATGCTGAGAGGATGTTACCCCTAATGGGGGAATCTAAAACTAGGGACATAGTCTCAGAATAAGGGGTCGCCCGTTTAAGACGGAAATGAGGAGGAATTTCTTCTCCCAGAGGGTCGTGAATCTTTGGAATTCTTTACCCAAAAAGCTGTGGAGGCTGAGTCATTGAATACATTTAAGGCTGAGTTAGACAAATTTTTGATCAGCAAGGGAATCGAAGGATATGGGGAAAAGGCGGGAAAGTGGAGTTGAGGTAAAAATCAGATCAGCCATGATCTCGTTGAATGGCGGAGCAGGTTCGAGGGGCTGAATGGCCTACTCCTGCTCCTATCTCTTATGGTCTTATGGTCTAACCTTTTTACCTTAGATTTTATGAAAATTAAGAATCAAATAACAAATATGTAGTTCCTGATCCAAAGAGCAATATGATTATCACCATGTATATAAATACATTACAGGACCATGAGAGACACTTCACGAAGACAACATTACCTCTTAAAGACTGGCTACTTTCACATTCTCCATTCTCAATGGCTGCAGAAATGGCTTTGTGATACAGACAGAGGCTATCCTATATCAGATAGCCTGTATAGGATATCCTATATATAGACAGAGGATATATCAATGTCACACAATATTTATATAATGATTGCCTGACAGCACAACAAACTAACAACAGTCATGTGTGTGTCATATCTAGGTTAATGTACAGATTGTGGAATAATTCCAGTAACAGCACTTTCACTGTACAAAAACTGTACACCAATAATATAATTTTTTGATCAATGACAATTCCCTTCTACTGTTTTAGTACAATATCCAGCACAGTCCATTGAAATGATCCAACAGAGCTCATGGCTCGATATTAAAAAGACAATCTTCAAATTTGCACTATCCTTCCCTCATTGGAGAAATAATGGGCCCGATATTAGGAGGGCAGCGGGTTCGCAGCGGGGGGTCGACTGGGCACGTGGGTAATGCACCCAGTGAAATCAATGTGCTCCGCACGCAACGCAGGCTAATTGGAGCCACTTACCTGTGCTTCCGGGTTTCGAGCTGGAAAGCTGCACAGAGGGCGGACTGCGCATGTGCAGCACAGGCTGTCAGCTGGAGGAGCCCTATTTAAAGGGGCAGTCCTCCACTGACTGCTGCAGAAAATAGGAAAAATTACAGCATGGAGCATCCCAGGGTGAAGGCTGCTCCCAGGTTTAATGATGCCTCACTCCAGCTCTTATTGATGGGGTGAGGAGGAGGGGGAGGACAGAGATCTACGCCCCGGCGGGCGGGAGGAAGCGGCCTGCCTCTGCCACCAAGAAGGCCTGGCTCGAGGTGGCAGAGGAGGTCACCAGCACCACCAACATATCGCGCACCTGCATACAGTGCAGGAGGCGCTTCAATAACCTAAGTAGGTCAGCCAAAGTGAGTACACTTACTCATTCCCCTACACTCCGTCTGCCATATCACCACCCCCACCCCACATCTCCTTCTGCACTGCCAACACTACTGTCACATCATCCCTCATACCCACTCAAAGCTCATCCTCATCTTACCTGCACTTACTCATGTCACCAGTACTCATCCCACCACTACCACCCAACCAATCCTCATACAATCTCATGGCTCTATCTCATACTCACCCTCTCATGCATCTCTTTCATGGTCAGCCTCACTCAACCTGCCACTATCTGTGCTGCAGCCACAGGGCATGCATCACATATGTGCAGTAGGCAGTGTAAGGCAAACGTGTTGTGAGCATGAAGGGGATGCACAAGGGTGTTTGAGGGTTTGTCATGGTTTTTACTTCTATTTAATTTCTGATCAACTCACATTACATATTATATTGGCACCACTACTGCCACGTCTGTGCAAATCTTGTCCGGTTTGTGCAATAATGCCCTTTCCTGAGGATCACTATGAAGACCCACAACTGATGCCACTCATTGTGTCACTGCAGAGTGGGTGTAGGTGTATTTGCAGGGCTTTTTTGTGCAGACGACTGAGAGACGTCGGCGATGTCCCCGGTGGCACCCTGGAAGGATGCGGAGGAGAAGTTGTTGAGGGCAGTGATGACTTTGACAGCGACAGGTAAGAAGATGGTGTTCGGGCCAGCCAGGAGCAGCTCGGCATGAAGGAGGCTGCAGATGTCCACGACTACATGTCGAGTGAATCTGAGCTTCCGTGTGCACTGCTGCTCAGAGAGGTCCAGGAAGCTGAGCCTCGGTCTGTAGACCCTGTGGCGAGGGTAGTGCCTTCTGTGACGCATCTCTCTCTGTGGTTGCCCTCCCTCCTGCTGTGCAGGTGGATGTGTCACAGCACTGTGTTGTGGGGCTCCACGTGTCAGAGGTGGCCGGCGAGGCTGGTGATGCTGTTCGTCCTCCAAGGAGGTCATGAATGCAGCTACGGCGGCCCCCATCCGGAAGATGTACATTTGAGGGGGTCCGCAAGATAGGTACATGTGTCTGGACACTGGGGTAAGTGCGCAAGTTGGTGAATTTTATTGTTTGGAGGAGGGTGGTGGAGGCCAAATTTTGTCCAAAGTGACAGAGTGGCCTCCTGCAATGAGTGAGGGTCTCCCCATCCCCCCCCACCTGTTAAATGGACCTTTGCAGCTGCCACAGGCTGATGGCTACAACACGTCCATTTGAACTGGGAGTGTTTCCCCCAGTACGGGAAACAGTCCCAGTTTTTTGCAAAATCCCACCCCTCCTAAAATGTCATGTTAATCAGGTCTCTAAATGACCTGAAATACCTAAATAATTACTTTAAGTGGCACCCCGCCGGCTTTAATTGCCTGCGGGAGTCCCACATGCGGGGGCTGCGCGTGCATGTCAGCGTGTCACTGGGGAACCCGGAAGTGGGCGGGTTGGAGCCGGGCTCCGGACCCACCCCGGGAATCCCTGATTTTCTTAGCACCCCCGCCACGAACGCACCCGCTCGGGGGTGCGAAAATCGAGCCCAATAACTCGGTTCCCTATTTTGTATGCTGATTTATCCTTTACATACAAGCATGTACCTAATTAACATTCAAATGATGCACAAATGGCTCGATGCTTTTTGCCATTTCCATTATTGCTAGGGATTTTCAAAATGTATGCCACAGTTTACTGATCAAGAATTCCTCAAGACTCGGAACTGCTCAGTGAACTACTGGAATGAGAAAATAAGAAAAACATTCTTAACTTTGTCTAAATTAATTTTTAAAGCTACTTTGCCTCAGTCCATAGGTTTGTGACTGAATGACTGACTGAAAATGGGAATTAAATAAATATGCTGAGAAGATGGATTGAGGATTATAAAGATGTTAAGGCTTGCAGCAACTTAAAAGGCCAGCCATCATCTCAGTCATTAACTGAAGAAAATAAACTTCTTACTCTAAAAATGTTTGTGAGCTCTGCTGCAGTGTGACCCGATACCTTCCCATCCCCCACTAATGGATTCCGCTGTGGAAGTACAGTTGCAAGAAACTAGGCTGAGGAGAAAGGCCCTCTCTGGAACAGAGTCATGTAGTGTCCCTAAGAGCTCTGGTCAGGCCCACTGGAAGGAGGTGGCCAGGATAGTTTGTGCAAACTCAACACCCTACAGTCAATGCCGGAAAAAGTTTAATGAACTTACCAGGTCAGGCAAGGTAAGAGGAGCCTTCCACATTTTCCAAGAATGCATTGTGCTAAACATGCCTGCTACTTACAATGACCCGCCCCTCATACTGTGCTACATAGAATTACATAGAATGTACAGCACAGAAATAGGCCATTTGGCCCAATTGGTCCATGTCAGTGCTTATGCTCCACAGGCGCCTCCTCCCACCCCTCTTCATCTAACCCTATCAGCATATCCTTCTATTCCTTTTTCCCTCATGTGTATATCCAGCTTTCCCTTAAATGCATCTGAGTTAAACTGCTTGAATTGCTTACTGACATTAACCATGAGTTAGCACATTACCATTTACACCCGGCCTGCCTCTGGGTGTGTTCCTTCACTCACATCCTTACATTCATTCACTCCACAAATGGAATGTAATTCCTTGTTGCATTCTACGGTGATGATACCCATTATGGGCTGCATATTGACACCTGGGGTTTCCTGCATGTCATAGGAACAAAAGGTAATTCTCACTTTTATATTATCTTTCCTCTAATGACCTATGAGAAGGAAGCATTCCAAATACTGGGGAGGGAGATCATAGAATATCTGAGGGTATGAGGCATAGTAAATAATTTGGAGGACCAAAGGAAGCTGCAAGGGGATATTGATAAGATAGTGAAATGGGCAAAATAGTGGCAGATAGGATTCAATGTCAGTATACGTTTGGGTTAAAAAAAACTATACTTTGACTGTGGCAAAGCTTGTGATACGGAAGAGTTGAGGGATTTGAGGGTTCAGGTTCACAGGAACTTAAAAGCAACACCTCAAGTGGATAAGGCCATAAAAAAACTAATGGAATATTGGTTTTATGGCAAGAGGTATCGAATATAAAAGTTGCAACGTGATGATAAATCTATATAAAACAGTAGTAAGACCACAGTTGGAGTATTGTGTGCAGTTTTGGGCTCCATATTACAGAAAGCATATTGTGACTTTAGAGAGAGTATAACACGAGTTCATTGGCATGCTGCCCAGTAAGAGGAAATACAAATATGAATAATAATTTGAAAAATTGGATCTTTTTTGTTAAAACAAGGCAAATTACATGGTGAGATGATAGAAGTGTTTAAAATTATGAAAGGATTAGACAGGGTATGTAGAAGCAGACTGTTTCCTGTAGTTGAGGAATCGAGGGGCTACAGATACAAGATTAAATGTAAGAGATTTAGAACAGAGGGCATGAGAAACTTCTTTACGCAGAGAATTGTAAGTCTGTGGAATGCACTACCAGGGTTAGTGACTGGAACAGAGACCATGGCCCCGATATTACAGTGGAGGTGGGATGGCAGCGGGGAGGTGAATGGGCGCGTGGGTAACCCGACCAATAAAAAATGTCTGTTTCCCAAGCAATTGCAACTCAATTGGTGCCACTTAACGTGGCTTCTGGGTTTGCCATTGGAAAGCTGCGCAGCGGGCAGACTGCACACCCGCATTACAGGCTGTCAGCTGGAGGAGCCCTATTTAAAGGGCCATTTAAAGGCTTTTGCTGGAGCAAAGACCAGAAACCACAATGCAGCAGCACAGGGGCAAGGCTGCTCCAAGATTCAACAATGCCTCACGGGCGAGGAGGAGGAGGGAAGTGTTTTATCCCCCCAGACGGGAGGAAGTGCCCTGCCTCTGCCACCAAGAGGACCTGGCATGAGGTGGCAGAGGAGGTCACCAGCAGCAGCAACATCTCCCGCACTTGGGTCCAGTGCAGGAAACGCTTCAATGACCTAACTAGGTCAGCAAAAGTGAGTACACTTCCTGATTCTCCTGCATTCCGTGTTCCACATCACCGCCCCCACCCCCCCCACAACTCATTCTGCACTGCCAAGACTACTCCATCACATCACTCCTCACACCCACTTAAGGCTCATCCTCAACTTACCTGCACTTCCTCAGCACTTCCTCACCTCCCCATTAGTCACCCCACCACTACCACTCACCCTAATCCTCATCCAATGTCATGGCTGTGTTTCATACTCACCCTCTGATGCATCTCTTTCACAGTCATCTCACCCAAAGCAATGCATTCATCGGTTGGCCACTTCACCCTCACTCACTCACACGTCTGTACTTTCTCCCCATCTAGGAGAAGAGAGTGCAAAATGCACGTGAGAGGGTGAGGACTGGAGGGGGGCCACACCAAATAGTGGTCCTCACAGACGCAGAGCAGGAGGCCCTGCAGATCGGCCACACCCTCGAATGCCTGTCCGTTGGGGACAGCAAGACTGGTACCCCACAAACACAACTTTAACATTCAGCACACACAATATGAATTGATGTTAACATGACCCGCCATCTTCAACACCTCAGCATGCTCATCGTAACATGACACATCTGTGATGATGCTTAATGTTGCCTTCTGTTCTTTTACAGGGCCTTTAGTGACTGCTGTGTTGGCAGAGGGCGATTCCTCAGAGGGCCTGCTGGCCTCTGAGGGCACATCATCACATCTTAGTGAGCCATCCACCAGCGCAGATACTCATACCTCGATTGGTCCTAGTACTCAGTTAGTTGTGTTAGCACCTGGTGAGTCACCACACATATGCGAGCACGAGCAGACACTGGTGGCAGGGGCAGCTGTGGAGAGTGCTTGGTGGAAGCACTCCTCTCCAGGCTCTGCTCAGCTGGACGCAGAAGCTGAACCATCTTTTAAAAGGAGAATGATCGAGGGACAGCAGCACATTTGCAAGGTACTGGAACAGGTGCCACGTGCACTCTCCACAATAGCACAGAGGATGGGGGAGACCAACTCCTGCATTAGTGGAATGGTGGCACAGGTACAGGAGGGAATCTCTGAGATAGTGTCGCAGGGACCTGAGCAACTGTCTGAGATAGTGTCACAGGTAAGTGCGGGAAAGTCTGCGATGGAGAGAAGGCTGGCCTCCGTTGAGCTTCAAGCACAGCTCATAAATGAGTCCATTCAGGCCCTGACAAAGGCCGTTCAGACTCACGGTGAACAACAGGGTGCCTTAAACAAGGTGACAGATATGGTAGAAGTGGCCTTCCAACGCATCACACATGTCCACCACACTGTTCTCCAGCAGGGTGGTAGGAGTGATGTGGGCCTGGGCCAGGGGAGGGATGATGGCGAAAGGGGACATGGAAGTGGGGACGCCACTCAAAGCGCTCCCACGTCTCACCCGTTGCCCCACCTCTCAACCAGTACCTACAATGGTGCCTCCTCTCCAGGTTGCCAAGTCTTCCCCTGCACAGGTGCAGGTGGAGCAGTCTTTAGAGGGGCACTCATGGGCGCCAAAACCAGAGGGCGTAGGCCCAAAACATCTAAGCAGTGCGGGCATGGACATGAGCAACCTGTCACTTCCTCTGCTGCAGCCACAGGGGATGCACCACCTAGAAGTAGTCGTAAGAGAAAGGCGAAGGTTTTGTGAGCACGACGGGTATGCACAAGGGAGTTTGACAGACTGTCATGTTTTTCATTTATATTTGCTTTCTATTAAAGTCACGTTAAATGTTATGATTGTCACCACTACTGCCACGTCTTGCCCATTCTTGCCTGGCTTTTGTGATAGGGCCCTTTCATGAGGTTCACCATGAACGGCGACACTTTACAGTGGTTGTATGTATAGTTGCAGAACCGTTTTGTGCAGGGAGGGGTGGGCGGCCTGGTGTGGGCACTGCTCTTTCCAGGTGGTGTGAGGACTGGACTGTTCACACTTTCTGATGTTCAGAGAACCGTTCACATATCAGTGACTCCCTGGCCTCATGAGCAGCCAGGTGAGTCATTGCTCTGCCCATGGGCTCCTCCTCAATGTGGGTGACAGATGTGGTTGGGGCCTCCTCAAGTGGCACCCCTCTCTGTTGTGCCATGTTGTGCAGAGCACAACACACGACTATAATGCGTCCCACTCTATCTGGTGCGTATTGAAGCGTTCCCCCAGAATGATCAAGGCACCTAAATCGCATCTTGAGCAGCCTTATAGCATGCTCAAGACCATGCTCATGCTGGGTGGCGATGTGGCTGTCATTATATCAACGCTGTTGCTTGGTGATGGGTTTCCTCAGAGGTGTCGTGAGCCACGTGTTCAGGGGGTACCCCTTGCCCCTGAGGAGCCAGCCCTTAAGGGTGTTCGGTGTGTGGAAGAGGCCTGGGATGTTGGATTCCCTCAGAATGAAGGAATTGTGACAGCTGCCAGGGAATCTGGTGCACACGTGAAGAAACCTTTTGCAGTGGTCACAAACGAGCTGAATTTTAATGGAGTGATACCCCTTTCTGTTGGTGAACAGTCCTGGCTCATGTGGAGGTGCTCGGATTGCTACATGGGTGCAACTGATTGCACCCTGCACCCATGGGAAGCCAGCCACAGAGTGGAATCCCACTGCCCTCTCCATCTGGCTGAGGTCATCCATGGGGAAGTTGATATAGTGCGAGGTCCCTGCGAAACAAGCCATCGGTGACCTGCCTTATGCACTTGTGTGCAGACAACTGAGAGACCACGGCGATGTCACCGGTGGCACCCTGGAATGATCCGGAGGCGAAGAAGTTGAGGGCTGAGGTGACTTTGACAGCGACAAGTAATGAGATGCCGCTCGGCCCAGCCAGGAGCAGCTCAGCATGAAGGATGCTGCAAATGTCTGCGACCACCTGGTGACTCACTCTGACTCTCCGTATCCACTGTTCCTCAGAGAGGTCCAGGAAGCTAAGCCTCGGTCTGTAGACCCTCTGACGAGGGTAGTGCCTCCTACGACATCGCTCTCTCTTTGTTCCCCTCTGTTCTCTTGTGCAGGTCCCTGTGGTGCAGCACTGTGTTGTGGAGCTGCAAGTGGCGGAAATCCTCGCCGTGCCTGGCGAGGACGGTGATGTTGCCCGTCCTCGGATGTAGTGGTGAATGCAGCCATCACACCCCCCATCCTGATGGTGTCAGTTTGAGGGGGGCTGAAAAGTTGTTAAATATGTGTGAACAGAAGACTTCTGAGTGTAAAATAAGAATTTTCAGTAAGAACACAAAGGTCTTGCAGGAAAAAGTTTGTGTGAAAGAACTGAGTGCCCTGCTGCAATAACTCACCTTCTTTCCCCATCTGTCAAACAAGCATTTGAATGTCCAACTGGCTGCTGGCTGAAACACATCTGGTAGAACATGGAGTGTTTCCCACAGCACGGGAAACACACTGAGAATATTTAAAAATCGGACCCCTGCCTTAATGTGGACAAAATTAAGTACTTCAAGTTCTTCAAGTATTTTGAATACCCCTGTCAAATCTCCTCTCAACCTTCTCTGTGCCACCGATCTTCGGGTAAGCGTTCTCCAAGGCGGCCTTCGAGACACACGACAACGCAAAATCGTCGAGCAGAAGTTGATAGCCAAGTTCCGCACCCATGAGGACGGCCTCAACCGGGATCTTGGGTTCATGTCACGCTACACGTAACCCCACCAGCAAAAAGGGGGGAAAAAAATTATATGTTTTTTAACATTCTCTCTCTCTCTCTCTGCCATTTTGAGTTTCTTTCTGCCTGCCTGTATAATAGACACAATGTATATCAGGTGTACTGGGACGTGCTGTTCTCCATGACTGGCCTGTTTGAATAACAACGACACCTTTTGATTGGTGTGATGCTGTCCCAACATAGTATAAGATATGCGATTTGAGAACCTTTTCATTCATTCATCTGACGAAGGAGATAATCTCCGAAAGCTTGTGATTTTAAAATAAATTTGTTGGACTATAACCTGGTGTTGTAAGATTCCTTACATTTCTCTGTTCCAAGGAGAATAACCTCAGCTTCTCCAGTCTATCCATGTAACTAAAGTCCCTCATCCCTGGAATCATTCTAGTAAATCTCTTCTGCACCCTCTCTAAGGCCTTCACATCTTTCCTAAAGTGCAGTGCCCAGGACTGGACACAATACTCCACTTGTGGCCAAACCAGTGTTTTATAAAGGTTCATCATGACTTCCTTGCTTTTGTACTCTATGCCTCTAGTTATAAAGCCCAGGATCCTGTATTCATTTTTAACTGCTTTCTCAACCTGCCCTACGATTTGTGCACAAAGACCCCCAGATCTCTTTGTTCCTGTACTCCTTTTAGAATTGTGCCTTTTAGTTTATGTCTCTAGTGTAACAATGCAAGTACCTCCCAAATTTGAAAATAATGACAACAAGATCAATCCTAAGGATTTGTTTCAGGGTGGGAGCATTGCACTGTAACTGCAGTTTGTACCATTCCAACATCCAAAATACCACATATTTTGATGTCATGTTAAATACACAAAGGCATGCCCAACTCCCCCCTCTCCTCCCAGCTGTTCCTGCTCTCTCCTCTTCTTGGCTGCTCAACCTCATCCTCCAGGCCCAAAGGCAGCCCCACTAGACATGACTGCAGTAAAACTGTTTTGAAAGCGGCTAAAAACGGTGCTGCATCAGCAAAAACGTCTTCTCAGAAGTCAGAAATCAGTTGTAGAGGTGAGAAAACAGACCAAAAAATGACCAAAAGTTGAACAGCAGCCGAGGAGGGCAAACCAGCATCTAACCTGTGTGTAATGGATGAGCCCTTTAAATAGCGCTGCTGAAAGGTCCTTTCTGCCTTTTAGTTCCACGAGTTGCTGAGCGAATGTATCACGTGGCAAGCCAGGCACTGGGCAGACCAATATCACAAAAGGGTTTTACAACAAGCTTAGCAACCTTATTTAAATATTTTAATTACCGTGTTGAATACTTCCAGTGCACTATCTGGAAGGCCATGGAGGAACCCAATCCAATATGTGGGAGACGCACTGCCTTTGCAGGATGGGTGCGCACACCACATGCCATTTTGGATGCATAGGCACCCGTTTTACGCCCGTAAAACGGGCGCGGCGCCAAATAATTTCTAGGTCAGATTTCCAGTTTGTATGTCAAGAGGGATGCATTGTTACACTTTCTGGTTTACGCTATCATATAAGTAGATATTGGGCAGTGTGAGCCAACTCTCATGTGAGCATGTAAGGTGCATGAGATCAACTTACAGGAGTGACTGAACCTGAGAAGGCATCTACAGCAGACCCTAATTCATACAGCCACATAAAAAAGAATAGTAACCTGGAAAATAAGGAGTCAAGCCACTTTCCTTCATATATTAATCATCCAATTTTATTTTGTAAGATGGTAGCATGTGAATGAACAGGGAGAGAAAGAAACTGGGGAACTACCACTTTCAGCAGCATCCGACAGAAATGTCCTTGGAAATGTGAGCGTTCTCACCCTTACTCCTGCAATAATGTTTCCCAGGACTTCAAAGTCACTTTAGCTTTATATTGCAGAAAGGAAACAAGTCAAACAAGGCGAAGTGTGAGTGCTTTTACAGCATATCAAATCTCACACCAATAAAAGATCCATTGTTGGGATTTTACAAGCATTTGTCTGGAGATCCAATCCTTATTTGGCTGAAGTCAGGAAACAATTTTCTATGGAATGAATATTTGTTCACAGAAAGGTAAACTTTTTTTTTAATTTTAAGAATGTGAAGAAATATCTAACTGACTTTGTAAAGGCAAAATAAACTGTAGATAAATTAGATTTTAATAGAACTGAATTTGTAACTGAACAGTGGTATACTGTGTGTATGAACAGTTCCACAAAAAAATGGTTGAGAGACTCCTCTACAATATTCTTAGTCGAGGGTTGAAGTCAACAGCATCACAAAATCAATCAATCATGCCTGCTGATTCGTTACGTTCCATCATGGAAGGTTTTTCTGTGATTGCATTGATACTTGTCCAAGTAGCTGTACTGAAACAACTTAAAACTATTTTTATAGCTTTTTCTAACGTCTCCTTTCTGTGCTTTTTCAATTGGAAGCAGAGCAGTTTGCCAAAAAACTTCTGGTGAATTTATTATACATCGTAATAATGTTGAATACTTAATGCTGAATCTTTTTTGATGTCTGTGCCAGCCTTCTTGTTTTAAAGTAGCCTAGGGGTTAAAGTGTTCCCAACCGAGTTTATAATCACTGGTCTAGTTGGATTACATGATACCCATATGTTTGATTTTAATTTATGTGTTTAAATAACGTACACTTGAAATGCAGCTCAAAGTTTCACGGATACTTTATTAGAAACCTAAAGCTAATTTCTCTGCTGGGTTTTTGGCAATGTGCCCATTGCCATGGGGGCCAACCATGGTTGATAACATTAAAAATTGAGGTGAAACACTAATTGTTGCTGCAGGAAACTAGATTTCTCCATTGGCTACAAACTGGAATGAGGGGTCTAGAATTTCTTCATGGTCACTGCCCATGGTCAGGCAATTTTAGGGAAACTGGAAGAGGAAAATGAGTCTATTAGTGCCAACTCCCCGCCAGTTAAAATAAAATAAAAACTGTTGCTATTTTCTTGAGAGTACAATTTAAGTGGCTGGCACCTGCTTCTAGGGTACCTAACATCTATCTACCTGCATGATTTTGTGCTGATGGCAACAGACTACCTGGAAGCTGTTTGTTAAGACCACAGAATTGCTGGTAGGGGTCTAAATAGCCACATGGGTTCCATTGATGAGGCCCTCCCCTCTTGGGAAACGTGGCTACTTTGAAAAAGTGCCATGTCCTCTCCTGCTGTTGACAACCTTGCAGAAGAAAAGTGATGAAATCATTTGTCCTGATGTATGCTGTGGTGCACTGCAGATTGGCTGATTTGGCACATCACCTGAGGCATATTGAAATAAGTCTATTAAAAGTTCAAGGCTGCAGTCACTTTCACCACTACAACTTAGTTTGAAGGTCAGACTGGAGGAGAAGGAATATTTCAGAGGCTGTGTCCTTAGTGAAACATAGGCAGAAAAGGCAGACCTCCTGTGACATGCCCAACTAGAATCATAGAATCATAGAATGATTACAGTACAGAAGGAGGCCATTAGGCCCATCAAGCCTGTGCCAGCTCTTGGTAAGAGCAATCCAGTTAATCCCATTCCCCCGCTCTTTCCCCATACCCCTGCAATTTTTTTCCCTTCAAGTATTTATCCAATTCCTTTTCTAAAGCCATGATTGAATCTGCATTCACCACCCTTTCAGGCAGTGCATTCCAGATCATAACCACTCACTGGTAAAAAAAGTTTTTCCTCATGTCATCTTTGGTTCTTTTGCCAATCACCTTAAATCTGTGTCCTCTGCTTCTCAACCCTTCCGCCAATGGGAACAGTTTCTCTTTATTTACTTTATCTAAACCCTTCATGATTTTGAACACCTCTATCAAATCTCCTCTTAACCTTTGCTGCTGTAAGGAGAACAAGCCCAGCTTCTCCAGTCTATCCACGTAACTGAAGTCCCTCATCCCTGGAACCATTCTAGTAAATCTTTTCTGTACCCTCTCGAAGTCCTTCACATCCTTCCTAAACTGCGGTGTCCAGAATTGGACACAATGGGCTCGATATTAGCACCCGCTATCGGGTGCATTCCTGGCGGGGGGGGGCTCAGAAAATCGGGGAATCCCGGAGCGGGTCGGGAGCCCTGCTCCAACCCGCCCACTTCCGGGTTCCCCACAGATGCGCTGACATGCGCGCGCAGCCCCCGCATGTGGGACTCCCGCAGGCAATTAAAGCCGGCGGGGTGCCACTTAACATTATTTATTCTGGTATTTCAGGTCGTTAACAGACCTACTTAAGGAGATATTTCAACAGGGGTGGGATTTTACAAACAACTGGGATTGTTTCCCGTACTGGGGGAAACACTCCCAGTTGAAATGGACGTGTTGCAGCTATCAGCCTGTGGCAGCTGCAAAGGTCCATTTGACAGGTGGGTGGGGGAGACCCTCACTCATTCAGGAGGCCACTCTGTCACTTGGGACAAAGTTTGGCCTCCACCACCCTCCTCCGAACAATAAAATTCACCAACTTGCACACTTACCCCAGGGTCCAGAGACATGTACCCACCTTGCGGACCCCCTCAGATGTACATCTTCCAGATGGGGGTCGTCGTAGCTGCAGTCATGACCTCCTCGGAGGGCGAACAGCATCACTAGCCTCGCCGGCCACGCCGTCCACCTCTGACACATGGAGCTCCACAACACAGTGCTGTGACACATCCACCTGCACAGCAGGAGGGAGGGCAAAGGCAGAGAGAGATGCATCGCAGAGGGCACTACCCTCGCCACAGGGTCCACAGACCAAGGCTCAGAGTCACTCGACATGTAGTCGTGGACATCTGCAGCCTGCTTCATGCCGAGCTGCTCCCGCCTGGCCCAAGCACCATCTTCTTACCTGTCGCTGTCAAAGTCACCACTGCCCTCAACAACTTCTCCTCCGCATCCTTCCAGGGTGCCACCGGGAACATCGCCAATGTCTCTCAGTCGTCTGCACAAAAGAGCCCTGCAAATACACCTACACCCACTCTGCAATGACACAATGGGTGGCATCAGGTGTGAGTCTTCATTGTGATCCTCAGGAAAGGGCATTATTGCACAAACCAGACAAGATTCGCAAAGACGTGGCAGTAGTGGTGCCAATATAATATGTGATGTGAGTTGGTCAGAAATTAAATATAAGTAAAAACCATGACAAACCCTCAAACACCCTTGTGCATCCCTTTCATGCTCACAACACGTTTGCCTTACGCTGCCTACTGCACATATGTGATGCATGCCCTGTGGCTGCAGCACAGGTAGTGGCAGGTTGAATGAGGCTGACTGTGAAAAAGATGCATGAGATAGAGCCATGAGATTGTATGAGGATTGGGTTGAGTGGTAGAGGTGGGATGAGTACTGGCGAGGTGAGTAGGTGCAGGTAAGATGAGGATGAGCTTTGAGTGGGTGTGAGGGGTGATGTGACAGAGTAATGTTGGCAGTGCAGAAGGAGATGTGGGGTGGGGGCGGTGATGTGGTAGATGGCTTGTAGGGGAATGAGTAAGTGTACTCACTTTGGCTGATCTACTTAGGTCATTGCAGTGCCTCCTGCACTGTAAGCAGGTGCGCAATATGTTGGTGGTGCAGGTGACCTCCTCTGCCACCTCGAGCCAGGCCTTCTTGGTGGCAGAGGCAGGCCGCTTCCTCCCGCCCGCCGGGGGGAAGATCTCTGTCCTCCCCCTCCTCCTCACCCCATCCAATGATACCTGGAGTGAGGCATCATTAAACCTGGGAGCAGCCTTCCCCCTGGGCTGCTCCATGCTGTATTTTTTCCTATTTCTTGCAGCATCAGTCAGCGGAGGACTGCCCCTTTAAATAGAGCTCCTCCAGCTGACAGACCTTACTGCGCATGCGCAGCCCGCCCGACGCGCAGATCAGCAGCGGGGAACCCAAAAGACCAGGTAAGTGGATCCAATTAGGCTGCAATCACGCGCGGGGCAGACTGATTTCACCGGGCGCGTTACCCACGTGCCCAATCGCCCCCCCCCACCGCCGCGAACCCACTGCCCTCCTAATATCGAGCCCAATACTCCAGTTGTGGCCAAACCAGTGTTTTATAAAGGTTCAACATATCTTCCTTGTTTTTGTACTCTATGCCTCTATTTATAAAGCCTGGGATTCCATATGACCTTTTAACCACTTTCTCAACCTGTCCTGCCACCTTCAAAGATTTGTGCACATACCCCCAGGTCTCTCTCTTCCTGCACCCCTTTTAGAATTGTACCAAAATGTATCACTTCGCATTTCTCTGCGTTAAATGTCATCTGCCATGTGTCCACCCATTCCACCAGCCTGTCTATGACCTTTTGAAGTCTATTACTATCTTCCTCACTGTTCACTAAACTTCCAAGTTTTGTGTCATCTGCAAATTTTGAAATTGTGCCCTGTACACCCAAGTCCAAGTCATTAATATATCAAAAAAAGCAGTGATCCTAGTACCGATCCCTGGGGAACATCACTGTATACCCTCCTCCAGTCCAAAAAACAACCGTTCACCACTGCTCTCGGTTTCCTGTCACTTAACCAATTTTGTATCCATGCTGCCACTGCCCCTTTTATTCCATGCACTTCAATTTTACTGACAAGCCTATTATGTGGCACTTTATCAAAAGCCTTTTGAAAGTGGGTGGACACGTGGCAGATGAAATTTAATGCAGAAAAATGCGAAATGATACATTTCGGTAGGAAGAACGAGAAGAGGCAATATAAACTAGAGGGCACAGTTCTAACAGGGGTACCAGAACGGAGAGATCTGAGGGCATATGTGTACAAATCGTTGAAGGTGACAGGGCAGGTTGAGAAAGCGGTTAAAATAGCATAAGGAGTCCTGGGTTTTATAAATAGAGGCATAGAGTAAAGTTGAGCCATAGAAGTTATGTTGAACCTTTATAAAACACTGGTTCAGCCACAACTGGAGTATTGTATCTAGTTCTGGGCACCGTACTTTAGGAAAGATGTGAAGGCCTTCTCGAGGGTGTAGAAGAGATTTACTAGGATGATTCCAGGGATGAGGGACTTTTGTTACGCGGATAGACTGGAGAAGCTGGGGTTGTTCACCTTGGAACAGAGAAGGTTGAGAAGAGATTTGATAGAGGTATTCAAAATCATGAAGGGTCTAGACAGAGTAGATAGAGAGAAACTGTTCTTATTGGCGGAAGGGTCAAGAACCAGAGGGTATAGATTTAAGTTGATTGGCAAAAGAACCAAAGGTGACATGAGGACATATGGCCAGCACCTCTGCAATTTCCACCCGTACTTCCCTCAGCAACCTAGGATGCATCCCATCCGGACCGAGTGACTTACCTACTTTAAGTACAGCTGGCCTTTCTAGTACCTCCTCTTTATCAATTTTTAGCCCATCCAGTATCTCAACTACCTCCTCTTCTACTGTGATTTTGGAAGCATCTTCTTCCTAGGTAAAGACAGATGCCAAGTATTCATTTAGTACCTCAGCCATGCCCTCTGCCTCCATGCGTAGATTTCCTTTTTGGTCCCTAATCAGCCCCATCCCTCCTCTTACTACCCGTTTACTATTTATATGCCTATAGAAGATTTTTGGATTCCATATTATGTCAGCCACCAGTCTATTCTCATATTCCCTCTTTGCCCCTCTTATTTCCTTTTTCACTTCTCCGTACTTTCTATATTCAGCCTGGTTCTCACTTGTATTATCAACCTGACATCTGTGTCACGCCGTCGTTTTCTGCTTCATCTTACTCTCTATTCCTTTCGGCATCCAGGGAGCTCTGGTTTTGGTTGCCCTACCCTTCCCCCTCGTGAGAATGTACCTAGATTGTACCCAAACCATCTCCTCTTTAAAGGCCTCCCATTGTTCGAATACAGTTTTGCCTGCCAATCTTTGATTCCAATTTACCCAGGCCAGATCCGTTCTCAACTCAATTAGCCCTCCTCCAATTAAGTATTTTAATCTAGATTGCTCCTTGTTCTTTTCCATAATTAATCTAGTTATCTAACTAGCTCTGGTGAGGTCTATAGACCCATATATTTGGATAACGGTGATCCATTCCGATACAGGCAGGCTTTGCCCTGACCGTTGCTCTGAAAAGTATCTTCATCCCCAAGCGTCTTGAGGACAAGAGGAATTTCCAGAGAAATGGCCATCTTACACTTTAGTGTGCTTCAAATGAGTTTTAAGTTCCCTAAAATGATGGGGTGAAAAAACAAGTAAACTAAACAGTCAAAAATGTTTTTTAAAATGTTTTAAAGAATAAACAAATGCACCAAACAAAAACCAAGATAAACCCTAAAAGGTTAACCGCTATTTTAAACCAGTGCTTGTGAATTAGTGCTCCCAGCACAGACCTTTGTGTGACATGAGCGTATATCCATTGGGACAGAAAATCGAGTATGGCATGCAGAATTCTGTGTCCAAATTCCCAATTTATGCTCCCATCATGTGAAGCTCAGTCCTGGGGCACTAATTCATTAAATCTACAGCATTTTTTGCAAATTTGCAAAAATTTGAGGATCTACAATTAGAAATGGCTGAGCAATTGATTTACCTCGAATGACTTGTAAAAAATACTAACAACTATTGAGGATCAGGAGAACTGAAGTAGGAACATTTAAAGAAATAATTCATAATTCCTAATGAATATACATACCCTTGAGGAATAAAAACTCCACAGAAAAAGTGATCCAACCGTGGCTAACTAGAGAAGTTAAGGATAGAATTAGATTAAAAGAAGAAGCTTACAATGTTGCCAAAAAGAGTAGTAAGCCTGAGGATTGGGAGGGTTTTAGAAATCAGCAAGAAATAACCTAGAAATTGATAAAAAGGGTGAAAATTGAATATAAGAGAAAACTAGCAAGAAATATAAAAACAGATTGTAAGAGCTTCTGGAAGTATATAAAAAAGAAGAGATTAGCAAAAGTAAACATGGTTTCCCCTAGAGGCAGAGACAGGAGAAATTATAATGGGGAACAAGGAAATTTTTATATCTATCTTCACAGTAGAAGGCACAATAAACATAGCAGAAATGGTCAGGAACAAGGGGTCTAATGAAAGGGAGGAACTTAAAGTAATTAAGATTGGTAAAGAAAAAGTTTTAGAAAAATTAATGGGACAAAAAGCCGACAAATCCCTGGACCTGATGGCCTACATCCTAGGATTTTAAAAGAGGTGGCTGCAGAGATAGTGGATGCATTGGTTTTGATTTTCCAGAATTCCCTTGATTCTAGAACAGTCCCCTTGGATTGGAAGGTAGCAAATGTGACCCCACTATTCAAGAAAAGAGGGAGAGAGGAAACAGAGAACTATAGACCAGTTAGCCTGACATCATTGGTTGGAAAAATGCTAGAATCTATTATTAAGGACATAGTAACAGGGCACTTAGAAAATCATAATATGATTAGGCAGAGTCAACATGGTTTTATGAAGGGGAAATCGTGTTTGACAAATTTATTCGAGTTTTTTGACAGTGTAACTAGCAGCGTAGATAAGGAGGAACCAGTGAATATAGTATATTTGGATTTTCAAAAGGCATTCGATAAAGTGCCACATAAGAGGTTGTTACATAAATTAGGGCTCGTGGGATTTGGGGTAATATATTAGCATGGATTGAGCATTGGTTAACGGACAGAAAACAGAGAGTAGGGATAAACGGGTCATTTTCAGTTTGGCAGGCTGTAACTAGTGGGGTGCCGCAAGGATCAGTGATTGGGCCTCAGCTATTTACGATATATATCAATGACTTGGATGAAGGGATCGAGTATGATGTATCAAAGTTTGCTGATGATACAAAGCTAGGTGAGAAAATAAATTGTGAGGAGGACACAAAGAGTCTGCAAAGGGATATCGACAGGGCAAGAACGTGGCAGATGGAGTATAATGTGGGAAAATGTGAGGTTATTCACTTCGGTAGGGAAAATAGAAAAACAGAATATTTTTTAAATGGTGAGAAACTATTAAATGTTAGTGTTCAGAGGGATTTGGGTGTCCTTGTACACGAAATACAAAAAGTTAACATGCAGGTACATCAAGCAATTAAGAAGGCAAAAGGTATGTTGGCCTTTATCGCAAGGGGGTTGGAGTACAAGAGTAAAGAAGTCTTACTGCAACTGTACAGGGCTTCGGTGAGACCACACCTGGAGTAGTGTGTGTAGTTTTGGTCTCCTTACCTAAGGAAGGATAGACTTGCCTTAGAGGCGGTACAGCGAAGGTTCACTAGGTTGATTCCTGGGATGAGAGGGTTGTCCTATGAGGAAAGATTGAGCAGAATGGGCCTATACTCTCTGGAGTTTAGAAGAATGAAAGGTAATCTAATTGAAACATATAAGATTCTGAGAGGGTTTGACAGAGTAGATGCTGAGAGGATGTTTCCCTTGGCTAGAGAGTCTAGAATTAGGGGACATAGTCTCAGGATAAGGGGTCGGACATTTAGGACTGAGGTGAGAAAGAATTTCTTCACTGATAGGGTCGTGAATATTTGGAATTCTCCATCCCGGAGGGCTGTGGATGCTCAGGCCATGAGTATATTCAAGACTGAGAGCAATAGATTTTTGGACTCTAAGGGAATCAAGGGATGTGGGGATAGGGCAGGAAACTGGAGTTGAGGTAGAAGATCAGCCGTGATCTTATTAAATGGCGGAGCAGGCTCGAGGGGCCGTATGGCCTACTCCTGCTCCTATTTCTTATGTTCTTAGGAGTAATAATTTAAGCTTTATTGGCTTACCAAAGGGGCTGAGGGAATAGGAGTCAGGAATTAGTAACAATTCATTTAGGAATTACAATTTAGTGACTCCTACAGCATTGGAACTTGAACGGGTACATTAGGCTTTATGACTGAAAATCAGCCTTGATAATTTTTCACACACAAGCATTTCCAAATGTCTGCGACTCCCAGGTGCTATTTTAGAAGCAGCATGGAAAAAGGGGGAAATTGAACACAAGGGAACAAGGTTAGACTTTTCTTTCCAAACTATGTTGTAGAGCTGTCATGAAATAGAAATGAATTTCTCCAGCTAAACTTAAGCTATAGAAAGGAAAACTGAAGTGCTCTTTATAGTACCCAGCCAGGCTACAAGCACTTGATAGAAGAAATATTCCCACAATCTTTCCAATTTCAGCAGATGTAGACTCCTAATTAAAGAATCTGAACATTCATAGACCTCAACCAGATCAAAGTGGCTAGCTTGTCTAAAGAGGTTTCATGATCAGAACTCCTACAACATGTTGGGTCACAGAGGTTCTGCTTGTAAAAAAAATCTGAACAGAGCACAGAACAAAAAGGTTTCAGAGGAATATATACCCTTTTCACAATTTCCTCTTATAAGAAACTTTTTACAAATTTATACTTCTGGAACTTCTGTGGGAGTTCTCCGCTGTACCTTCGGTGGAAGAAGATCAGAACACTTGGAGAAACTGCATAAATGGCGAAAGATCCTAATTTACACCATTTCCCTGGCAGTTCCACCATTCTTCTGCCAAGGTTAAGGTGGGAAATTGGGAGAACCCCACAGAAATTCTCCCCCATTCCTCAGTAAAGACAAAAATAAGACTTCCATAGCTAGGATCCAGGGTGCTGCATTCGCAAGAGCTAATTTTATGAATGCATCTTCCGAGCATAGACCCTCACCTGCTGGGAGCATGGGTGCACTCCTCACGATTTTCCATCTATTAAAATAATGTTGAGCTGTGAGAAGTGATTGGAGACTGTGGGAGTGAAGTTCAACTTTGGTGGGGGCACAAAACGGGTGTTAGCGGATCAGCTGCTCGTGACACACCCTGCCTGATTTCCTTTCCATTGAAGTCAATCCAAATGTAAATTGAGTGAGGTGCAAAACAGGTGGCTGATCCGCTACCACCCCGTTTTGCACCCCGCTAAAGTTGGATTTCACCCCCTGTGAAAGAAATTCAGCCTTTGAGAGAGTTCACCTTTCTGGTGCCATTGGACAGGTGATTTTTTTTAACCTATAATTAATGGTTATATGAAGTATGTAAAAGGACTTTTGATTCTTGTGAAAGTTTGGGGTTAGGGGAAGTTCAAGTTACACAAATACGGATGGCAGTGCAGGAAACCCTCATGTTGTGTGTGGAGTGAGACACGTGGGCCATCATGGATCCTTGGCATATCCAGGGGCAGCACATTTGCACTTAGCTTCAGAGAATTGACTCTTTGGAGCAGAGGATCTATGTGCTCGAGTAGCAAATAGTCACACTCGGTAGCAACAAAGAGGATTGGGGGGGTTTTGGGCCTCACTCTCCTGAATGTGGTCACCTAAGAGGCAGTGCTAGCGAGTTCAAGACTCAGTGATAGTGTAAAAAGAGATAAATGGATGACCATCCATATGGACAGCAGAGAGAGGCAGGACTCATTGGTGCAGGAAACCCCTGAGTTACTGGAACTGTCCAATAGGCACTTATGTCATGAATTTCTGCAGGGAATCTCACAATCTTCTGCCATACCTTTGGCAGAACCCCTAGAAAACCCTAGTGAAATGGTGTAAACATCTGAAAATGACCATTTACACTGTTTCTTCATGGGTTCCAACAATCTTCTGCTGAAGTTATGGCAAGAGATTGTGACAACCCCCATGGAAATTCAGCACCTTATTATTCAACAAGTATGAGGTGGATAGTGCCAGTGACTCAGAGGAGGATGGTTCCCAAGTAACATTGCAACACTGTGGAGCAAGGAACTACCTAAGGGTGTGAGAGGCAGGTAGACTACAAGAATAGGAGAGTGGCAATAGGGGGAGATCCCATTGTTGTCGAGGTCCATAGCCTTTGCTGTGTCCAGAGCACTCAGCTATTTCTTGATGTCACGTGGAGTGAATCAAATTGGCTGGACACTAGTATCTAAGGTGGTGAGGACCTTGGAAGGAGGCCAAGTAGGATCATCCATTTAGCACTTTTGGCTGAAGACAGTTGCAAACAGTTCAGCTTTGTCTCTTGCACTCACGTGGTGGGCTCCACCAGGGTAGAGGATAGGGGTATTCATGGAACCTCTTCCTCCTGTTAGTTACCTTATTGTTCACCACCATTCTTGACTGGATGTGGTAGGACGGGGGCAAATGTGAGGCAGTCGAAGATGAGTTTGGAGTGCATGTGTGTCAATGCACATAGCATGGTAAATAAGATTGGTGAGCTGCAGGCTCAAGTCGCCACATGATATAGTTGCAATAACAGAGATCTGACTCAAAGAAGGGGAGGATTGGGTACTTAAAATTCCTGGCTACAAGGTATTCAGGAAAGATAGGGAAGGAAAGAAAGGGGGGATGGCAGTATTGATCAAAGAGATTATTATAACACTGGAAAGGGATGATGTAGTTGAGGGGGGTCAAAGACAGAATATATTTAGTTAGAATTAAGGAACAATAGAGGAGCTATTATGCTACTGGGTGTATACTATAAGCCAACAAATAGTGGGAAGGAGATAGGGGAGAAAATTTGCAGACAAATTACAGAAAGACACAAGAACTATAGAGTAGTGATAATGGGGGACTTCAATTATCCCAATATAGACTGGGACAGTAACAGTGTAAAGGGCAAAGAGGGGGAGGAAAGCCTGAAATGTGTTCAAGAAAACTTTCTGGAACAGCGTGTTTCCAGACCAACCAGGAATGAAACAGTGCTGGATCTAGTTCTGGGGAATGAAATGGGGCAAGTGAAGCATGTTTCAGTGGGGGAGCACTTGGGAAACAGTGATCATAATATCTTTAGGTTTAGAATGGTTATGGAAAAGGAAAAGGAACAATCAAATGTGAAAATATTTAACTGGAGGAGGGCTATTTTCAGTGAGTTAAAAAGGGATCTTGCCCAAATGGATTGGAATCAAAAATTGGTAGGCAGTTGAACAGTAATTGAACAATGGGAGGCCTTCAAGGAGGACATGGTTTGGGTACAAAGTAGACACATTCCCATGAGGGGAAAGGAAGGGCATCCAAAGCTAGAGCTCCCTGGATGACTAAAGATATAGAGATTAAAATGAAACAGAAAAAGGAGGCTGATGACAAATGTAAGGTTCATAATATAGTAGTGAACCAGGCTGAATACAGAAAGTACAGAGGAGATCCAAAAAAGGGAATAAGAGGGGCAAAAAGAATGTATGAGAAGAGATTAGTGGCTAACATAAAAAGGAACCCAAAAGTCTTTTATAAACATATAAATAGTAAAAGGTTAGTCAAAGGAAGGGTAGGACCGATTAGGGTAAAAAAGGAGATCTTCCTGTGAAGGCAGAAGGCATGGCTGAAGTACTAAATGAATACTTCACATCAGTCTTCATTAGAAAAGAGGATGCTGCTTTGTAGCAGTAAATGAGGAAATAGTAGCAATATTAGATAGGATAAAAATAGAGAAGGTAATTAAAAGGTTGGCAGTATTCAAAGTAGAAAAGTCACCTGATCCAGATGGTGTGCATCCTAGATGGAAGTAAGGGCGGAAATTGTAGAGGCTCTGGCCACAATCTTCCAATCCTCCTTAGATGTGGGGATGGTGCCAGAGGACTGGAGGATTGCAAATGTCACACCCCTGTTCAAAAAAGGGGAAAGGGATAAACTCAGCAATAACAGGCCAGTCAGCCTAACGTCGGTGGTGGGGAAAGGTTTAGAGACAATAATCGGGACAAAATTAATTGGCACTTGGAAAAGTATGGGCTAATAAATGAAAGTCAGCATGGATTTATTAAAGGAAAATCGTGTTTGACTAACTTGATTGAGTTCTTTGATGAAGTAATGGAGAGGGTTGATGAGGGTAGTGCGGTTGATGTTGTGTATATAGACTTTCAAAAGGCATTTGATAAAGTACCACATAGTAGATTTGTCAGCAAAATTAAAGCCCATGAGATTAAAGGGACAATGGCAGCATGGAATCAAAATTGCTAAGGGACAGAAAGCAGAGAGTAGTGGTGAACAGTAGTTTTTCAGACTGGAGGGAAGTATACAGTGGTGTTCCTCAGGGGTCAGTATTAGGACCTCTGATCTTTCTGATATCTATTAATGACCTGGATTTGGGTATACAAGGTATAATTTCAAAGTTTGCAGATGACACAAAACTCGGAAATGTAGTAAACAATGTGGAGGTTAGTAACAGACTTCAGGAGGACATAGACAGACTAGTGAGATGAGCAGACACATGGCAGATGAAATTGAATGCAGAGAAATGTGAAGTGATACATTTTGGTAGGAAGAATGAGGAGAGGCAAATAAACTAAATGGTACAATTTTAAAGGGAGTGCAGGAACAGGGAGACCTGGAGATGCACTTTGACAAATCTTTGAAGGTGGCAGGACAAGTTAAGAAGGCTGTTAAAAAAGCATGTGGGATCGTGGGCTTTATTAATAGAGGCATAGAGTACAAAAGCAAGGAAGTTATACCAAACCTTTCTAAAACACTGGTTAGGCTTCAGCTGGAGTATTGTGTTCAATTCTGAGCACGCCACTTTAGGAAAGATTACAAGGCCTTAGAGAGGGTGCAGAAGAGATTT
This sequence comes from Heptranchias perlo, assembly GCF_035084215.1. Classification (NCBI taxonomy): domain Eukaryota; kingdom Metazoa; phylum Chordata; class Chondrichthyes; order Hexanchiformes; family Hexanchidae; genus Heptranchias; species Heptranchias perlo. The sequence continues at coordinate 75,665,252 of NC_090325.1, forward strand.
ATTAGAATGGTGCCAGGGATGAGGGACTTCAGTTACGTGGAGAGACTGGAAAAGCTGAGGTTGTTCTCCTTAGAACAGAGAAGGTTAAGGGGAGATTTGATAGTGGTGTTCAAAATCACGAAGGGTTTTGATAGAGTAAATAAGGAAAAACTGTTTCCCGTGGCAGAAGGGTCGATAACCAGAGGATGCAGTTTTAAGGTGATCAGCAAACGAGCCAGAGGTGACATAAGGAAACATGTTTTTAAGCAGAGATATGGAACACACTGCTTGAAAGGGTGGGTGGAAGTAGATTCAAAAGTAACTTTCAAAAAGGAATTAGATAAATACTTGAAGGGAAAAAATTTACAGAGCTATGGGGAAAGACCAGGGGAATGGTACTAATTGGTAGCTCTTTCAAAGAGCCAGCACAGGCACACTGGGCTGGCCTCCTCCTGTCCTGCACCTACTATGATACTATGATACTATGACTAGAGAGATTTGCTTTGATAAAATGGTTGCGGGAAGCTTAGCTCTGTCTATAGTCTGCTGCTTTTGATGTTTACCAGTAGCCCTGTGCTGTAGGCATACCTGGTATTGCTCCTGGCATATCTTCTACACTCTGCATTGAATGGTGTTAGTCTCCTGGTTTGATGGTGATCAAGGAATGAGGGATGTGTTGGGCCATGAGGTTACTGATTGTGGTGGTATATAATTCTGCTGCTAATGACTCACAGCACCTCTTGGATGCCCAGTTTTGGGCTGCTAGATCTGTCCTTAGTCTGTCACTTAGTACGGTGGCAGTGCCACACTACATGATGGAGAATGTTCTCATGGTGGAGATGAGATATTGGAGGAGATTTTCATAGGTGCCGCTGGACAGAAGCAGGGCAGTAGCACCACTAAAATGGTAGGGAAAGCTTACTGCTCCATTATCTATTTATCTAGAATAGTAGGTCTCCAGGTGAACAATGAACCCTTTTGCCATTGAGGTAGATACTGAAAATAATACGTGATATCCCCATTCACTCCAACTAATGATGAACATTGCACTAGCAGATCATAGGACTCAGGTTGAAAATTATGAATCACAAAGTAATAGCAAGAGCAAAAATGGCAGATGTAGTTAAATTGCAAATTTAATTTAAAGTATCTGCTTCAATGCAATAAAAGGTCTTAAATCTTAACAGTTCCCTTCAGTAACTTTGGGCCATATGTCAGTAATCAAAAGTTTTATGTGGGACTGAACACTGACAGAGTGCCCTACTAGCTTCTGACATGTATTATGGAACAGCTGGACACAGAAATAGCAAAGGAACCTAGAGTGCCAACCTATATGTATCCTTCTTTACCCTTTGAAGTCAAGATGATACATAAAAAGCACCTCAATGCCTCAAAGTCAGAGAATGTAGGAAGCTTTTTAAACAATAGCATCATTCCGGACAGAGCATGAATAGCCAGTTAATGGTATCATCTTGTAAACCATAGTGCAAGAAAATGGCCAGTTCACATATCCAGTCCACAATCATACATATTTCTTCAAATGTAATTAGAGACATTAGAGAAAAAAAGAAAACCAAAGTTACACTATTTGAATAGAAGGAAGCTGGGCAGGTGGACATGTATTTCAGTTAGCCATGTTTAACCTCACTAGGCACTTTTGAATTATTTCCAATTCAGAGTTATTAAAATGGACTTTCCTTCTTCCTGTCCTCTCACTGGTATTACCACAACTGCTGCTGTCAGACATTTTGACCTATGTTGTATTAACTCCCGGAAAAGATTAATATCTGGTTACAAATGGGTTTGAAGGTTATAAGGATGGATAAATATGATCAAAAGAATATGTCAGATAGATGGCAAAAGGAAAAGGAAATTAAGGGATATGGGAACAGGATGAGCACATGGGATTAGGACCACTGCTCATGTGGAAGATAAATACCAATGCTGACTGCTGGGGCCAAAGGGCCTGTTTCCATGTTGTAATTTCTATGTAGAAAGTTCTTCAGAAGACAATTGTCATGTGCTCCTAGAACCGTGGATGAATCACCTGTGGGATGCAATTGGTCACAGTTGTAACTGTGCAATGTAGGAAGTGGGATTAGATAAATATCCTTCTGTTTAACCTGATTACCTTTGAGAATCAGGGAAAAATTTCACAGACCTTAATCTTCTTGAAGATTTACTCATGACTGGTTGTCTCCCTCAGGAGGTTACGCAGTTTGCCTATAGTCTACGATGGGGTTTATGGGGGAAATGGGCTGATAGGCCCTATGACCTTTCCTCATTCCATACTTTTGTACATTCTTATGTAATGCGAGGGCCTACAAGTTGATTCAAGCTTTTATTGCATTACATATATTATTAACATACATTACAATCTCAATCTTGGCAAGCAGCAAATAAAACATCAAAAATACATCATGCTGCAGGTGTGTTGAATATGTGCTGCCGCACATAAAAAAGTAGACTTTAGTGATATATATGTCAAACATTGGCTGGAAGTGATTGTCCTTTTTGTTTTCCAACATGATGCGCAAGTACAGTTGGGGTATGGCTTTAATTTTTAATATCTGAATAGTGCAAATGAGCCACGGGCCCTGAGTCTAAAGCACATCAAAGGAAGCTCTTTATAATCGTATAAACCTATTGTGCACAATTCCATCCAGTAGCCTTTTATGTGAAAAGAAGCTGTCAAGTACAAGTTCATTCAGTACAAACATCACAGGCATACAAATTTAATTGGAGTGACCCTCCGGGTGCAGCTCCAAACCTGATGGATATCACAGGAGCTTAAATTATCAGAGGAATGTACTGTGGTTTAAATGGAGTAACCCTGTGTGTCAAGCTCCAGTCAGCTACAAAGTGAAAGTAGAACACATAAAAAGGAGATTATATTGAAGAAACCAATGAAAGGGGATCATTATAAACTGGAGCAGACACTTTAAATTAGATCAGATTGTACTGTGCACCCCAAGCTCCAGATATAGCAGTTCACAAGTGAAGATGTCAATGACCTGTGAACCTACATAGTTACAAACTGATGGGAAAGAGTGTCTCTTAACTAACTATTATGTATGTTTCTCTCTGTGATGACTGTTAATGCTTAGAGAATTGTACTATCAGCATACTGCTCTGGATTCACATAACTCTGCATATCAAGAGACCGTGATCCCAGCGCAGGATTATCATTACCAATAGTCAACACACCATGCTTGATTAGTGACAAGCTGCAAAGAAGCTGAGGGAAGTGTTTCAGATATCATGAATAAGCATGAAAAACAACCTGATCATTAAGTCTGGGATGTTCAGGGGGAAAAAATGAGAAAGCAAGAGGCACATACCACAATAGTACCTTTAACTCATGTCAATTGTACAATTGATTTCCTATAAATTTAACAGACTTACTTGTAGATCTCCCATGAAGTTGCTCATGGGTGCTCTGGGGTCTGGTACACAGTTGTGATGGTTTGCTGCGAAAGGCTTGTCCCTTTAAGTCCACTGGTCTAAATAAACAAATCCAGATAACTATAGCTGGTTGTAAACTGCTGAAGTTATTCACAGGCCAGTTGTAACTACTTAGAAATTTCAGGCTACAAGGTGATTAATTGGCCTTCTTGTTTTTAGATTATTTTGCATCTACAACAAAGTGTGTCATTTAGGTGTATGATGGCTGAAGTGTGACAGACTTAAAAGGGCACTATGTTCAAACATTTGCAGTTCAGTAACACATGTTACAGTGAAGTAAATTACGTCAAAATGCAACATTCCATCACACATATAATTTCATAATTTCACATCACACAGCCCTTTAGGCACTTTTCTCTCCTCAAACATGTGTTTGTGAATCACTTTTTCCATGAAGACAGTATTCCTTCAAGGGATAGATTGTAGGGATCCCATGTTTCCAGCACGAGCCGCACTCACAGGAGCACAGGTCACAGATGCACACATATTGTAGCCTCGATTATCTGAACCGCGATCCCTGTGAGTGCAGCTCAACGTCAGAATCACCCCTTATATTCCAAAATTTATATATAGGCAGAGAGGAGTGGGCTCTAGTAGAACATGTAATCTATTTGGAAAGCTATAACAGTGTTAGGCTACTTAAGGAGCTTAGAGTGCCACATTTCGACATTAACAGACAGATAAGCAATTAAAAGATTAGCATCTACTAAGTTCATAATAAGAATATTGGTTGCAAAACCAGGAGATGAAATTGGACATGGGCGGCCAATAGAAGTCAATGGACAGGAAAAATACAACTCTACAATTGACAGAATTTTGTTAACCAAGGGTATTAAGGGATATGGGGCTAAGGTGGGTATATGGAGTTAGGTCACAGATCAGCCATGATCTCATTGAATGGCAGAACAGGCTCGAGCAGCTAAATGGCCTACTCCTGTTCCTAAGTTCCTAAATGGGCTGCCGATTCGTTATCGACCTCTCTGCCCCACCGCCCATGATCAATTTCACCTCCCATATATTTAAAAGAAAATTATCTTTATTACCATAACAGACCTAACAAAGCAGAATCTCATATAAAACAACAATGGATAATGAAATATTTGTCAAGCAAGGCCAATTTTCTAAGTTTATGCCACTAACAGGGGCCGCATTCTCCGATCAATGCAAATCAGGAAATCCTGGGTGTGTTGCCGTCAATGTACCTCCCCATTATGGCCATAAAATCATTGGCAAAATGCTCAAGGTTTCCTGATGTGCCTGGTTGAGGTGGGGGGGAGACGAGGCTGGTGGGGGGTGGGGGGGTAGACTCCCTGTCGGCAGTGCAGACTTGGAAAATCAGTCCTGCAAACTACCTACTTGACAGGAATTCCACTTAAAGGGGCAATGTGTTCAGAAAAATAAGTGTTTGTCAAACATTTGTTTGTTTAAAAACACAGCATCGTAATGTTAGTCACATCAAAAAGCATCATTCCGTCAGTTGTGTATTTCATTTAATGACAGCACACAGTCCTTCAAACTCTTCTCCCTCCTCAAGTAAAAAATTTAAGATTTTTTTTTCCTGAAGACAGTATCCTTTAAGGAATAATCTGCTTTCTAAAATTTCAAATAAGTTCCCAGTCAGAGGGCCATGAGGTCAAACCTCAGCTTTGGCTGACATTCAAACTCAACTGTTGAATTGGTTTCATGAGCGCTGCCTCACGATAGTACTGGGAGTGATTAGGAAAATCTTAAAATCTTATTGAACTAGTTCAGGCCTGTTCAAGGAGTCCAGAGAAATCCTCAGCCGAGATCACAGTAGCTAAGAAATGACAGCAGGAAATAGAAGTGGGAGGATATCACAGAATCTTTAGTGATACTATAAAATGCCATTCTGTCAATTGTTTTTTCTCTTATGAATGACTTTTTCTGAATTTATTACAATAATATATGAACATATATAATCTTGCTTTAAACAGGAGAGGAATCCCCTCCTGAAAAATCTACAGATCATTCCGTTCACAACTGACTTGAATCTCCTTCCCATAAACATCAAAATCCCAATGGCCCTTGGTTTACTCAAATTAATTACCCCAGGGTACTCCCATCAATGTTCTCAAGAACATTGTTATGGGTGTATCTATCTCATTATCACCCTCCCCCAACCCTAATTATTTTTTCAAACTCCTCCCTTTGCCTTGAACATAACAACATAAGAAAGAAAATAAAAGTAGGCTCTTCTGCCATCAAGCCTGCTCCTGCAGATCACATCTAATGTTCTAGAATTCTATCATGGACTTTATCCACCAATTTGATCTGCAAAGGGAAAGTTATGCAAAAAGACTCCATAAAACCAAAGATTATGAAGCAAAATCCAGAATATTCGCACATCTTCATACCTCCACTATTCAATCCTAGTCTGCTACCCTCCAGTGACTATTCCCCCTCCTCCCAATCTAGCAGAACATGACTCAGTGAGGCAATTTTCATATTACTTGTATATCGGGCGGGGTATCCGACACCCCTGCCTGATGACAGTGGCAGGAGGCACGAACCACTTTCATGGTTGGGCCTAATTTTAATAATCAGGGGGTGCTTCCAGCACTATTTGCATTCCCACTTATGTGCTGGTGTGGTAGTGTAGTGGTTACATTACTGGATTATTAATCCAGAGATCTGGACTAATAATCTAGAGAATGTGAGTTCAAATCCAACAATGACAGTATGAGAATTTGAATGTGTTTTTAAAAAAAGCTGGAAATAAAAAGCTGGTAAAAGCTGAGCCCTCCATGCAGGGGTCTAGGGCACCAGCTGTAGTTGTAGCATCTTTCAAGGATTTTCATACTGGTACCATGCAGACTCTGGGCTCCATCATCTACGCCTAGGACAGGCTGGGAGTCTGAACGGATAGAGACTTCAAACAGCCCACTGAGGAGAATGCTCTGATGCGGATCAGTGGGAAATCTTTGCTGCAGCCCCCTGGGAGTGGTATCGGCACAATGCAAGTGGTACAGGTTGCCCGTGCTCACAAGGACAGCACACCTGTTCCCCCACCACCCCCTCACCCTATGCATGCCCTGGTGCCAGCAAGCCAACAGGGCCAGACTGACTTGGCAGCCACCAAGATATCGGGCCCTTTCGGGCCTAAACTCCTAAAAGTTGCTGACCCTGGCAACCTTAAGAGCCCTCATCTGAGTCACAGCAGCCTTCCACGTCTCATGCTGCAGCCACAGGAGGGGGGCAACTTGTAGGAGAACAAGATTAGCTAAGAGCATGCAAGACAGGCACTAGTGACTTACACCAGGGTGAGCATTAGTACTATGATTTGTTTGGGTAATTTGGAAATCATAAAACGTTTTCTGAAATATTTGTGTCCAGAGTGTGTTCTGGGAGTATTTGGTGACCCTACAATGTTAATTGACTGTAATACCAATGTTGGTCTTTGGGCAGATGCAATTCATTGCAGGGTGGAGGGACTGGGAGAGATGTTGGACATAATTGTCAGTGCAGAGGAGCAGGAATTGTTCAGATGAAGCAATGTTTCACAAGCCAAAGGACTGCAAAAAGTTTCCAATGATTTACCTGAGACTAGCCAAGGATCCCTTTAAATATCACTCAAAATGGCATCCTCCCGACCTGTACCACCCATGATTTGTGAGCAGGTCATAGAACTGTTGATAGCAATGCAAAATGGTGTTTGGCTCCTGAAAGCAGCAGAGGACCCCAATCTGCATATGGTTTCAGGTGGGCGCATTGGCTGCCTAAATCTAGAACTGCTTGAAAATCGAATCGTCTCTGGCGCGAATTCAGTGCAAACTTTTAAATTCAATTTTCATGCTACGACTGCAACATTCTCACCGGAAAATGGAGCAATAGGCAGAAGAAAATCACTCCCATTGATTATTTGTGCAAGAACACTGGGGTTTCGGTATCCTGACAAATGTATGTCAAGGAAACAGACGATCCTCAACCATTTCACATTAACTCCACACTACGGAACCATTTGGGGTTTACTGCCTAGGTTAGGTCTAGGAGTGACTGATGTGTAAGTTTGGCTCACTGAACTGTCTTACATCACCCAGTTAAGGTTGAATATGAGTTGACCTTACCAACCCTCATTTAGGATACCCACGAATTACTGAGTGAATGAATGAACCCTTTCTTACCAAGTCATCAAAGAAGAAGTCAGACAACAAGTCCTGCACTAAAAACTATTTTATAAAAAGAACAACGGTAGTTGTAAAGGCAATTCATCACTAACAGAATCGTTGATTATTAAATTACAATTGAGAACAGTGTTTGACACTACTGCAAACTGGTAAAATTAAATTAGGATTAAATCCCTAGATAGCTGACAAGGTAACAGCTTTAGATAGCCAGTCCATTGGATAGATTTAATGTTTCCAGAGCTATTACGACCTTGTCCTTAGGAGTGGCATGGTTGAGATGATCTTCTTCCTTCTCTGAGACATTGGTGTTTGCTTCTGGAACGTCGAGTTGATGAGCCCTTTTGGTGGTGGAGTTATCTGTTCCACTAGGATCCTCTGTTTTGGCTGAATCCACCTTACGCATGAAGAACTGTATCTGTTAGCTTAACTCTCACCTTCCTTGATCTCAGACAATTTGTACAATTGAGTGACACACCTATCTTTGCATGTAACTGGCTAAAATAGCCATACAATTGAAATTATATAATCTCTTATAGTCTGTCCTGAATATATTTTGGACTTGGGAAGGTTCTCTTCTACATCTACGAGGTAAAGATTAACTATGGAAGAAGACTAAAGAAAGAGAATCTTTTTCTAATTCACAAGAGAAATGACATCTAACAAAGATAAACAAGCCTAGAAATTCAATCACACGGCGTAAAACGGGCGCCTGAGGGTCCAGTATGGCGAGCAACGTGTGGGCGCTCATTCTGTGTCAGAAGTGCACCGCCACCATATTGGATCGAGCTCCTCCATTGACGCCAGGGCATGCACCAGAAGTATTAAAAACGCTCCGTATAACATTTAAATAAGGGTCACATGCTTATTATAGGACCCTTTTGTGAAATTATCCCTTGTGCAACCCCTTAATGTTTATGTTGTGTGCTCGTTTACCATTCCTAGTGCCCCGACAAACTGTTTCCCCAGTGGCCACAGCTTGGGAGGTGGAAAGCTGCTGAGCTTCAATTGTGGATGCTTTAGATGGCCGTGGTAGGCTGCTGCGAGCAGCTCTTGGCCTTGAGGGCACGGCTGCAGACTGTAGAATCTCAGTGGGCCATGGCAGTCTAGCCCAGCTGGCTGTGTGGCACTAACAAAGTCACTGGCAGATTGGATGGCAGGGCAGCAGGTGCCTCTCCCATGGAATCAAGGCCACTCTCCTGGGGCTGTATCTCAGCACTCCTCTGGCTCTGTGCGAGAACAGAGTGCACGAGTGATGTGACGCTCTGGAAGCTCCTGTCAACAATGGCCCCCAGACCAAGATGGCGGCCTTCTGACCTACCATGACAGAAGAGAAAGTTACCGTGGAAACTGTCAGAGCTATCAGTAGAGGCTCAATAATGGTGGGAGCCACTGTCGTGTTCATGGAGCTGATCCCTCGCTCCATTTTGGACAGAATGGTCTCCATGCTCTGCGTGAAGCCCCAACATAATTTGGAGTTGGATTCCTCCATGCTCTGAGCAATTACGCATTAACTCACTGGTAGACTTTCCGGTACACCAAGAATTTCCTGGTGTATGCCCAGTAGCCTTCTTTGGTAGCCTCGGCCCTCTAAGTAAGCATTTGAGGGCTAGAGCAGAGCTGGTATGTGATCTCACCCTCTGGCAAGCTGGCATCTGTAGCATCCTGTCGCCCTGCCCTAGCTCCTGCACATGTGGCCAGTGATTTACCACTTGAAGTCCCCTCCTCTAGCCTAGCCTCTAAAGTCACACTTTAGGTGGAAAAGAAGGGGTAGCCCTGATAATAAAGGATGACATAAGGACAGTAGCAAGAAAGGATCTTGGCTCAGAAGATCAGGAAGCAGAATCAGCATGGGTAGAGATAAGAAATAACAAGAGGCAGAAAACACCGGTGGGAGTAGTTTATAGGCCCCCTAACAGTAGTTATAGTGTTGGACAAAGTATTAATCAAGAAATAAGAGGAGCTTGTAGCAAAGGTAATGCAATGATCATGGGGGACTTTAATCTTCATATAGACTGAGCAAATCAAGTTGGCAAAAGTAGTTTGGAGAACGAGTTCATGGAATGCATTTGAGACAGTTTTCTATAACAATACATCATAGAACAGGCTATTTTAGATCTTGTCTTGTGTAATGAGATGGGATTAGTAATCTCATAGTAAGGGATCCTCTAGGAAGGAGTGATCATAATGTGGATTGCAGAATATGATAGAATTTCACTTTGAGTTTGAGAGTTTTTTTATTCATTCATGGGATTTGGGCATTATTGGCAAGGCCGGCATTTATTACCCATCCCTAATTGCCCTTGAGAAGGTGATGGTGAGCCGCCTTCTTGAACTGAGTGGATTGCTAGGCCATTTCAGAATCAACCACATTGCTGTCGTTCTGGAGTCACATATAGGCCAGACCAGGTAAAGACGTTAGGTTTCCTTCCATAAAGGACATTAGTGAACCAGATGGCCTAGTGGACAATCTGGTAGTTTCATGGTCACACATACTAGCTTTTATTTCAGATTTTATTTAATTAACTAAATTTAAATTCCCCAGCTCCACGTAGCGGAATTTGAACTCATGCCTGCTGGATTACTAGTCCAGTAACATAACCACTATGCTACCACATCCTATTTGTACTTAAGTCTGAAACTAGAGTCTTAAACTTAAACAAAGCCAATTATATAGGTATAAGGGGCGAGTTGGTGCATGTTGATTGGGAAATTAAATTAAAAGATATGATGGTAGATAAGCAATGGTGAACATTTAAAGAAATATTTCATAATTCTCAATGAATATACATTCCATTAAGGAATAAAAACTCCACGGGAAAACTGATCCATCCGTGGCTAATTAAAGAAGTTAAGGATAGTATTAGATTAAAAGAAGAGGCTTATAATGTTGCCAAGAAAAGTAGTAAGCCTGAGGATTGGGAGGGCTTCAGAAACCAGCAAAGGATAAAGAGGGAGAAAATAGATTATGAGAGCAAACTAGCAAGAAATATAAAAATAGATTGTTAGAGCTTCTACAAGTATGTAAAAAGGAAGAGAGTAGCGAAAGTAAATGTGGGTCCCTTAGAGGCTGAGACAGGAGAAATTATAATGGGGAATAAGGAAATGGCAGAGACATTTAACAATTTTTTTGTATCTGTCTTCACAGTAGAAGACTTATAAAATAGCAGAAGTAGTGGGCCCAAGGGTCTAATGACAGTGAGGAACTTAAAGTAATTAATATTAGTAAAGAAAAAGTAATGGAGAAATTAATGGAACTAAAAGCCTGATGGCCTACATCCTAGAGTTCTAAAAGAGGTGGCTGCAGAGATAGTGGATGCATTGGTTGTAATCTTCCAAAATTCCTTAGATTCTAAAATAGTCCCAGTGGATTGGAAGGTAGCAAATGTAATACCACTATTCAAGAAAGGAGCGAGAGAGAAAACAGGGAACTATAGGCCAGTTAGCCTGACTTCAGTAGTCAGGAAAATGCTGGAATCTATTATTAAGGACGTGGTAACGGGGCAGTTAGAAAATCATAATATGATTAGGCAGACTGAATATGGTTTTATGAAAGGGAAATTGTGTTTGACAAACCTATTAAGAGTTTTTTGAGGATGTAACTAGCAGGGTAGATAGTGGGGAACCAGTGAATGTTGTATATTTGGATTTTCAAAAGGCATTCAATAAGGTGCCACATAAGAGGTTGTTACACAAGTTAAGGGCTCGTGGTGTTGGGGGTAATATATTAGCATGGATCGAGGATTAGTTAATGGACAGAAAACAGAGAGTAGGAATAAACGGGACATTTTCAGGTTGGCAGGCTGTAACTAGTGGAATGCTTGGGCCTCAGCTATTTACAATCTATATTGACTTAGATGAAGGGACCAAGTGTAATGTATCCAAGTTGGCTGATGATACAAAGGTAGGTGGGAAAGTAAGCTGTGAGGAGGGCACAAAGAGTCTGAAAAGGGATATAGACAGGTTAAGTGAGTGGGAAAGAAGGTGGCAGATGGAGTATAATGTGACGAAATGTGAGGTTCTTCACTTTGGTAGGGAAAATAGAAACTATTAAATGTTGGTGTTCAGAGGGATTTGGGTGTCCTTTTACATGAAACACAGAAAGTTAACATGCAGGTACATCAAGCAATTAGGAAGGCAAATGGTATGTTGGCCTTTATTGCAAGGGGGTTGGAGTACAAGATTAAGGAAGTCTTGCTGCAATTGTACAGGGCTTTGGTGAGACCTCACCTGGAGTACTGTGTACAGTTTTGGTCTCCTTACCTAAGGAAGGATATACTGGCCTTAGAAGATGTACAACGAAGATTCACTAGATTGATTCCTAGGATGAGATGGTTGTCCTATGAGGAGAGATTGAGTAAAATGGGCCTATACTCTCTGGAGTTTAGAAGAATGAGAGGTGATCTAATTGAAACATACAAGATTCTGAGAGGGCTTGACGGGGTAGGTGCTGAGAGGCTGTTTCCCCTGGCTGGAGAGTCTAGAACTAGGGGACATGGTCTCAGGATAAGGGGTCGGACATTTAGGACTGAGATGAGGAGAAATTTCTTCACTGAGAGGCTTGTTAATCTTTGGAATTTTCTACCCCAGAGGCCAATGGACGATCAGTCATTGAGTATATTCAAGACTGAGATCGATAAATTTTTGGATTTTAAAAGAATCGAAGGATATGGGGATCGACAGGAAAGTGGAGTTGAGATCAAAGATCAGCCATGATCTTATTGAATGATGGAGCAGGCTCGAGGGGCAGTATGGCCTACTCCTGCTCCTATTTCTTATATTCTTATGTTTACTCCCAACTTTTCAATCTTCTTTTAACAAAGGGTCTTACACAAGACTAGATAAGACATGCCATATTTCTGTCCCACTAACAAGCTATTCCTGAGCTCAGTCCTTAGCTGGCCTTCTTATCACCGGTAGGGAACGTTTTGTTTAAATAAACCTTCATGTTCTTAATTAGTTTCAATTTCCCAGCATTCAGTTCAACTACTAGCTCCTTTTTTTGTGGACACCATTTTGCGAACACATTTCAGGCAATATATGGGGCATTTTCCTAATTTGGTCATCTCAATCTATTCCCATCCCTATAATTGAAGAGATAATAATTCAAAAATCAATTATCGTAGCTTTTGCTGAGAACCTGATCCGCATCTACACTACCGTGTGGGAAACAAAATATTTCTTCTAATCTCTAATCTCACTGGAGGCTTGTTAATTTTAAAGTTTATCCTCTCATCTGTACTGACATTCTAAGTCAAATAGCTTGTTTATATCTACATCTGATGCCTCCCTGCAATATTATACATCAGCCTTTCCAGATTCTTATTATCCTTGAGTGCATTCTCCCACTTGGCTCTCAATGAGAGAATATCTGATTTCCATCCCCATTTAATCAGCCTTTTGGCCACCAGTACCACTAAGACAAATATTTTTACAGTGTTGTTGAGACCCACGCATGAGCCAGGAATCAAATGTACAGATCTCTGCCTTAAAGGCAACTATATCAGGAGGACCTCAGTACCCATTCCAGAAAGATTTGATTTTAGCATAATGCCAAAAGATGCCCTCCCCAAATCAGCTAAAGGTTCACCTTTGAGAGCAGGCCCCATTTTTGATAGCCTGCTGGGCATCAAGAACAATAACTTGCATTTAGATAACAACTAAATGCAACTTATAAAGCTTCACAATAGCAACTTATAAAGGAATGGACACCAAGCAATGGAGGAAGAGATTGGGAGGGGTGACCAAAAGCTTGGTTAAAAAGATGGGTTTTAAGGCGGACACAAAGGTGGAGAGATAGAGGTTTAGGGAGGGAATTCTAGAGAGTGGGGGCTGAAGGCCCTGCCTTCAGTGATTGAGCAAAGAGAATAGTGGATGCACAAAAAGCCAGTCAGAGGACCGAACTGGATGGGAAGGGATACAAGGTTGGAGGAGGCTGTAGAGATAAAGCTATGGAACGATTTGGAGGCATTAAGAACTGACCCAAAGCAAGGTTTGTTTGATTGGATTCTTTTCAACTCCTCTGTTCAGTGAGCATATTTAATGATTTTGTTACCCTGCTCGCCTCTCCATCTTGATGTATAAATTAGGTGATAAGAAGAGAGCATTCAATCAAAGTCCTCTCAGAGATTCACCTTCCTCAATGATAATGTTATTTTATCATTGTAAATTAGTTTTCTCTGCAAAGCTGAGTGAAAGTTTTCCGGAAAAATGTTCACGAAATATTAATTGATTTACAGTACTTGCCACCAATAATAATAATGTTATAAACCAGAAAATCATTTAAAATACATTTTTAGATTTATTATAACTTTGTAAAGTTTTCCATGTATGGTTCCACATTTAAAGAAAGACTTTCTGATTGGCAATAACACATAGCTTGCAAGGATTACCTGCAGTGCAACTATTTATTAACTGATGCCTCTTAAAAGTCCCAGTGTGTGGACATTATAACAGATTTCCAAACCAGGCTGGCCGGACATATTTGTCCTGTATAAAGTTCCTCAATATTTGGCTATGAAGGATCCCAGGGAATCGTCGAGGTCAACTCAATTCTGTCTGTCATTGAATATAAGTCACCCGGTCCAGATGGGATGCATCCTAGGATACTGAGGGAAGTAAGGGTGGAAATTGCGGAGGCTTTGGCCACGATCTTCCAGTTCTCCTTAGATATGGTGATGGTGCCGGAGGCCTGGAGGATTGACATTGTTATACCTCTGTTCAAAAAGGGGGAGAGGGATAAACCCAGCAATTACAGGCCAGTCAGCCTAATGTCAGTGGTTGAAAAACTTTTAGAGACAAAGGGCTAGAAATTGGGCCGCGTAGCACCCGTTGCTTCAGCGCCTCTCGAAGTGCCAAGATGGTGTCATGGCTACACACACACGTTTCCAGCGTGATGTGCGCCAGGCGCCATCTTGGTGTAGGTATTAGCGCATGCGCAAATACCAAACGTCGGCAGCATGTAAAGTAGGGAGAAAATGCGTACAATCAGTGTGCAACGCTGATTTAAAGCGATAGACACCAATTTGGAACTTAATGCTCAACTCAACGCACAGTCTTAACCACGCACACCTGAACATGTCTTAGATGGCCTGGAGGACCCCCCACCAGCACTATTTAAAGGGATCATGCAGGTTTGACAGATTAGTTGCTGGATTATTGCTTCTGGCTGCTGGTGGAATAGGAAGTGTTTTTTGAAGCTCCCTATACTTACTGAGAGTTGCTACAGTAGATTTAAGAGTGGTTTGGTAGGTACTGCCTTACGGCTCGGAAAGTTACAACCATGGTTGAACAACATTCCTGGCAACCATGGGTGGTCTGCTAGGGCTCCCGCTGGGCATTGAGCACGACTGGTGCATGTAGGGAGGCCGCGCAGAGGAGGTCAAGCTGTGAGTAGAGGGAGGAGGAGGCGCAGGGCACTGAGCAGAAGGCTGTATCCAATGAGTGTCTTCCGGGACCAATTCTCTTACCTCAACATGACTGAGGAGTATTGCATCCGACGGATGAGGTTCACCAAGGAGGCCATGACGGAGATCTGTCAGCTGCTGCGGCCACAACTACAGCCTCAGAGCAGGGCAAGGGCAGCATTGCCTGTGGCTGTGAAGGTAACCGTGGCATTGAACTTCTACAGCTCAGGATCATTTCAGGCCTCTGCTGGCGATATGTGCAACATCTCGCATTATACAATGCACTGCTGCATAAGGGAAGTCACGGAGGCACTGTACGGGATGAGGAACAGGTTCATCACGTTCTCTCTTGACAGGAATAAGCCGAACAGGGGTTCACTCACATTGCTGGCTTCCCCATGGTGCCATTTACTGCACACACATTGCCCTGCGTGCCCCGCATATCAACTCGACCGTCGTCGTCAACCGAAAGGGCTTCCACTGCCTGAACATGCAGCTGGTGTGCGACCACACGCATTGAATCATGGAGGTCGATGCCCACTACCCTGGGAGCAGTCACGATGCCTTCGTTATGTGGCAGGCCAACGTGGCTCGGCAGGTCAAAGGCTGACTACTGGGCGACAAGGGCTATCCCCTCACACGGTGGCTCATGACTCAGGTCAAGAACACACACACAGGTACAGAGCAGGCCTACATTGAGAGCCTTGCTGCCACCGCAACGTTATGGAGCACACCTTGGGCTCCTCAAACAATGCTTCCGCTGCCTGCACCGGTCTGGAGGAGCCCTGCAGTACTCCCCTGAGCAGGTGGGAAGATTCGTGGTGGTCTGCTGCATGCTGCACAACCTCACCATCATGAGGGACCAGCCCTTGCCAACAATGATTGGAGAAGACCCTGAGCCAGAGGTGGAGGAGGAGGAAAAAGTTGAGGAGGAAGAGGCTGAGGAGGAGGGGGAGGAGGAAGAGGCTGAGTAGGAGGAGGGGGAGGTGCCAGAGGAGGAAGTGGAGGAAGACGCAAGGATGCAACAGGGAACACTCATCTTGTCTGCAAGGGCTCTGCGTGCTCACCTGATCTGTGCCCGCTATCAATAATGTGAACTACATCCCCCAACTCACCAACAGTCCTACACTCCCCACCTGTCCTCTCCCACAAGACAATAAAATCGCCCTCCGTATGATAAGATATTACTTTCCCCCTCAGCTCATCGCACAAATAAAAACCACCACCAAATGCAAATTCAAAGTCACATTTATCAATTAACAAATAAAATTATGGAAAAAGAACAGGACTATTCACCCTTGTGCATTCCCTTAGTGCCTGTTGTTCTTGTTCCTTTACATATCCTAGTGCTCCTACGAGGTGCTTCCCCAGTGGCTGGAGCATGGATGGTGGAAGGCTGCTGACCTTCAATGGAGGAGCGTGCAGATGGCCTTGGAGGGTGACCTCGAGCAGTTCTGGGCCGGGAGGGCCCGGCTTCGGAGTGCACCATCTCGGTCTGGGCTGGCTGGCCAATAGGCAACAACAGGGGCACTGGTGGAGTGGCAGGGGTGGGAGCAGGAATGCTGTCATCCTGAGAGAGGACAGCAGGTTCGACTGACATGGCACCACTGCCACTCTCCTCTCCTTTAGCAATCCTGGTGATCAGCTGGAGAACGGATTGCTGGGGTGCTGTAACGCCTTGGAAGCCCCGTTCCACAATGTTCCCCGGAGCCACGATAACAGCAGTCCGAGCACCCATTGCAGCAGTCCGAGCACCCATTGCAGCAGTCCGAGCACCCATTGCAGCAGTCCGAGCACCCATTGCAGCAGTCCGAGCACCCATTGCAGCAGTCCGAGCACCCATTGCAGCAGTCCGAGCACCCATTGCAGCAGTCCGAGCACCCATTGCAGCAGTCCGAGCACCCATTGCAGCAGTCCGAGCACCCATTGCAGCAGTCCGAGCACCCATTGCAGCAGTCCGAGCAGCAACCGTAGATTGCAGACCTTTGATCACATCGGTTTGTGCTGCAATGGAAGCCGTGACATCGGCCATAAGGCGTTGTGTCATGGTGGGTTCCACAGGTGTGCTGATGGAGGTGACCACCCGTTCCATGTGGGTAAGGATGGGCTCCGAGCTCTGCGCAAATCCCTGTGCCAAGTTGGAGCTAGACTCCTCCATGCCCCTTGTCATTGTGCGCAGGCTTTCTGGCAGGCTTTCCAGTGCCCCAAGCATTTGGTGGTGTACGCCCATCAGCCATCTTCTGTAGCCTGGCCCATCGAAGTCCTCACCTGATTCCTCTGCAGCAGAACTAGTGAGCGACCTCGCCCTCCTGCGAGCTGGCACCTGTGGTATCCGTTCCCCCCACCCCGGCTCCTGCGCACTTGTGCTCCGTGTCTCACCACGTGCGGATTCCTCCTCTAACCTAAGCTCTGAAGGACGCACAGTGTCAGTCTCTGAACTGGTGGATGCGAGTGTCAGATCGAGTGACGGTGTGGCTTCAGTGTCCTCCTCCTCCTCCTCTTCCTCCTCCTCCTCCTTGGACGGTGCCGCCACGTGTTCTTGGGTATCTGCAGTGACAAAGGGAAACAGGTTGAGTTGTGGAGTGGGGAGAGGAGCAAGTAAGACGTGCGTGCTGACAGCATGTGCAGCACGTGAGTCAGAAAAGATTATGGGAGGAGGGAGATGTGGGAAACGAGAAAGAGCATTAGATATGCAGCGCAGTATGTGGTCACAGGTGCAGCGACGGCCCCAGCCGATGATCCGCAGCATAGTCTCCTCATGGGGGTGAGGACATGTAGGCGTGCCTGTCCTCCCTCAGGTTCCTCCTGCTGCCGGCTGTTATGCACCATGTTCTCCTGCAAGACAGAGGACAGTGTGTCAGTGGGTGTCCTGCAAAGTGTCTGGGTGATGTGCCTGTCATGGTCAAATAGCTGTCAATGTGTGTGACCTGTGAGTGGTGGTTGTGTAGCCTGCAAGTGTGGCACTATGTGTGGGTGAGATGCAACATGCCAAGTGCAGTATTGTATATGGATGGGCAGTGTTAGTTGGTAGGTGGGTGACTGGGGGTGTCATCCATGGAGCAGTGGTGCAGTTAATTGGATGTGCCACTTGACCATTCACTCACCTTGACCACTTGTGTCAAATCATTGAACTTCTTTCGGCACTGCACCCACTGCGTGGTGCAATGCTCCTGACGTTCACTTCCTGGGCCACAGCCTCCCAGTGCCTGCGGAGCTGGAGCCTAGAGGGTCTCCTGCCACCCTACAGGTATATGTTGGCCCTCCTTTCATCCATCTCCTCCACCAGGGCTTCCAGTGCATCATCGGAGAAGCGTGGGGCTCGGTCTCACACCGGTCCCGCCATCCTTCCGACCATCTCTCCCTCCTCCCAGTGGACTGTGCATGTGTCATTTAAAATGTGCACCTTTAAGAGGTGCAGGCTGCCGATGATGTGCACTGGCCACGCCCCATTTCAGGCTTCCTGAATAGCAGGCAGCATGAAGTTCATGTGCTGCCTGCACAGGGGCCATTGGGCGCAGGTTAATAGCGGATTGTGCTAACCATGCCCAATAATAGGCCTTATCCAATTTAACACCCAATAACCGAGACAAAATAAATTGGCACTTGGAAAAGTATGGGCTAATAACTGAAAGTCAGCACGGTAAAGGAAAATCTCGTTTGACTAACTTGATTGAGTTCTTTGATGAAGTAACAGAGAGGGTCAATGAGGGTGGTGTGGTTGATGTTGAATATAAAGACTTTCAAAAGGCATTTGATAAAGTACCACATAATGGATTTGTCAGCAAACTTAAAGCCCATGGGATTAAAAGGACTGTGGCAGCATGGATACAAAATTGGCTAAGTGACAGGAAGCAGAGAGTAGTGGTGAACGGTTCTTTTTCAGACTGGAGGGAAGTATACAGTGGTGTTCCTCAGGGGTCAGCATTAGGACCACTACACTTTTTGATATATATTAATAATCTGGACTTGGGTATACAGGGTATACTTCCAAAGTTTGCAGATGACGCAAAACTTGGAAATGTAGTAAACAATGTGGAGGATAGTAACAGACTTCAGGAGGACATAGACAGACTGGTAGAATGGGCAGACACATGGCAGATGAAATTTAATGCAGAGAAATGTGAAGTGATACATTTTGGTAGGAAGAATGAGGAGAGGCAATATAAACTAAATGGTACAATTTTAAATGGGGTGCAGGAATAGGGAGACCTGGAGATGCACTTTGATAAATCTTTGAAGAAGGCAGGACAAGTTGAGAAGGCTGTTAGAAAAGCATATGGGATCATGGCCTTTATTAATAGAGGCATAGTGTACAAGGACATTATGCTAAACTTTTCTAAAACACTGGTTAGGCCTCAGCTGGAGTATTGTGTTCAATTCTGGGCACACACTGTAGGAAGGATGTGAAGGCCTTAGAGAGGGTGCAGAAGAGATTTACTAGAATGGTGCCAGGGATGAGGGACTTCAGTTATGTGGATAGACTGGAGAAGCTGGAGTTGTTCTCCTTAGAACAGAGAAGGTTAAGGGGAGATTAGATAGAGGTGTTCAAAATCATGGATGGTTTTGACAGCGTTAACAAGGAGAAACTGTTTCCAGTGGCAGAAGGATCGGTAACCAGAGGACTCAGATTTAAGGTGATCGACAAAAGAGCCAGAGGCAACATGAGGAAACATTTTTTTATGCAGCGATTTGTATTGATCTGGAATGCACTGCCTGAAAGGGTGGTGGAAACAGATTCAATATTAACTTTCAAAAGGGAATTGGATAAATACTTAAAGGGAACAAAACTTACAGGGCTATGGGGAAAGAGCAGGGGGACTAATTGGATAGCTCTTTCAAAGAGCCGGCACAGGCACGATGGGCCCAATGGCCTCCCCCTGTTCTGTACCTACTATGATACTATGATACATCTTTCTGTATCTGTAGACTTTACTAGCACATTTTCTGTTGATGCACACCAGAGGTTCTCAGACTTTTTTTTGATGAGCTCCCTTTCGGAGATTTATACCCATTGTGTTCCTACTTGCCCCAATCACCTCAACCCAGCATTTGGGGGCACGTCTCAGGGTGTTCGCAACACTTTAATTTGAATGACAAATCAGTGCAAATATCAATTCAGGCGAGGATCTGTCTGGACTGGGAGCAAACCGCTGTAATGTTGTCAAAAGACACAGCTTATCTGGTGGGTGTGGGCAGCTGTCTAAACTAACAAGTACAAGAGCCACCGATGCAGCCTCGCGTGGCCAGAAGAGGTGCACTGTGGGGCGTTCTCCACATGGCGCGGGATGTTTGAATTCTCGTTAATGTGTAGAAGCGAACATTAGATCAATCAGAGCTGCTTCGTTCTCTTTACAGGTGCTGACCGACCTGTTGTATATTTCCAGCATTTTCAGTTTTTATTTCAGATTTCCAGCATTTGTAGTTTTTTTATATTTGTCCCGTATAAAGTTCCTCGACGTTTGGCTTTTTTGTTAAAAAAAGACCATTGCAGAAGGCGGGAAGTGGAGTTGTAAAGGCCGATTCTCCAGTCAGTGAAAAAAGCAGCTATGGTCTTTGCACTGTTATTCAGGCCATGTTGCTGGAGTAGCCCCCTGACCTTCCCCAATTCAGTGAGGTTAGCCTATTTAAATATTTTGAACAGACTTCCTGCACAATTTGAGTCTTGTGCAGTGAGCATTGTTCCCAATAACGAAAGTAGGTTCTCTCCACCCGTCCAGTTTCAATTTTATTGTTTCCACCCTTCTTTTCTTCCCTAAAATTAGAATAGTTTGGTTTTTCCCCCAGTTTTCTACGTTTTTTTCCCCTCTTCTCCTGAAGCGCTGACTCTCACTAGGGTTTGATTCCAAAGAGGTCAGCAGCAGTACTTATGATCAAGTGATTATTCTTCTTCATGTGTGAGACAAGACAGTGAGTGCCAGGAAACTATTCAACCATAGAGAGCATCACAGCTAGGGCCAATCCTGTTCTCACATGACATCCATGCACACACACCTTCCAGCAGTGGTTACCAGACAGCAATAAGTAACAGGAGCCCTGGTTGACCTTTCCCCTCCATAGTTCAGAGGCCAATTGTAATGCCCCAATTGCTGCTTCAGCTGAAGTTAGTTGACATTTGCATCATCTTTTTATTAGTTGAATTTGAGATTTCTCCATTGTTGAAGCTTAGCAAAATGTTGCTCTGAAATGTGACCTAGGTAGAGAGTGAGGCAGTCAAGTTTAAGGATCGTGTCATAACGTCATGAGATCACATCATCGGGTGAAAATTTCTATCCTTTGCTCAATTACAGGAGAAATACAATATACTGCAGCAATAATCGTAAGAATAACAAATCAAGGCAAACTTTTCTCCCCTTCCAACAAAAGTTGCTTCTCCCAAGGTTGACCTTCAGTTGTGTCTGCTGAAGGCAATTTTGATCAGTTAAAGAATGATTTTATTAATAGAAATTTTCTAGTCATTGCTTTTTCGTCTGTGACATTTTTACATTTATTTTAATAAAGTTAGAGGAAAACAAAGGAAGATTAAGGGGTGATCGAATTGAGGGGTTTAAGATGTTCGAAGGAGTTGATAGGGTAGATAGAGAGAAACTATTTCCTCTGGTGGGAGAGTCCAGAACAAGGGGGCATAACCTTAAAATTACAGCTAGACTGTTCGGGGGTGATATCAGGAAGCATTTCGTCCCATAATGGGTAGTGGAAATCTGGAACTCTCTCCCTCAAAAGCTGCTGAGGCTAGGTCAAATGAAAATTTCAAAACTGAGATTGATAGATTTTTGTTAGGCAAGGGTATTAAGAGTTCTGGAACCAAGGCACGTAGATGGAGTTAAGATACAGATCAGCCAATCAGCCATGATCGAATTGAATGCTGGAACGGTTTTGAGGGGCTGAATGGGCTACTCCTGTTTCTATGTTTTGAAACAACTTTAATGATGCAAAATTGTAAACTTTAATATTTTAGTGCCTTATCATCCTTAAAGCTGTGTCACACCAAAAAGCAGTCGGTTCTGCTTGGCAAAAACATTTCTAAGATTTCTTCAGTTGAAAAATCTGGCATAATAAAAATATTCTGTTCCCATTTCAAATTTATGATATTGAGCTCATGATCTATGTAATTGTTCGCACAAATCATCCATTTTAGATGTATTTTTGATTTCCTTGTTTTGCATCTACTGTCTCAAATGTCAAAATGTTCCTTTGTTTATTAATTGTAATTCTAATTCAGATATACTTTTATTGGATAGATTTTTATTGAAGATGACTGGACCATTAAAGTGTGAATTATTCTATTGTTATTAGCTAAGCATAAACCTGAAAATATATAAAATTATGGATGGGATTTAGTGTAGGGGTTCATAATGCATCATAAACCAAGAGATCTGAACTTGAGTGATTTATGAATGTCATCTGAGCACAGAGATTAAATTGCAGTCTTATTGCTTACTCACTTTCAAGATTAAATATGACTCTGTAATAACTGTGGTCAGTTATTGATGCAAATTTTATTATGTAACCACAGCCTGGAAATTAATGCGTCGTTTTATCATACAAGAGCTGAATGCTGTGGTTCCGAACTCCTCTCACCACTATTTTAATGGTTTGTTATCAAAGCCTGGTGTCAACTGATCACTGCTTCCTGATTTATCTCTTTTACTCTTCAGCTTGGAAGTGTCCTGCAATAAGGACCTTGGGTCTTCAATTTGATTTCTCAGTAAAAAAAGGTGCTTCCCCTCAGGGAGGACGATACAAACGAAAATCCACTGGATGGCTCTTCCGTTCCGTAGATTGCCAGCTACAGGATGGAAGTCACAGAAACTTGAATGCAGGACTCCAACATTTCTGTTCGATGAGAAGTAAGTGGCACAAGCACAGGAAGACTTCAGGAGAGAAGAAAAGGGAACAAAATGACTTCTTTTTTAAATAGAACTTTGTTGGAGTAAGTTGGGTTCAGCAGGCATTCGTGATCTGCTTGTTTCATTCTAGAGGTTTCACTCCTGCTCCTCCTGGCCCATGAGGAAACCTAAATTAAATTTTAAAAACTTACCTGCCTAGGTCTCGTCTGGCCCACGATCCACCTCCCAACAGGTCTTGCCTGAGGGGCAAACCGCCCCTGCTCTCCCGCCCAGGCCTCCAATTAAAATTGCAGATCCGTTCCCAATGACACCATCGAGACCTGATCTGCATATTTAAAGGACCCTGCTGTCTTCCTGCGGGTGTCCCACTCACCTGCTCAAAAGAGCAGTTTAACATTACGACATGGCAGGAAGGCAGCGGGATCAGAGGGAGTAAGTCGCTGCCCTCATTTTAACTGCCTCCCCCCCAAACCTGGTTTTCACCAGGCGGGGTGGGGGGGGTTAAAATCAGGCCATTAAGTGTCAACTTCTCATAATTTCCAGGGTCAAGTTCATTTGAATAACTAAGGTGAGCTCCTGACATTGGAAGTGCTTCTGATTGGGAGCTCACCCATTAGGCGGTGGTAAATAGCATGCTACTGCAGGATTTAACGGCCTGCAGCAGCTGAAAGGGCCAGGCATAATCAACATCACTTCAGCTGCAAGAAGCCTGGCCATCTCTTTGCATATGCAAGGGGCCTAACACCTTTTTCAGGCATGGCCCTGAATGCCAATGGAGAAGCCTTTACCAATATGGCGGGCGGCACACTTCCTGCAGAGAATGAGCGTGCTTAGGCCGCCCACCATTTTGGACCCTTAGGCGCCTATCTTATGCCTGTAAAACAGGCGCGGTGTGGCGCCATCCAATTTCTAGGCCATCTTCTCTGACCTTCCCAGGCTGCTGTGCTGGGACAATAGTCCTGTTCTGTTGGGTAGTGGTGAGACCTGACTGAATGCCTTTCAAGCCGCCATCATGGACAACCCTTTCCTGTTTTTGCTGGTCCACTGCTGCCAAATGGAGAACCAATTCCCCATAGCATCTAAAAAGAAAAGTATGGGTACAGTTCAAGTATGCAGCAGCTCATCTTTCATTAAACAGTAAACAGACTACAGCTCCTGCAATAACACTGGTTTAATACGAGGGTACAAATGCAACTCAAGCGCAATAGGTCAGCATTGCAATACGGTGTGCTTTCCACTTAACTATCTATTATGCCAGCAATAAGAAGTTTAGTTTCCCTAACCCATGCCTCCATCACTGTACCACACAGGAGCCACTTCCCTTAAATGGCTATTTAATAGCATAGGAGAAACAGGGAGAAAGTACAAGCAACACAGCACTTCAGAACCTACTGCTCAGTAACCGTCTAATAGTGCAGGCATTAATTTCCATGGCCAAAAGTTTTAACAACAAATAAAAAGTGAAGAAGGTAGATGTTTTTCTAAAGAATATGCAAAAGCTCACAGAAGAGGGCTTTTTTTAAATCAAATGTTACTGCTGCCCTCCCCAGGTCAATATGGGAATGAACAGTTGATTCACCACTATCAATGATGTGGAGATGCCCGGTGATGGACTGGGGTTGATAAATGTAAGGAATCTTACAACACCAGGTTATAGTCCAACTGTTTTATTTGAAAATCACAAGCTTTCGGAGGCTTTCTCCTTCGAGGAGATTCCTTACATTCACCACTATCAAAGCAGCAGCTAAAATTTATAGACCTGAGTTTTTCTTTCCTACTGCTCACAGGGTAATGGAACAAGGTAGACAATTTGATTGGTTAACAATTTGACTGGTTAGCAGGTGCTTACAAATAGTATTGTTTGGGTAACTGTTAAAGCACAACCTTCTGGTAATTCAGTGAAAGGTTGCTTTTCAGGGGAACATCAGTAGTTTTCTTATTTCATTTTGTTTTCAAATGTTTTCCCCTCTTCCAAAGACGCTAACTCATGTCAGCGTATGAGTTCCACAGGTACCTGGCCATTCTCCAGTAACTTGCCCAAGTAGCCCTTCTTTAATCGTGAGTCTACACAGTAAGTGCCATCTGGCTATTTGATTGTTGGGGGCATTGTTGGGTGAGAACATGATTGGGCCTAGTCCAATCATGTGTTCTCATCTGATGTCAATAGACGCATACTTTCCAGCTCGGGTCAATGGCTAGCAATCAGAAGCGGAGCGGAGGGAGCGTCCGATAAAAGGCGGGATTTCAGAGCGCTGAGAACAGCTGAGAGGAGCCGAGCCGAGCGGAGGGAGCGTCCGATAAAAGGCGGGATTTCAGAGCGCTGAGAGGAGCCGAGCCGAGCGGAGGGAGCGTCCGATAAAAGGCGGGATTTCAGAGCGCTGAGAACAGCTGAGAGGAGCCGAGCCGAGCGGAGGGAGCGTCCGATAAAAGGCGGGATTTCAGAGCGCTGAGAACAGCTGAGAGGAGCCGAGCCGAGCGGAGGGAGCGTCCGATAAAAGGCGGGATTTCAGAGCGCTGAGAACAGCTGAGAGGAGCCGAGCCGAGCGGAGGGAGCGTCCAATAAAAGGCGGGATTTCAGAGCGCTGAGAGGAGCCGAGCCGAGCGGAGGGAGCGTCCGGTAAAAGGCGGGATTTCAGAGCGCTGAGAACAGCTGAGAGGAGCCGAGCCGAGCGGAGGGAGGGTCCGATAAAAGGCGGGATTTCAGAGCGCTGAGAACAGCTGAGAGGAGCCGAGCGGAGCGGAGGGAGGGTCCGATAAAAGGCGGGATTTCAGAGCGCTGAGAACAGCTGAGAGGAGCCGAGCGGAGCGGAGGGAGGGTCCGATAAAAGGCGGGATTTCAGAGCGCTGAGAGGAGCCGAGCCGAGCGGAGGGAGCGTCCGATAAAAGGCGGGATTTCAGAGCGCTGAGAACAGCTGAGAGGAGCCGAGCGGAGCGGAGGGAGGGTCCGATAAAAGGCAGGATTTCAGAGCGCTGAGAACAGCTGAGAGGAGCCGAGCCGAGCGGAGCTGCGACCGAGTTCGAAGTGACGTCAGGAATCAGATCGGGACGCGACACAGGGGAGGCACCTGATTGGTGAGTAGGTTCAGGTGAGTATTTCTACTTATCGACAGTAACTGAAGTAAAAGGAAAGGGAAGGTCTGCAGGTCTTATAGGAAGTAGCGTTTATTTTTTAGTGAATCAAGGTCCCTAGTGCAGTTAACATTCTCTAAATTGAGAACAATTTAAAGGAGTAAACTCCTTAAAGGGAGTGGTAAGTAGTTTTTCTTTCCTTTTTTTTCTCTTGACATTGTAGTTGTTGTTAAGCTAACTTAAGGGTTAAGTCATGGCAGGAGATCCCAGAGCCGTGTCATGTTCCTCTTGTGAGATGTGGGAATTCAGGGCTCCTTCCTGTATCCCTGATTCCTTCACCTGCGGGAAGTGTGTCCAGCTGCAGCTATTGTTTGACCGCTTGACGGCTCTGGAGCTGCGGATGGACTCACTTTGGAGCATCCGCGATGCTGAGAAAGTCGTGGATAGCACGTTCAGTGAGTTGGTCACACCACAGATAAAAATTACTGAGGGAGATAGTGAATGGGTGACCAACAGACAGAGGAAGAGTAGGAAGGCAGTGCAGGGGTCCCCTGCGGTCATCTCCCTCCAAAACAGGTATACCGTTTTGGATACTGTTGGGGGAGATGGCTCACCAGGGGAAGGTGGCAGTGGCCAGGTTCATGGCACCGTGGCTGGCTCTGCTGCACAGGAGGGCAGGAAAAAGAGTGGCAGAGCTATAGTGATAGGGGACTCGATTGTAAGGGGAATAGACAGGCGTTTCTGCGGACGCAACCGATGGTATGTTGCCTCCCTGGTGCAAGGGTCAAGGATGTCTCGGAGCGGCTGCAGGACATTCTGGAGGGGGAGGGTGAACAGCCAGTTGTCGTGGTGCATATAGGCACCAACGATATAGGTAAAAAACAGGATGAGGTCCTACAAGCTGAATTTAGGGAGTTAGGAGTTAAACTAAAGAGTAGGACCTCAAAGGTAGTAATCTCAGGATTGCTACCAGTGCCACGGGCAAGTCAGAGTAGGAATGACAGGATAGCTAAGATGAATACGTGGCTTGAGAGATGGTGCAAGAGGGAGGGATTCAAATTCCTGGGCCATTGGAACCGGTTCTGGGGGAGGTGGGACCAGTACAAATTGGACAGTCTGCATCTGGGCAGGACTGGAACCAATGTCCTAGGGGGAGTGTTTGCCAGTGCTGTTGGGGAGGGTTTAAACTAATGTGGCAGGGGGATGGGAACCGATGCAGGAAGTCAGTGGGAAATAAAATGGTGACAGAAACAAAAGGCAGTAAGGGAGAGTGTACAGAACATGACCGGACAGATGGTCTGAGAAAGCAGGGCAAAGACCAAGTGAAGTCTAGATTAAACTGCATTTATTTCAATGCAAGAAGTCTGATGGGCAAGGCAGATGAACTCAGGGCATGGATGGGTACATGGGACTGGGATGTTATAGCTATTACTGAAACATGGATAAGGGAGGGGCAGGACTGGCAGCTCAATGTTCCAGGGTACAGATGCTATAGGAAAGATAGAGCAGGAGGTAAGAGAGGAGGGGGAGTTGCGTTCTTGATTAGGGAGAACATCACGGCAGTAGTGAGAGGGGATATATCCGAGGGTTCGCCCACGGAGTCTATATGGGTAGAACTGAAAAATAAGAAGGGAGAGATCACTTTGATAGGATTGTACTACAGACCCCCAAATAGTCAACGGGAAATTGAGGAGCAAATATGTAAGGAGATTACAGACAGCTGCAAGAAAAATAGGGTGGTAATAGTAGGGGACTTTAACTTTCCCAACATTGACTGGGACAGCCATAGCATTAGGGGCTTGGATGGAGAGAAATTTGTTGAGTGTATTCAGGAGGAATTTTTCATTCAGTATGTGGATGGCCCGACTAGAGAGGGGGCAAAACTTGACCTCCTCTTGGGAAATAAGGAAGGGCAGGTGACAGAAGTGTTAGTGAGGGATCACTTTGGGACAAGTGATCATAATTCCATTAGTTTTAAGATAGCTATGGAGAAGGATAGGTCTGGCCCAAAAGTTAAAATTCTAAATTGGGGAAAGGCCAATTTTGATGGTATTAGACAGGAACTTTCAGAAGTTGATTGGGAGAGTCTGTTGGCAGGCAAAGGGACGTCTGGTAAGTGGGAGGCTTTCAAAAGTGTGTTAACCAGGGTTCAGGGTAAGCACATTCCTTATAAAGTGAAGGGCAAGGCTGGTAGAAGTAGGGAACCTTGGATGACTCGGGAGATTGAGGCACTAGTCAAAAAGAAGAAGGAGGCATATGACATGCATAGGCAGCTGGGATCAAGTGGATCCCTTGAAGAGTATAGAGATTGCCGGAGTAGAGTTAAGAGAGAAATCAGGAGGGCAAAAAGGGGATATGAGATTGCTTTGGCAGATCAGGCAAAGGTGAATCCAAAGAGCTTCTACAAATACATAAAGGGCAAAAGGATAACTAGGGAGAGAGTAGGGCCTCTTAAGGATCAACAAGGTCATCTATGTGCGGAACCACAAGAAATGGGTGAGATCCTGAATGAATATTTCACATCGGTATTTACGGTTGAGAAAGGCATGGATGTTAGGGAACTTGGGGAAATAAATAGTGATGTCTTGAGGAGTGTAAATATTACAGAGAGGGAGGTGCTGGAAGTCTTAACGCGCATCAAGGTAGATAAATCTCCGGGACCTGATGAAATGTATCCCAGGACGTTATGGGAGGTTAGGGAGGAAATTGCGGGTCCCCTGGCAGAGATATTTGAATCATCCACCGCTACAGGTGAGGTGCCTGAAGATTGGAGGGTAGCAAATGTTGTGCCTTTGTTTAAGAAGGGCAGCAGGGAAAAGCCTGGGAACTACAGACCAGTGAGCCTGACATCTGTAGTGGGTAAGTTGTTAGAGGGTATTCTGAGGGACAGGATCTACAGGCATTTGGAGAGGCAGGGACTAATTAGGAACAGTCAGCATGGTTTTGTGAGAGGAAAATCATGTCTCACGAATTTGATTGAGTTTTTTGAAGGGGTAACCAAGAAGATAGATGAGGGCTGTGTAGTAGACGTGGTCTACATGGACTTCAGCAAAGCATTTGACAAGGTACCGCATGGTAGGTTGTTACATAAGGTTAAATCTCATGGGATCCAAGGTGAGGTAGCCAATTGGATACAAAATTGGCTTGACGACAGAAGACAGAGGGTGGTTGTCGAGGGTTGTTTTTCAAACTGGATGCCTGTGTCCAACGGTGTGCCTCAGGGATCGGTGCTGGGTCCGCTGTTATTTGTTATTTATATTAATGATTTGGATGAGAATTTAGGAGGCATGGTTAGTAAGTTTGCAGATGACACCAAGATTGGTGGCATTATGGACAGTGAAGAAGGTTATCTAGGATTGCAACGGGATCTTGATAAATTGGGCCAGTGGGCCGATGAATGGCAGATGGAGTTTAATTTAGATAAATGTGAGGTGATGCATTTTGGTAGATCGAATCGGGCCAGGACCTACTCCGTTAATGGTAGGGCGTTGGGGAGAGTTATCGAACAAAGAGATCTAGGAGTACAGATTCATAGCTCCTTGAAAGTGGAGTCACAGGTGGATAGGGTGGTGAAGAAGGCATTCGGCATGCTTGGTTTCATTGGTCAGAACATTGAATGCAGGAGTTGGGATGTCTTGTTGAAGTTGTACAGGGCATTGGTGAGGCCACACTTGGAGTACTGTGTACAGTTCTGGTCACCCTATTATAGAAAGGATATTATTAAACTAGAAAGAGTGCAGAAAAGATTTACTAGGATGCTACCGGGACTTGATGGTTTGACTTACAGGGAGAGGTTAGACAGACTGGGACTTTTTTCCCTGGAGAGTAGGAGGTTAAGGGGTGATCTTATAGAAGTCTATAAAATAATGAGGGGCATAGATAAGGTCGATAGTCAAAATCTTTTCCCAAAGGTAGGGGAGTCTATAACGAGGGGACATAGATTTAAGGTGAGAGGGGACAGATACAAAAGGGTCCAGAGGGGCAATTTTTTCACTCAAAGGGTGGTGAGTGTCTGGAACGAGCTGCCAGAGGCAGTAGTAGAGGCGGGTACAATTTTGTCTTTTAAAAAGCATTTGGACAGTTACATGGGTAAGATGGGTATAGAGGGATATGGGCCAAGTGCAGGCAATTGGGACTAGCTATAAACTGGGCGACATGGACATGTTGGGCCGAAGGGCCTGTTTCCATGTTGTAACTTCTATGATTCTATGATTCTATGATTCAAGCACTCTGTTTGCTTTTCTTCTCTCCCTAGTCCAACCGTGTTGTCATGATGTCAACAAATGCATACTTTCTTGCTAGGGACAATGGCTAGCAATCAGAAGTCCGGCTGATTTTTTTCCCTCCTTAGTCCAGAGGCACTGAGGCCAAGTGTAATAGTTCTACCACTTTCCTGACTGGGACCAGCAAACTCCGCACAGACAAGGGATCAAAGCGAGGACCTTTGTGATCTGAATGAGGTTCATACTGGGCAGTGTAGTTACTGAGGAAGCCTTCAATATTTTTTTAAAATAATTTTGATGATTCTACATCAGGAAAAGACAACTCTTTCTGCTTACTAGAAAACAATACTTATCTTGGTAAGTGCAAGCTGAAAACAAAAGCAAACAACCATTCAATGCTGCTCCTGGCAGATGCTGTGCAATGACATAGTTCTGATGCAATCAAACTACCCACATTAGATTTGGAATGATTTTTATCCTCACTTTGATCTTCTGAAGTGATGAAAGTTTTATTACTTTGTTGTAATTTGAAGTGAAAACAAAAAGAAAGAAGAAATCTGTTCTTACTTCAGACCGCAAGTGTAAAAAGAGCTCTAAGTAACAGACATAAATACAAAGCTGTTGTTATTATAGATCAAAACCAGAAATCAATATGTTATTTCCTGAGGATAGTGTTCGGAGTTTATTATCCTTCCTTGTTTTCAGTGTGTTAACTCATTTGCCACCTACTACCAATTTAATATTACTTGCTGCAGCCCACTCAACAGCTGAGAGACACAATAAAAATCACGGCAGCGATCTTTGGCCCCAGTTTCAGACGGACAAGGAGCAGTAGCTGGCTGAAAATCGCAGCACTTACCAGCCACTTTCCTTCAACATGTGGCCTGCCGTGGTTTTGGAGTGGTCCGGGAAGCAGGCAAGCAGTACTCCCACCAGAAACAAGCCTGCTTACCATATGCAAATCGGGGTCCTACGCCATATGTAGGACCCCGATACAATTTTGGATTTCAACTGGATGAAGTGCACGGAACTGAGCTTTGAGCAGCCAAACCAGCAGACTGTTCAGAAAAATATATTTTTTTAAATCTTTGCCAACTAATGCTCCTCCTGGCCACACAAAAATCTTCCCACAGGTCCCATCTGAGATTATATCCCCCACCGCCCCCTTCTTCCTCTGCTCCACGGAGGAGCCCCCACGGGATGTTCTGCCCCCACCCAATTGGCGAGCTGCCAGTCAGTGCTGGGAGCTTGACAATATTTTTATAATCAGGCCAGATCATGAATATGGTTTGGGGCCTCACGCTGACATCATCAGGCAGGTGTAGCGGGCACCTCACCCACTGCCTGCCCAATTTACATTCTGATCAGAAATCCTAAAAATGCAAACCAACATTGGAAATCCATTTCCAATTGAAAGGTTGTACATCCCAATAACTAAAGAACAAACCTGACAGAGAACAATAAAACTGACAAAACTGCGGAAATCCAACTTCACCACAGCTACCCTCTCCCCATGTTGATAAAATACAGTTCTAAGAATCATCCTCCCTCATCCCCCCCCCCCACTCCGCTGAAGCATTTATCAGCCCCCGACATTCCCGACTGCTTCCCACTCAGGCAGAAACTGGTGGGCAGACCACCCCCGGTGAGGAAGAATTCAACAGCCAGTCACCCCCAGGTTACACAGAGAAGGGAAGCCAGCTCTTCCCCTCACCCAACTGGAGGCACCACTTGAGGCAGGAATTAACTGCCAACCCTTCCCCCCTCTGCTGAGGCAGAAATCACTGACGGAAATCCCCCACACTTTGCCTAAACAGAAATCACACACCGGAACTTTAACAAGCCCCAGTAAGAGTAAAAGTTCAACAACATCCGCCCCCCACCCCCCCACACCGCACTGAGGCTAATATCCCTCCCCTCCCCCCCAAAAGTTGCTTAACCCACATCTCTCTCCTCTCTCCTCTAACCCACATCTCTCTCCCCTCTCCTCCACTTCCTGTTATCTCCCTCCCCCTTTCTCTCCCTCCTCCCTTTCTCTACTATCCAATCCCCCTCACTTCTCCCCCTTCTCTCCTCACCTTTCCTCTCTCTTCCCACTCCCCTGCCCCTCTATTCTCCTTCCCCCTCCTTTCCCCCCTCCACTTTCCAGTCACCCCCTCACCCTCTCCTCTCTCCCTCTCCCCTCCTTCCTCCCCCTCCTCTCCATTCCCCAAATTACACTAACCACCCGAGCTACACCCCATGGATTCAGTCTCATTTCTTCAATGCTGCTTGGGGTCGGCTGATCAGGGTATGGAAAACCTGCAATGTTTCTCTCCTTGCATTAGACCTTGCTTTCATCTAGTGCTGCACCTGACAGCATGTCTATGATTAGCAACTCATTATCTGGGTGACATATTATTGTTTCAGATCTCATGCCCCAATCTTGGTCAAACTCACATGATTAACAAAAATCAAAAAGAATGTTCTAGGGTGGATGAATGACTCCCTATTTCAGAATCCAATGTTTCAATATTAAGTACAAAAGGAAATAATAAATTACTTAATAGATAACAGAGGCTAAATGACCTTAGATGTCACCATTTGCTGAGTGCTTTCAGAAGTTCTAAGCAGACACATATTTGGCTTTACTTCATACAGGATTAATTTTAAAGAAAAAAACTTAAAGGACATTTACACAACAGTAAAGAAAATAAAGAACTTGACCCTGAATTTCCCAAGGGTTCTCCCAATCCCCTGTTGTAACTTTGGCAGGAGATTAGCAGAGCCTGGACAAAACAGCATAAACAGCCGTTAACACCATTTCTCCAGGGATTCCACCAATCTCCCGACAAAATTACAGCAAGAGTTTGGGAGAACTCTCACAGAAATTCAGTGCATTTGTATTTATATAGGATCTTTCACAACTTTTGGACATCCCAAAGTGCTTCGGAGCCAATTACTTATTTTTAAACCTCTGTTGTTTTATAAGCAAACACGACAGCTAATTTGCAAACAGGAAGGTTCCACAAACAGATGAACGACCAGATAATCAGTTTTCAGTGGTGTTGGATGAGAGATAAATGTTGGCCAGGACACCAGGAGAACACCTGCTCTTCGTCAAAGAACCACAGGATCATTTACATCCACTTGAGCACATCCCAAAAGACAGCACCTCCCACAATACTACACTGAAGTGTCAGCTTGGATTAAGTACTCAGCTTCTAGAGTGGGGTTTGAGCCATAACCTCCTGGCTCACAGCTGAGAATGTTACCAACTGAGCCAAACTGACACTTAAGAGAATTTGAAATTAAAGGTAGAATTGAAAGGAACCTACAAAAATTGGTGATATCGATACACATGTGGCCCTGAATTTCCATGAGGATCCCAATCTCTTGCCATAATGGTAGGTACACAAATCTTTGAAGGAGGCAGGACAAGTTGAGAAGGCTGTTAAAAAAACATGCGGGATCCTGGGCATTATAAATAGAGGCATGGAGTACAAAAGCAAGGAAGTTATGCTAAATCTTTATAAAACACTGGTTAGGCCACAGCTGAAGTATTGTGCCCAATTCTGAGCACCGCACTTTAGGAAGAATGTCAAGGCCTTAGCGAGGGTGCAGAGGAGATTTAATAGAATAGTACCAGGGATGCGGGACTTCAGTTACGTGGAGAGATTGGAGAAACTGGGGTTGATGTCCTTAGAGCAGAGGAGGTTAAGGGGAGATTTGATAGAAGAGTTCAAAATCATGAAGGGTTTTGATAGAGTAAATAAGTAGAAAATGTTTCCAGTGGCAGAAGGGTTGGTAACCAGAGAACACAGATTTAAGGTAATTGGCAAAAGAACCAGAGGCGAGATGAGGAGAAATTTTTTTACACAGGGAGTTGGTGTGATCTAGAATGCACTGCCTGAAAAGGGAGTGGAAGCAGATCTATCCAAAAGGGAATTGGATAAATATTTGAATAGGAAAAAAATTGCAGGGCTATGGGGAAAGGGCAGCGGTAGGAAAGTAATTAGATAGCTCTTTCAAAGGGTCATCACAGGTGTGATGGGCCGAATGGTCTCCTTCTGTGATCTATGATTCTATGAACTTCAGTGGATATTCAGCAGAATCCCTGGCGAAATGACATAAGGGTAGATGATACTCTGCTGCCCTTAAGCTAACCCGCACCAAATTTGTGAGGCAAATTTTCTTTTCAGGCTGAAGGTCAACGGATATTCGGCCCGCCATTGACCCCAGCTGATATCCCAGCATCGGGGTCATTTAAATATTTTAAGCGAGCTCCCAGAAGGATTCCTACCTACTTTGAGGACCCCATGTCAGTAGGCCTCAGGCGCCTGCCGCTGTCTAGCAGGGCCAGACACCCTCGGGACAGCTCATATTTTATTTAAAAATCACGGGGCTCAGAGAGTACAATTAATCACCCCATGATTGATTGTACTTCCTTGGGAATCTTAAAATTCATATCCTCCCCATCTCACACCATAGCAGCGCTGTGCACCAAGAACAAACAGTGTCCCTAGCACCCAGCGTTGCTATGATGGAAATGACAGGACTGCATTATGATGTATTCCATCATTTGAAAACCATTTTAAAATGCCCAACCTTAATTGGGTGATGGTATAGAATGCCCACCTTCACTTCCAGTGGGACATTCCGGAAGTGCCAATGGGTGGCAGGAAGCCGGTGGAACAGGTTCAGTTTTCCTTTCCCCCCACCCCAAATCTACCTAAAATCACGAGGAAAGGGAGAGAAAAATTTGCCCTAGTCCCTCCTGAAAAGGATGGGGAAAAAAAAGTTATAATACTTTTTACAAATCAGTTATAATACTTTTTACAAATCAGTTATAATACTTTTTACAAATCAGTTATAATACTTTTTAAAAATCAGAAAGATTTACTGCAGTGATACACTTTGCTTGAAACATAGAAACATAGAAAATAGGAGCAGGAGTAGGCCATTCGGCCCTTCGAGCCTGCTCCATCATTCAATATGATCATGGCTGATCCTCTATCTCAATACCATATTCCGGTCTCTCCCCATACCCCTTGATGCCTTTTGTGTCTAGAAATCTATCTAGCTCGTTCTTAATTATATTAAAGGCCAATATGAAGCCATTTTTGTTAATGGTTAATGTTTCTCACTGACCCAGTAAGTGTATCTCTTGAAAATGAATAGTTTTTTTTTCAAGCAAAGCTTCCAATCTGTTAAAAAAAGTTTTGACAAATTCACAAAAATTGTACTCTGTGTGAACAGCTTTGCATCATTTGTGTTTTCACAAAGGATACTTGTGCTCAGTGCAAAGCCTATATGTTGGCCAGTATGCCCAATTCACAGCCTTCTGACATATCCACATGCAGGATCCATGACTAGGAGTCCCAAATGGTATGATGTCACCTTGGTGCCAAGATGAACAACATCACAGAATGGGTAGAAAAACTTCTGGAACCAATGGCAGAGATAGAAATACATTTGATGCTTTGCAGAGGAAGTTGAAGGAGCCAAGCACTCGATTGAAAAATAGGATTTTAAAGGTGATAATCTCAAGATTGTTTCCTGTGCCGCATGTTGGACAAGTTAAACAGAGGAAGATTCAAAAGTGTGGCTGCACGGCTGGTGCAGAAGGGAAAGGTTTACATTCTTGGGACATTGGAGCAATTTCTGGAATAAGGGAGGGGTCAGCCTTCACCTGAACTGAAACAGCACCAATATTTTTGAGGAGAGCGTAAATAGAGCAGTGGGGGAGGATTTAAACTAACATGGCAGGGGTGTGGGGGAAGTCTAGGTTTAATACAGAAGATGAAGAGCAGGATTAATAAATATTGAGAAAATACTATCAGAAGAGAAAGGGGGAGAAACATGCCCTGAGGTAGTAAGCATTTAGAAATGCAAGGGCTAATCAAGGTCCACCAGCATGGATTTGTTAAAGGCAAATTTGACAAAGTTAATAGAGTTTTTTGAAGAGTGACTGATTAGATAGATAAAGTGATGTAGTGTATATAAATGTTCAGAAGATGTATGACAAGGTGTCTCACAAGAGGCTTGGTAGAAAAATTCAGGTGTCTTATATAAGAGGAAATGTAGCAGCAAGGATAGAAAGTTGGTTGACAGAGAAGAAACAAGAGTTAGGGTAAATAGGTGTTGTTCAGACTGGAAAAGGGTTAAAAGACATGTACCCAGGGGCCAGTGCTGGGTCCACTTTTGTTCTGCGTATATATAGATGATTTGGCCGTGGATGTAGAATCATAGAATCTTAGAATGGTTACAGCACAGGAGGAGGCTATTCAGTCTATCAAGCCCAAGCCAGCTCTCTGCAAGAGCAATCCAGTCAGTCCCACTCCCCAACCCTTTCCCCATAGCCCTGCAGATTTTTTTCCCTTCAAGTACTTATCCAATTCCCTTTTGAAAGCCGCAATTGAATCTGCTTCCACCACCCTTTCAGGCAGTGCATTCCAGGTCATAACTACTCGCTGCGTGAAAAAGTTTTTCCTCATGTCGCCTTTGGCTCTTTTGCCAATCACCTTAAATCTGTGGTCTCTAGGTCTCGACCCTTCCATCAATGGAAAGAGTTTCTCTCTATCTACTCTGTCTAGACCCCTCATAATTTTGTACACCTCTATCAAATCTCCTATCAACCTTCTCTGCACTAAGGAGAACAACCCCAGCTTCTCCAGTTTATCCACGTAACTGAAGTCCTTCATCCCTGGGACCATTCTAGTAAATCTTTTCTGTACCCTCTCTAAGACCTTCACATCCTTCCTAAAGTGCGCTGCCCAGAACTGGACACAATACCCCAGTTGTGGCCGAGCCAGTGTTTTGTAAAAGTTCATCATAACCTCTTTGCTTTTGTACTCTATGCCTCTATTTGTAAAGCCCAGGATCCTGTATGCTTTTTAACCACTTTCTCAACCTACCCTGTCACCTTCAATGACCTGTACACATATACCCCCAGGTCTCTCTGTTCCTGCACCCCTTTAGAATTGTACCATTTAGTTTATATTGCCTCTCCTCGTTCTTCCTACCAAAATGTATCACTTCGCATTTCTCTGTGTTAAATTTCATCTGCCACGTGTCCACCCATTCCACCAGCCTGTCTATATCCTCTTAAAGTCTATCACTATCCTCCTCACTGTTCACTACACTTCCAAGTTTTGCGTCATCTGCAAATGTTGAAATTGTGCCCTGTACACCCAAGTCCAAGTCATTAATATATATCAAGAAAAGCAGTGGTCCTAGTACCGACCCCTGGGGAACACCACTGTGTACCTTCCTCCAGTCCGAAAAACAACCGTTCACCACTACTCTCTGCTTCCTGTCTATTAGCCACTTTCGTATCCACGCTGCCACTGCCCCTTTCATTCCATGGGCTTCAACAATGCTGACAAGCCTATTCTGTGGCACTTTATCAAACGCCTGATGTGGTGTATATGTGGTGTATATGGATGTAGAATCATAGAATCTTAGAATGGTTACAGCACAGGAGGAGGCTATTCAGTCTATCAAGCCCAAGCCAGCTCTCTGCATATACACCACATCAACCGCATTGCCCTCACCAACCCTCTCTGTTACCTCATCAAAAAACTCAATCAAGTTGGTTAAACATGATTTGCCTTAAATAAATCTAAGCTAGCTTTCCTTAATTAATCCACACCTGTCCAAGAGACTAGTTAATTTTGTCCCAGATTATCGTATTAGGGAACATAATATTAGAATTTGCTGACAACACAAAAGGAGGAGGTTTGGTAAATAGCATGAAGGACTGCAAAATACTTCAGAGGTTAGTAGAATAGGTATACAGGTGGGAGATGCAATTTAATGTGGCTAAATGTGAGATATTACATTTAGGAGAAAAATGAGGAATGGGAGTATACTCTTAATAGAATGTCACTAGAAAGACATGAAAGGGGTGGATGACCAGACAGACCAAGGGATTCAAATACATAAAGTGGAAGTGTGAGTGCAGGTAGATAAAGGCATAAAAAGTGACAATATCATTAGTTAGGTTGCAGTTAGAGTACTGTGTGCAGCTTTCGGTGCCCCATTATAGAAAGGACATTAAAGGCATAGAGAGCATATAGCATTAAAGGGGAGATTTAATAGGGGTTTTTTAAATTATGAAGAGTTTTGATAGAGTGAATGGAGAAAGACTATTTCTTGTGGTATGGCAGTCTATGCCGAGCAGTCATCAAGTTAAAATTATCACTAAGAGAGTATGGAGTGAGGTTAGAAGAAATGTCTTTACACAGAGAGTTGTTGAAGCATGGAATGCTCCGCCACAGAAAATGGTTGATTCTTTTAACGGAAAATTGGCTAAATATTTGAAGCAGCGAAAAATACAGTACACTGGGGAAAGACTGGAGCAGTGGGATCAGTTTTGGATTACTCTCATAAAGAGTCAGCACAGACGTGATGAGCCAAATGACCTCCTTACATGCTGTAAACCTCCATGTTTCTGTGGCATTGATGAGTGTGGCCAAAGTACCTCAGGAGTCATTGCACCTGCTTTTATTGAGTGTGCATGATCTCTTATTCTTCATCTCAGTGATGCAGTGTGCTTGAAAGCCCCAAAGGAATTCCATCCTCATATGGTGCAACAAGCCAGCAATACACAAGAATAATGAAGACAAGTATTGGGGTGGGAGGAAATGGGCACCCACACAACAAAAAGAAACTAATGCATGGATCAAAATTAAACAACGGGCATATGAAAAAACAAAAAAAATTCTTGCAAAAAAACTACTCATATGGGCAGAGCCTCAATCATATTTGTGAAATTCAAAGGCCAGCAATTTACTATTGGGTTTTAATATTTAAATGAGGCCACATACCATGTGCCTGGTAGCACAGACCAAATCACACCTCATAAAATCGAGCGCTTAGAGAATTACAATCACAGACTGCTGCACGCAAAGCCCCTCCAGCACCACAGGGCCTTGGGAAATTTACCCTTTGTATAAATTCACTAAAAGTTTCAGCAAAACAACAGAAAGCGCAACAATTAACAAACTAAAGCAAGAGTGAACGAACTTTGCAATAACCAGAATGTAAAGTTCTTCTGAAGACATCTATGTGACCAGAAATAACATTGAAAGGATTAATCTTGTTGAAAAATCATTAAAATATTAAGGCAGAGCTAAACCTATTAACTGTAAAACCATTGATTCGAGCAACTTCTCTCAGCAGTGAAATCAATTGACCAAAACCATAATGTACCTAGTGCCTGTTTAACACTAACCTCACCAGGGAAAGGAGACAGCTCCCAATGTGCTCGCTTCTGTCTATTATTTGAAAATTTCCATATTAGCTGTAGGCTAAGAATATGTTAAGACTGCAGCTTCAAACGTGGTGCAAATACTTCAAGCAGCTTTGCTCTTTGCTTCCATTCCGAAGTGTGACAACATCTACAAGATTCACACAAGATGCCGCAAGATAATTACTAATAAGGAAGGCCGATCAGCCCATCTTAATTCATTCGTCCAGGAAGCCTTTAACATTCCTTCATTGCAGATTTAATTGTTTCTTAAATGACTCCAGGTTTTTGTTTCCACTACTCTATCGAGAGTGCTGAGCGGTGGCGGACCTGGGCGGAACCAGAGGCGAGAGACCGGAGAGCGGGGATATAAAGAGCAGCGACCCGAGGCCCGAGACCTGAGCGGCGGCGGACCTGGGCGGAACCAGAGGCGAGAGACCGGAGAGCGGGGATATCAAGAGCAGCGACCCGAGGCCCGAGACCTGAGCGGCGGCGGACCTGGGCGGAACCAGAGGCGAGAGACCGGAGAGCGGGGATATAAAGAGCAGCGACCTGAGGCCCGAGACCTGAGCGGCGGCGGACCTGGGCGGAACCAGAGGCGAGAGACCGGAGAGCGGGGATATCAAGAGCAGCGACCCGAGGCCCGAGACCTGAGCGGCGGCGGACCTGGGCGGAACCAGAGGCGAGAGACCGGAGAGCGGGGATATAAAGAGCAGCGACCTGAGGCCCGAGACCTGAGCGGCGGCGGACCTGGGCGGAACCAGAGGCGAGAGACCGGAGAGCGGGGATATCAAGAGCAGCGACCCGAGGCCCGAGACCTGAGCGGCGGCGGACCTGGGCGGAACCAGAGGCGAGAGACCGGAGAGCGGGGATATAAAGAGCAGCGACCTGAGGCCCGAGACCTGAGCGGCGGCGGACCTGGGCGGAACCAGAGGCGAGAGACCGGAGAGCGGGGATATCAAGAGCAGCGACCCGAGGCTTACTCTGAGACCAGCGGCAGTTCAGGGTGACGTCACCAGTCAGAAAGTGACGCGGCACAGGGGAGGCAGCTGATTGGTGAGTAGGTTCAGGTGAGTATTTCTACCATTTTACTGTGAGTAAAGTAATAAGAAAGGGAAGGT
This sequence comes from Heptranchias perlo, assembly GCF_035084215.1. Lineage (NCBI taxonomy): Eukaryota > Metazoa > Chordata > Chondrichthyes > Hexanchiformes > Hexanchidae > Heptranchias > Heptranchias perlo. The sequence goes on from NC_090325.1 coordinate 75,705,736, forward strand.
CTGCAGGTTTTATAGCAGGTAGTGTTTTTTTAGTGAACCTAGGTCCCTGGTATAGTTAACCTTTTCTAATTTCAACGTAATTTAAAAGGGGGAACTAAGCTAAGGCAAGTCATGGCAGCAGACCTCGCACCCGTGATATGCCCCTCCTGCAAGATGTGGGAAGTCATGGACACTACCAGTGTCCCTGCCGACCATGTGTGCAGGAAGTGTGTCCACCTGCAGCTACTGACCAATCGTCTCTCGGAGCTGGAGCTGCAGGTAGACTCACTGTGGGGCATCCGCGATGCAGAGAAACTCGTGGATAGCACGTTTAGCGAGTTGGTCACACCGCAGGTAAAGGAAGTACAGGCAGGAAGTGAATAGGTGACCACCAGACAGAGTAAGAGGTGCAGGCAGGTAGTGCAGGGGTCCCCTGTGGCCATCCCCCTCTCAAACAGGTATACCGTTTTGGATACTGTTGGGGGTGATGGCTCACCAGGGGAAGGTGGCAGCGGCCAGGTTCATGGCACCGTGGCTGGCTCTGCTGCACAGGAGGGCAGGAAAAAGAGTGGCAGAGCTACAGTGATAGGGGACTCGATTGTAAGGGGAATAGACAGGCGTTTCTGCGGACGCAACCGAGACTCCAGGATGGTATGTTGCCTCCCTGGTGCAAGGGTCAGGGATGTCTCGGAGCGGCTGCAGAACATTCTGGAGGGGGAGGGTGAACAGCCAGTTGTCGTGGTGCATATCGGTACCAACGATATAGGTAAAAAATGGGATGAGGTCCTACAAGCTGAATTTAGGGAGTTAAGAGTTAAACTAAAAAGTAGGACCTCAAAGGTAGTAATCTCAGGATTGCTACCAGTGCCACGGGCCAGTCAGAGTAGGAATGACAGGATAGCTAGGATGAATACGTGGCTTGAGAGATGGTGCAAGAGGGAGGGATTCAAATTCCTGGGACATTGGAACCGGTTCTGGGGGAGGTGGGACCAGTACAAATTGGACGGTCTGCATCTGGGCAGGACTGGAACCAATGTCCTAGGGGGAGTGTTTGCTAGTGCTGTTGGGGAGGGTTTAAACTAATCTGGCAGGGGGATGGGAACCGATGCAGGAAGTCAGTGGGAAGTAAAGTGGTGACAGAAACAAAAGGCAGTAAGGGAGAGTGTACAAAACATGACCGGACAGATGGTCTGAGAAAGCAGAGCAAAGACCAAGGGAAGGCTAGATTAAACTGCATTTATTTCAATGCAAGAAGTCTGATGGGCAAGGCAGATGAACTCAGGGCATGGATGGGTACATGGGACTGGGATGTTATAGCTATTACTGAAACATGGCTAAGGGAGGGGCAGGACTGGCAGCTCAATGTTCCAGGGTACAGATGCTATAGGAAAGATAGAGCAGGAGGTAAGAGAGGAGGGGGAGTTGCGTTCTTGATTAGGGAGAACATCACGGCAGTAGTGAGAGGGGATATATCCGAGGGTTCGCCCACTGAGTCTATATGGGTAGAACTGAAAAATAAGAAGGGAGAGATCACTTTGATAGGATTGTACTACAGACCCCCAAATAGTCAACGGGAAATTGAGGAGCAAATATATAAGGAGATTACAGACAGCTGCAAGAAAAATAGGGTGGTAATAGTAGGGGACTTTATCTTTCCCAACATTGACTGGGACAGCCATAGCATTAGGGGCTTGGATGGAGAGAAATTTGTTGAGTGTATTCAGGAGGAATTTCTCATTCAGTATGTGGATGGCCCGACTAGAGAGGGGGCAAAACTTGACCTCCTCTTGGGAAATAAGGAAGGGCAGGTGACAGAAGTGTTAGTGAGGGATCACTTTGGGACCAGTGATCATAATTCCATTAGTTTTAAGATAGCTATGGAGAAGGATAGGTCTGGCCCAGAAGTTAAAATTCTAAATTGGGGAAAGGCCAATTTTGATGGTATTAGACAGGAACTTTCAGAAGTTGATTGGAAGAGTCTGTTGGCAGGCAAAGGGACGTCTCGTAAGTGGGAGGCCTTCAAAAGTGTGTTAACCAGGGTTCAAGGTAAGCACATTCCTTATAAAGTGAAGGGCAAGGCTGGTAGAAGTAGGGAACCTTGGATGACTCGGGAGATTGAGGCCCTAGTCAGAAAGAAGAAGGAGGCATATGACATGCATAGGCAGCTGGGATCAAGTGGATCCCTTGAAGAGTATAGAGATTGCCGGAGTAGAGTTAAGAGAGAAATCAGGAGGGCAAAAAGGGGATATGAGATTGCTTTGGCAGATAAGGCAAAGGTGAATCCAAAGAGCTTTTACAAATACATAAGGGGCAAAAGAGTAACTAGGGAGAGAGTAGGGCCACTTAAGGATCAACAAGGTCATCTACGTGCGGAACCACTAGAGATGGGTGAGTTCCTAAATGACTATTTCGCATCGGTATTTACGGTTGAGAAAGGCATGGATGTTAGGGAACTTGGGGAAATAAATAGTGATGTCTTGAGGAGTGTACATATTACAGAGAGGGAGGTGCTGGAAGTCTTAACGCGCATCAAGGTAGATAAATCTCCGGGACCTGATGAAATGTATCCCAGGACGTTATGTGAGGTTAGGGAGGAAATTGCGGGTCCCCTAGCAGAGATATTTGAATCATCGACAGCTACAGGTGAGGTGCCTGAAGATTGGAGGGTAGCAAATGTTGTGCCTTTGTTTAAGAAGGGCGGCAGGGAAAAGCCTGGGAACTACAGACCGGTGAGCCTGACATCTGTAGTGGGTAAGTTGTTAGAGGGTATTCTGAGAGACAGGATCTACGGGCATTTGGAGAGGCAGGGACTGATTAGGAACAGTCAGTATGGTTTTGTGAGAGGAAAATCATGTCTCACAAATTTGATTGAGTTTTTTGAAGGGGTAACCAAGAAGATAGATGAGGGCTGTGCAGTAGACGTGGACTACATGGACTTCAGCAAAGCATTTGACAAGGTACCGCATGGTAAGTTGTTACATAAGGTTAAATCTCACGGGATCCAAGGTGAGGTAGCCAATTGGATACAAAATTGGATTGACGGCAGAAGACAGAGGGTGGTTGTCGAGGGTTGTTTTACAAACTGGAGGCCTGTGTCCAGCGGTGTGCCTCAGGGATCGGTGCTGGGTCCGCTGTTATTTGTTATTTATATTAATGATTTGGATGAGAATTTAGGAGGCATGGTTAGTAAGTTTGCAGATGACACCAAGATTGGTGGCATTGTGGACAGTGAAGAAGGTTATCTAGGATTGCAACGGGATCTTGATAAATTGGGCCAGTGGGCCGATGAATGGCAGATGGAGTTTAATTTAGATAAATGTGAGGTGATGCATTTTGGTAGATCGAATCGGGCCAGGACCTACTCCGTTAATGGTAGGGCGTTGGGGAGAGTTATACAACAAAGAGATCAGGAGTACAGGTTCATAGCTCCTTGAAAGTGGAGTCACAGGTGGATAGGGTGGTGAAGAAGGCATTCAGCATGCTTGGTTTCATTGGTCAGAACATTGAATACAGGAGTTGGGATGTCTTGTTGAAGTTGTACAAGACATTAGTAAGGCCACACTTGGAATACTGTGTACAGTTCTGGTCACCCTATTATAGAAAGGATATTATTAAACTAGAAAGAGTGCAGAAAAGATTTACTAGAATGCTTCCGGGACTTGATGGTTTGACTTATAGGGAGAGGTTGGATAGGCTGAGACTTTTTTCCCTGGAGAGTAGGAGGTTTCGGGGTGATCTTATAGAAGTCTATAAAATAATGAGGGGCATAGATAAGGTCGATAGTCAAAATCTTTTCCCAAAGGTCGGGGAGTCTATATCGAGGGGACATAGATTTAAGGTGAGAGGGGAGAGATACAAAAGGGTCCAGAGGGGCAATTTTTTCACTCAAAGGATGGTGAGTGTCTGGAATGAGCTGCCAGAGGCAGTAGTAGAGGCGGGTACAATTTTGTCTTTTAAAAAGCATTTGGACAGTTACATGGGTAAGATGGGTATAGAGGGATATGGGCCAAGTGCAGGCAATTGGGACTAGCTTAGTGGTATAAACTGGGCGACATGGACATGTTGGGCCGAAGGGCCTGTTTCCATGTTGTAAACTTCTATGATTCTAAGTCCAGTCCTTGTATTGGTCACTCTTTACGTAAAGAAGAACATCCTTAAATTTACCTTTTACTAGTTTGAACCTGTGTCGCCTTGCCCCGCTCCAACAATTTAATTTAAAGTGATATTGTGGATTTACCTTTTCCATTCCCTTGACTACCTCACATACCTCTCTAAGATCATCAACTCATAGCACAGCAATTGATCATTTAGTTGTTCAAAGGTTCTGTTTGACAATCACTAAAAAAGCTCAAGCCAAGATTGCGGTTTTTAGCTTGTCTTGGGCAAGATGCCTTCCTCACAACAAAGGGTGATTGCCATTCAGAATGATTGATGACCACTATGACCTCTAGGCTTGTCAGCAAAATTGAAGCCCGTGGAATAAAAGGGGCAATGGCAGCATGGATATGAAATTGGCTAAGTGGCAGGAAACAGAGAATAGTGGTGAACGGTTGTTTTTCGGACTGGAGGGAGGCGTACAGTGGTGTTCCCCAGTGGTCAGTACTAGGATCACTGCTTTTCTTGATATATATTAATGACTTGGACTTGGGTGTACAGGGCACAATTTCAAAATTTGCAGATGACACAAAACTTGGAAGTGTAGTAAACAGTGAGGAGGATAGTAATAGACTTCTAGAGGACATAGACAGGCTGGTGGAATGAGCTGACGCATGGCAGATGAAATTTAATGCAGAGAAGTGCGAAGTGATACATTTTGGCAGGAAGAATGTGGAGAGGCAATATAAACTAAATGGTAGAATTCTAAAGGGGGTACAGGAACAGAGAGACCTGGGGGTATATGTGGCAGGACAGTTTAAAAAGCGGTTAAAAAAAGCATACAGGATCCTTAGCTTTATAAATAGAGGCATAGAGTACAAAAGCAAGGAAGTTATGTTGAACCTTCATAAAACACTGGTTTGGCCACAACTGGAGTATTGTGTCCCATTCTGGGCACCGCACTTTAGAAAGGTTGTGAAGGCATTAGAGGGGGTGCAGAAAGGATTTACTAGAATGGTTCCAGGGATAAGGGATTTCAGTTGCGTGGATAGACTGGAAAAGCTGGGGTTGTTCTCCTTGGAGCAGAGACTATATCAGAGCAGTGATATACAGTCAGGAGGGAGTAGCACTGGGAATCCTCAACATTGACTCCGGACCCCATGAAATCTCATGGCATCAGGTCAAACATGGGCAAGGAAACCTCCTGCTGATTATCACCTACCGCCCTCCCTCAGCTGATGAATCAGTCCTCCTCCATGTTGAGCACCACTTGGAGGAAGCACTGAGGGTAGCAATGTACTATGGGTGGGGGACTTCAATGTCCATCACCATGAGTGGCTCGGTAGCACCATGACTGACTGAGCTGGCCGAGTCCTGAAGGACACAGCTGCCAGACTGGGCCTGTGGCAGGTGGTGAGCGAACCAACACGAGGGAAAAACCTACTTGATCTCGTCCTCACCAATCTACCAGTCGCAGATGCATCTGTCCATGACAGTATTGGTAGGAGTGACCACCGCACAGTCTTCGTGGAGACGAAGTCAAGTCTTCACACTGAGGACACCATCCAACGTGTTGTGTGGCACTACCACCGTGCTAAATGGGATAGATCCAGAACAGATCTAGCAGCTCAAAACTGGGCATCCATGAGGCGCTGTGGGCCATCAGCAGCAGCAGATTTGTATTCCAGCACAATCTGTAACCTCATGGCCCGGCATATTCCTCACTCTACCATTACCAACAAGCCAGGGGATCAACCCTGGTTCAATGAGGAGTGTGGAAGAGCATGCCAGAAGCAGCACCAGGCGTACCTAAAAATAAGGTGCCAACCTGGTGAAGCTACAACACAGGACTACATGCATGCTAAACAGGGGAAGCAACATGCTACAGACAGAGCAAAGCAATTCCACAACCAACAGATCAGGTCAAAGCTCTGCAGTCCTACCACATCCAGTCATGAATGGTGGTGGACAGTTAAACAACTAATGGGAGGAGGAGGCTTTGCAAACATCCCCATCCTCAATGATGGCAGAGTCCAGCACGTGAGCGCAAAAGACAAGGCTGAAGCGTTTGCAACAATCTTCAGCCAGAAGTTCCAAGTAGATGATCCATCTCGGCCTCCTCCCGATATCCCCACCATCACAGAAGCCAGTCTTCAGCCAATTCAATTCACTCCACGTGATAGCAAGAAACAGCTGAGTGCACTGGATACAACAAAGGCTATGGGCCCTGACAACATCCCGGCTGTAGTGCTGAAGACTTGTGCTCCAGAACTAACTGCACCTCCAGCCAAACTGTTCCAGTACAGCTACAACACTGGCATCTACCAGACAATGTGGAAAATTGCCCAGGTATGTCCTGTCCACAAAAAGCAGGACAAATCCAATCCAGCCAATTACCGCCCCATCAGTCTACTCTCAATCATCAGCAAAGTGATGGAAGGTGTCATCAACAGTGCTATCAAGCAGCACTTACTCACCAATAACCTGCTCACCGATGCTCAGTTTGGGTTCCGCCAGGACCACTCGACTCCAGACCTCATTACAACTTTGGTCCAAACATGGACAAAAGAGCTGAATTCCAGAGGTGAGGTGAGAGCAACTGCCCTTGACATCAAGGCAGCATTTGACTGAGTGTGGCACCAAGGAGCCCTAGTAAAATTGAAGTCAATGGGAATCAGGGGGAAAACTCTCCAGTGGTTGGAGTCATACCTAGCACAAAGGAAGATGGTAGTGGTTGTTGGAGGCCAATCATCTCAGCCCCAGGACATTGCTGCAGGAGTTCCTCAGGGCAGTGTCCTAGGCCCAACCATCTTCAGCTGCTTCATCAATGACCTTCTCTCCATCATAAGGTCAGAAATGGGGATGTTCGCTGATGATTGCACAGTGTTCAGTTCCATTCGCAACCCCTCAGATAATGAAGCAGTCCGTGCCCGCATGCAGCAAGACCTGGACAACATCCAGGCTTGGACTGATAAGTGGCAAGTAACATTCGTGCCAGACAAGTGCCAGGCAATGACCATCTCCAACACGAGAGAATCTAACTACCTCTCCTTGACATTCAACAGCATTACCATTGCCGAATCCCCCACCATCAACATCCTGGAGGTCACCATTGACAAGAAACTTGACTGGACCAACCACATAAATACTGTGGCTACAAGAGCAGGTCAGAGGCTGGGTATTCTGTGGCGAGTGACTCACCTCCTGACTCCCCAAAGCCTTTCCACCATCTACAAGGCACAAGTCAGGAGTGTGTTGGAATACTCTCCACTTGCCTGGATGAGTGCAGCTCCAACAACACTCAAGAAGCTCAACACCATCCAGGACAAAGCCGCCCGCTTGATTGGCACCCCATCCATCACCCTAAACATTCACTCCCTTCACCACCGGCGCACTGTGGCTGCAGCGTGCACCATCCACAGGATACACTGCAGCAACTCGCCAAGGCTTCTTCGACAGCACCTCCCAAACCCGCAACTTCTATCACCTAGAAGGACAAGGGCAGCAGGCACATGGGAACAACACCAACTGCACGTTCCCCTCCAAGTCACACACCATCCCGACTTGGAAATATATCGCCGCTCCTTCATCGTCGCTGGGTCAAAATCCTGGAATTCCCTACCTAACAGCACTGTGGGAGAACCTTCATCACATGGACTGCAGCGGTTCAAGAAGGCGGCTCACCACCACCTTCTCAAGGGAAATTATGAATGGGCAATAAATGCTGGCCCTGCCAGTGACACTTACATCCCATGAATGAATAAAGAAAAATAAGGTTAAGTGGAGATTTGATCGAAGTTTTCAAAATCATCAAGGGTTTAGATAAAGTAAATAAAGAGAAACTGTTCCCATTGGTGGAAGGGTTGAAAACCAGGGGACACAGATTTAAGGTGATTGGCAAAAGAACTAAAGGCAACATGAGGAAAAACTTTTTTACGCAGCGAGTAGTTATGATCTGGAATGCAGTGCCTGAAAGGGTGGTGGAAGCAGATTCAATTGTGGTTTTCGAAAAGCAATTGGATAAATACTTGCTGAGAAAAAATTTGCAGGGCTATGGGGAAGGAGCGGGGGAATGGGACTAATTGGATTGCTCTTAGAAAGAGCCGGCATGGGCTCGACGGACCGAATGGCCTCCTTCTGTGATGTAACCATTCTATGATTCTATGATTATACATAACAAGTGATCAAGTCAAGGCACTTAAACAAAAGGGTATTTATTGATCGCAAAGCATAGGACCAGATCTGTGTGATTACGGTAGATAATGTTGCCAAAGATTTCCTCTCCTCTGCAGCTGAAGTCCTGAACAGACTGTAACCATTTACCTACTAGGCAGAGCTCTGCAATGCTAACTACAAAGGGAAGGAGAACCTTTTCAGCAAAAATAGAGGGCCTTTAAAGCTGTACTTAAAGCCTCTTCAAAGTAACCAAGAGCAGATGTAAAGGTATATTATGATGCAGTGAGTCATGAAGCCAGGAGGGTTGTTAGGGAAATGAAGCAGGATCAGGAAGTTGCATTCATCTGCCAGGGCATGTAATTACACAAAAAATATCCTAAATCATTTCTCCATTTGCTACAGTTTGTCATCAATTATGATCCTCTGGGTTACTATCAATGACTGACAAATATAGAGCTTTCCAACAAACCCATTAGAGAACTCTCAGAGTCTGAAGAAAACGCTGTACTGAGTTGATGTCTGACTCAACAGGCCATAGTAAGGACCCACCTGCATGAAGATGGGAAAAATCAGTGGAATGTCCTACACGTGTAGATGGCTAGTTTGATGGAAAGGAGTGAACTCCATGCTGCATTGCCTAACTAATGCATGGTGGTAAGTGTATATATGCTGAACTGATAAAAGCTGCTTGAGGTGAATGGGGAAGGAGTGATATTTGTTTTGGAAAACAGTACCATGAATCACTGACTTGCCTTGAAGCTAGCCTTTTGAGGCTGGTCTTCCAGAGTGCATTTGAGCTTTCTATACATAAGAAGGGGAAATTGAAGTGAGCATGAAAACTACTGAAGATATCAGTGACTCTTTTGGATTGTTGCAGCATGCATGTCAAAAACCTTGGATGTCCACAGAGTAAGCAGAAAGGAATAGACCGGATTTTGTTCTTAGGACTGTGTAGGGGACTACATAACCTAAGCCTGTGTCTAAGTGAGTGGGAGGAGCAACTGTGGTGGCAGGTTGCTGTTGGATTTTAGAACCTTTTTGGGATGGTGGTGGCCCTAAATCACTGGATGCAGAATCATGACCTGTACTTGCAACAGTTGAAGCCATGTCTAACAATGCAGTGGCTGCCAGTGCCTGCCTGCTCACTAGTATTTCATCAATCCTTTGAGGAGTCTGGCTGGAATAGGAGATTGTGCAGCTGCTTTGATAGGAAGCTGCTTCATCTAGCCTTTTTCCTGCCTGTGCTGGATGACCACTGATCTGCATTACTGTATAGTCCATACAGTGTTTCCGATGCGGGTTAAGCTCACCATCATTGTTGTTTCCAAGTAATTACTAAGCCTGGCAAACTTGGCAGTGACAGTAAATGTAAGTGGTCGCCTGTGTTATCAATGGCACCAATCAGAGTGTTCATGAGAGAAAGCCTTTTCCCACTATGCTGTAGGATTCAGGTAGGATCATATGTAATTTTGTGCATTGTGCAGCTGTTTTGCAAATATAGTTCCTGCTGTGAGCATTAGAAAGTGAGAACAGTCAGTTTAACATCAGTTCATCATAGAATCATAGAAAGTTATGGCACTGAAGAAGGCCCATCGTATCCGTGCCGGCCAAAAAAGAGCTATCCAGCTTAATCCCACTTTCCAGCGATTGGTCCATGGCCCTGTAGGTTACGGCACTTCAGGTGCACATCCAAGTAATTTTTAAATGAGTTGAGGATTTCTGCCTCTACCACCTTTTCAGGCAGTAAGTTCCAGACCCCCACCACCCTCTGGGTGAAAAAAATTCAGTTGTGGAGTATTACTGGAATGTATCATCAAGCACAGAGCAATAAAACACTTGGACAAGTATGAGTAGCTCAAAGAGAGTCAGCATGGATTTGTGAAGGATAGGTCATGTCTGACTAATCTAGTTGAATTCTTTGAGAAGGTCACTAGCATGGTGCATATGGATGCTTTTTATATGGACTTCCAGAAGGCATTTGATAAGGTTCCACTCAAGAAATTACTAGCAAAAATGAAAGAGCACGGAATTGGAGATAACCTTCTGACACGAGTTGGTAATTGGTTGGAAGGTAGGAGACAGAGTTGGGATACACGGTTCGTTCTCTGACTGGCAGGATGTGATGAGTGATGTTCCCCAGGGATCTGTACTGGGGCCTCAGCTTTTCACCATATATATCAATGATTTGGATGAAGGAATAGAGAGTTGTATATCCAAGTTTGCAGATGACACTAAATTAGGATGCCCAGTAATTTGTGTAGATGGAAGAAGGGAGTTACAAAGGGACAGAGACAGATTAAGTGAGTGGGAAAAACTATGGCAAAAGTAGTTCAATGTGGGGAAATGTGAGGTCATCCCCTTTGGATCAGAGAAAGACCAATTGAGATATTTTCTTATGACGAGAGACTAGGAGCTGTGGAGGAGCAAAGGGATTTAGGGGTTCATGTACTCAAATCACTAAAAGCTAGTGCATAGGTACAAACAGTAATCAAAAAGGCTAATGGAATGTTGGCCTTTATCTCAAAGAGCCTGGAATATAAAAGAAGAAGTGACGCTTCAGTTGTATAGAGCCTTGGTCAGACCCCATCTGGAGTATTGCATTCAGTTTTGCACACTGAACCTCAGGAAAGATATATTGGTCTTATAGGGGATACAGACCAGATGCACCAGAGTGATACCTAGGCTCAAAGGATTAAATTATGAGGACAGGTTGCACAAACTTGGTTTGTATTCCCTTGAGTTAAGAAAGATGAGGAGTAATATAATCGAGGTGCTTAAAATGCTCAAATGATTCGATAGGGTAGAAACAGAGAAATTATTTCTGCTGGTGGGGGGAATCCAAAGGAAGGGGGCATAATCTTAAAATTAGAGCTAGGCCACTTAGGAGTGGAATCAGGAAGCACTTTTTCACTTAAACTGAAGTGGAAATCTGGAGCATTGTGTTCATGCCTTGTGTGAAGGATGAAGTACACATGTTTACCAATGTGCCTAAACTTAACTTGGCACTTGTGCTGATGCCACGGTCCTTTTTCCTCAGATATGAGAGCTGGGAGGCTGCAAATCAGCTGGCATGTTTACCTATATAACAACAATGACTACACTTCAAAAATAATTAATTGGTTGTGAAGTGCTTTGGCGTGATAAGATGCTATATAAATACATGTTCTTTCGTTTTTCTCATTTGACTTCAGCTCAAGGTGGCTGGTACATCACCAGCCCCCCTGTCACCACATTATAGGCAGATGTCCAATGTATAACTGACAAGGAAATTCTGAGACTTGTGGCATCAGCTGCTGAAAGACATTTCCTGGAGGCTGGATATGAGAAAACGCAGTCATATATCAGCACCTATCATGATTGGATTTCAGAGGAGCAATGCACTCACACAAGTTGAGTTAAGCAGCCCACTATGCCACTGGTGGGGAGCTGTTGGTACCTGTTGTTTGCCTTGCGAAGACTGAAACCTGCACTTGTCAGTTATTTAAGACCATTGTTATCTTTTAAGGATAAAGCAGAGGAACCACCATGTTTATTTACATGCATAAAGTTTTGAATGATACAGAGATTGCTCAGGGGATGAATTATGATGTCAAGATTAAAACATCAGTATTGATGCTGTCTGCTATTTTACTAATAATAGCCCATGGCTTTGTTGGTTGCACTCTCACCTCTGAGTCAGTAGGTCATGGGTACAAGTCCCACTCCAGAGCCTTGAGCCCATAATCCAGGCTGACACTCCAATGCAGTACTGAGGGAGTGCTGCACTGTCGGTGATGCCATCTTTCGGATGAGACATTAAACCGAGGCCCCGTCTGCCCTCTCAGGTAGATGTAAAAGATCCCATGGCACTATTTCGATAGAAGAAGAGTAGGGGAGTTCTTCCCGATGTCCTGGCCAATATTTATCCCTCAACCAACACCTGGACATTATCACACTGCTGCTTGTGGGACCTTGCTGTGTGCAAATTGGCTGCCGTGTTTCCTACATTACAACAGTGACTACACTTCAAAAGTACTTCATTGGCTGTAAAGCACTTTGGGACGTCCTGTGGTCGTGAAAGGTGCTATATAAATGGAAGTTCTTTCTTTCCAATTTTGTAACTGTCACTACCTACAAAAGTAGTTGTACATCATGTTGTTTTTTTTTGCTAGTGTGTCGACACATGATACAATCAGAACTATTGTATTACGAGAATTTTCTTTATTTTATCTCTTATTTTGATTGCACTGCTCTCACATTTGTCTGCATAAGAAATCATTACACTCCTAAAGTAATTAATTTTGAACTTTGAGATGTTTTAATGTGATAAAGTGCTATATGAGTATAAGTGTCACTATTTTATTGTTGGAGAGCCCATCCTTGCCTTCCAATTCTTTTGGTTTTAGATATCTACTCTGTTCCTTTTCACTTCATTATGTATGGGACTGTTAATTGACTAATACATCTCTGTGACCCTTGTTGTCCCCATCCCCTCATTATCTTGGTGCACCTGTTGAAAAGTAGTTTGTTAGCACTACCAGCTGTTACAGATATCTGATAAAGTGTTTCATTGTTGTTCTGCAGATGTTATTTGGGGTTCCAGCTCTATTTAATTAGGCAGGATCATGACCAAGCCAGCAATCATTTTTTTTTAAAAGGCAGTTGTCTAACTAAGGTTGATCGTAAAAGGATCCCTGAGCTTCCCTTAAATAGCATGGTGAAAGGATATAAGTAACTAGTATCTGATAATAGCTCATTATGAAATTATGATGAGAAACTCATAGTTTTCTCTGAGGATTGAGTAAGATGATAATGTCAGTCCTGCAAGGACTTCTGTTTCTCTACCGATTGTAAGGTGCCCTGAATGAATTTTCTGAAGTTTTCTACAAGTATTCATAGTTATTCATCAATTGTTATTTTTCTGAATGAAACACAGCTTTGTTAATGAGATTTCCTCACATTAAATCAGATGGTAAATTATCCTTGATAATTACTCTTCCAGGTACTGTGGAAATATAGATTAATGATTACCTGCTTAGATACATGAGTGGCAGGAATCAGAGGTCAGAGGTGAGTGAAGTTTGTGCAAAAACTACTTGTTCCTGATTTTACTTCCAACTACTAAAAATAAAAACTCCAAAATGAATAATGTTTGCTTAAATTTTAACAAAGAAAATGAACAACAACTTGCATTTATATAGCACCTTTAATGTAGTAAAACGTCCTAAGGCGCTTCACAGGAGTGATTTTCAAACAAAATTTGACCAAGAGGTGGGTTTAAAGGAGCATCTTAATGGAGGAGAGAGAGGTGGAGAGGTTTAGGGAGGGAATTCAAGAGCTTAGGGCCTGGGCAGCTGATGGCATGAGGGTTCCAGCAGCAGATGAGCTGAGGCAGGGGCAGAGACGGGTGATGTTACGGAGGTGGAAGTAGGCGGTCTTGGTGATGGAGAAGATATGTGGTCGGAAGCTCAGCTCCGTGTCAAACAGGACAGCAAGTTTGTGAACAGTCTGGTTCAGCCTCAGACAGTGGCCAGGGAGAGGGATGGAGTCGGTGACTAGGGAACGGAGTTTGTGACAGAGACCAAAGACAATGGCTTCAGTCTTCCCAATATTTGATTGGAGGATATTTCTGCTCATCCAATACTAGATGTCGAACAAGCAATGTGACAAATCAGACAGTGGAGGGGTCGAGAGAGGTGGTGGTGAGGTAGAGCTGGGTGTCATCAGCGTACATGTGGAACCCGATGTGTTTTTGGATGATGTTGCCGAGGGGCAGCATGTGGATAAGATACAGAAGGTAATGCAACTAGCAGTTCTCATATTACACATTATATCCAGTGCATAACAAGAACTTAGCTGGAACATTTTGCTGTTTCACTGTTCCACATGCACCTGTGCTGCATGATGACAGGCTCAGCCCCAGGTGTGACATTCTCCAATGCTTGATGGCCTGAAACATCCACTGTGTATGTGGAATGGCCACTTAGGCAAGATACCGGAAAACTCTCCGCACTTGTAGGACCGCACCCCAGCATCAGATCAACAGGAGTGACAAATGGAGAAAATTAAAAGGAAATGGACCTAGCATTTGGAAACGCTGAATAGTACATGTGGTAAAAACAATCATTAGAGATGGTACTCCACAGTCCATGGAGTGAGAAGCACCAGTGCCACCTCATTTACAATACAGCACTGGCATCAAAGTCCAAGCTACTGTTTGTAACAGAGGGGTAAAGAGAGAGTATGAGAATAGACTGGCAACTAACATAAAAGGGAATCCAAAAGTCTTCTATAGGTGTATAAATAGTAAATAGGTAGTAAAAGGAGGGGTGAGGCCGATTAGGGACCAAAAGGGAGACCCTCTCTTGGAGGCAGAGGGTATGGTTGAGGTACTAAATAAGTACTTTGCATCTGTCTTTACCAAGGAAGAATATGCTGCCAGAGTCATAGTAAAAGGAGGTAGTTGAGATGCTGGATGAGCTAAAAATTGATAATGAGGTAGTACTAGAAAGGCTTGCTGTACTTAGATAAATCACCTGGTCTGGATGGGATGCATCTTAGGTTGCTGAGGGAAGTAAGGGGGGGAAATTGCAGAGGTGCTGGCCATAATCTTCCAATCATCCTTAGATACGGGGGTGGTACCAGAGGACTGGAGAATTGCAAATGTCACACCCTTGTTCAACAAAAGGGTGTAAGGATAAACCCGGCAACTATAGGCCAGTCAGTTTAACCTCAGTGATGGGGAAGCTTTTAGAAATGATTATCCGGGACAAAATTAACAGTCACTTGGACAAGCGTGGAGTAATAAAGGAAAGCCAGCACGGATTTGTTAAAGGCAAATCGTGTTTAACTAACTTGATTGAGATTTTTGATGAGGTAACAGGAAGGGTTGATGTGGTGTATATCGACTTCCAAAAGGCATTTGATACAGTGCCACATAATAGGCTTGTCAGCAAAGTGGAAGCCCATGGAATAAAAGGGGCAGTGGCAGCATGGATTCGAAATTAGCTAAGTGACAGGATAAGTGACAGTGGTGAACGGTTGTTTTTCAGACTGGAGGGAGGTGTACAGTGGTGTTCCCCAGGGGTCGGTCCTAGGAGCACTGCTTTTCTTGATGTATATTAATGACTTGGACTTGGGTGTACAGGGCACAATTTCAAAATTTGCAGATGACACAAAACTTGGAAGTGTAGTGAACAGTGAGGAGGATAGCAATAGACTTCAGGAGGACATAGACAGGCTGGTGGAATGGATGGACACGTGGCAGATGAAATTTAACGCAGAGGAGTCTGCAGTGATACATTTTGGTAGGAAGAACGAGAAGAGGCAATATAAACTAAAGGGTACAATTCTAAAGGGGGTGCAGGAACAGAGAGACCTGGGGGTATATGTGCACAGGTTGTTGAAGGTGGCAGGGCAGGTTGAGAAAGCAGTTTTAAAAAGCGTACAGCATCCCGGGCTTTATAAATAGAGGCATAGAGTACAAAAACAAAGAGGTTATGTTGAACCTTTATAAAACACTGGTTCGGCCACAACCAATTCTGGGCACCGCACTTTAGGAAGGATGTGAAGGCCTTCGAGAGGGTTCAGAAAAGATTTACTAGAATGGTTCCAGGGATGAGGGACTTCAGTTACTTGGATAGACTGGAGAAGCTGGGGTTGTTCTCCTTAGAGCAGAGAAGGTTGAGAGGAGATTTGATCGAGGTATTCAAAATCATAAGGGGTCCAGACAGAGTAGTTAGAGAGAAACTGTTCCCATTGGCGGAAGGGTCGAGAACCAGAGGACACAGATTTAGGTGATTGGCAAAAGAACCAAGGGCAATATGAGGAAAAACTTTTTTACGCAACTAGTGGTTATGATCTGGAATGCACTGCCCGGGAGGGTGATGGAGGTGGATTCCATCATGGCCTTCCAAAGGGAATTGGATAAGTGTTTGATGGGAAAAAAATTGCAGGGCTACGGGAAAAGAGCAGGGAAGTGGGACTAATTGGATTGTTCTTGCATAGAGCCAGCACCGGCTGGATGGGCTCCTGTGCTGTAACCAGTCTATGATTCAATGCTGCAATGTAAATAGATCAAATCTTCCATGACAAGTCATTCTTTTTGCCTAAATTGCAACTTATAGTGTGGACTTGCTATTTTTCAAATATATAGCAGTCTGAGATTTAGATTGTAAATGCATGGGGTTTTTTGTGCAGTGAGACTTTCAGAAAGAGGTTACATTTTTCACAAACGCGTGAAATGCCGCTGTGTCTGAGCATCCTCGAATCCGCAGTGTCGCTGTACCGAGTCCTCCCGCCCGCCGGGGGTCGCTGTGTCGCCGAGTCCTCCCGCCCGCCGGGGGTCGCTGTGTCGCCGAGTCCGCCCGCCCGCCGGGGGTCGCTGTGTCGCCGAGTCCTCCCGCCCGCCGGGGGTCGCTGTGTCGCCGAGTCCTCCCGCCCGCCGGGGGTCGCTGTGTCGCCGAGTCCTCCCGCCCGCCGGGGGTCGCTGTGTCGCCGAGTCCTCCCGCCCGCCGGGGGTCGCTGTGTCGCCGAGTCCTCCCGCCCGCCGGGGGTCGCTGTGTCGCCGAGTCCTCCCGCCCGCCGGGGGTCGCTGTGTCGCCGAGTCCTCCCGCCCGCCGGGGGTCGCTGTGTCGCCGAGTCCTCCCGCCCGCCGGGGGTCGCTGTGTCGCCGAGTCCTCCCGTCCGCCGGGGGTCGCTGTGTCGCCGAGTCCTCCCGTCCGCCGGGGGTCGCTGTGTCGCCGAGTCCTCCCGTCCGCCGGGGGTCGCTGTGTCGCCGAGTCCTCCCGCCCGCCGGGGGTCGCTGTGTCGCCGAGTCCTCCCGCCCGCCGGGGGTCGCTGTGTCGCCGAGTCCTCCCGCCCGCCGGGGGTCGCTGCTCGCTTCCAATATGGCGGAATATGCCTGTGTGAAGGGCACGAAGTTGGTGCTAAAAGGGGTGAAAAGGTTCGAGTTTAAACTGTGAAAAACGGAGCAGATTAACAGTGTCTGCAAGATGTGAAAGTCCGGGCAACGGGGCTGGAGACAGGAGACCCTGAGGGTCGGGGCCCGATACAGCGGCCGATGGTCACAGAGAGTGAGAGGGGCCGGGGGTCGGTGAGAGGGGCCGGGGGGCGGTGAGAGGGGCCGGGGGCCGGGGGGCGGTGAGAGGGGCCGGGGGGCGGTGAGAGGGGCCGGGGGCCGGGGGGCGGTGAGAGGGGCCGGGGGGCGGTGAGAGGGGCCGGGGGCCGGGGGGCGGTGAGAGGGGCCGGGGGGCGGTGAGAGGGGCCGGGGGTCGGTGAGAGGGGCCGGGGGGCGGTGAGTCGGTGGGAGGGGCCGGGGGTCGGTGAGAGGGGCCGGGGGGCGGTGAGTCGGTGGGAGGGGCCGGGGGTCGGTGAGAGGGGCCGGGGGCCGGGGGTCGGTGAGAGGGGCCGGGGGGCGGTGAGAGGGGCCGGGGGTCGGTGAGAGGGGCCGGGGGGCGGTGAGAGGGGCCGGGGGCCGGGGGGCGGTGAGAGGGGCCGGGGGGCGGTGAGTCGGCGGGAGGGGCCGGGGGTCACAGGGGGTCAGTGAGATTGGATGAATGAGTGATAATGTACATTCTCTTAATTGAACAGTGTTTTGTATTTATGTTTATCATAAACATCAAAATGTGTCTTCTCTCCTGTTGAGAGAAACGCCTGTTTGGAGCTGTGTTCTTTATCATGATGTGGAGATGCCGGTGATGGACTGGGGTTGACAATTGTAAACAATTTTACAACACCAAGTTATAGTCCAGCAATTTTATTTTAAATTCACAAGCTTTCGGAGACTTCCTCCTTCCTCAGGTAAATGTTCCTGAGGAAGGAGGAAGTCTCCGAAAGCTTGTGAATTTAAAATAAAATTGCTGGACTATAACTTGGTGTTGTAAAATTGTTTACAATTCTTTATCATATTTAGTGTTGTAGTTTGTGGGAGTTGTTTTACTCCAGATTCTACAAGTCTTTACCTTACGACAATTGTCATGCTGTTAGGACTTCAACAATTTTGGAGTTTATTTCAATTCATACTATGAGGAAAAAGCTAACCAGTATAAATAAATACAGCTCGCTTTTATGTTACAATCCAGAACTCATTTGCTGCCACTTTTGTGTTTGTATAGATGAAGCTTGTGTGGCTGGGCATCATAGCTCTAACTCCTGTACAAATTTCATATGCTCAAGTCAATCATTACATTTTTCTTTAGCAAGAAAAAGAAAAACAAAGGGAAAAGAAAACGAGAGGAGGAGGAACAGGTTGTTGATATTGTTGGTAAGTGAGTCTAGTAACAAAATGTGTCTCTGTTCTTTTGAGTTTTCCATGTATATCTTCCAACCACGGGGTTTGAAAATGAGAAAACTTTATACTGCAGTCTATGAACGGGCACTTGGCCAGGAGTTCTTCAGTATCGTGTTGACTTCAAGTAGCACAAACGTCTACCAATTTAGAAATTGTTAACAGATCAGCTTCTCAATTTCTTTCTATCATTATCGGTTCCCTAAATTGCAATGTGATTTTCACTATTGCTTTCTAATGTGATAATAATGTATTACAACTAAATATTGAGAATTACATTAGAATTTTGATTTTTTTTTTAATCGAAAATTTTTCATTAAACCAGCCATTACAAATCTAAACAGGAAAACAGTCAGTTCATATTTTTCAGTTACATAGAATTTATAACACAGAAACAGGCTGTTCGGGCCAACTGGTCTATGCCGGTGTTCATGCTGCACACGAACCATCTCCCACCTTACTTTGTCTCACCCTATTTGTATATTCTTCTATTCCTTTCTCCCTGATGCACTTATTTAGCTTCCCCTTAAAGGCATTTATGCTATTCGCCTCAACTACTCCCATGTGGTAGCAAGTTTCACATTCTAACCACTGTCTAGGAGTTGAAGTATAAACATATTTTTGAAATTTTTTTTTGAAGGGATGGATTGTACACCAGTGGTGTTGTAGTACATTTTCTTTACATAGCATTTACAGGGCAGTACGCTGACAATACAGTTCTGCATATTTGTTCAGTCACTTTACCTGCTGATCAAACCTTACGTGTCTTACGTGTGATCTTTTATAACTCATGAGGTCCATTAGTGCAAGTGATTGATGTAGGAATGGGACCCCTACAATGCTTGCTGTTTATGGAACATTCTGGTCAGGTTTCTAAGCTGTTACAGAATGGGAGTGACATACCTTGTCTATGCAAATTATCACTTTTCTAGGAAGTGAAAATAACATTTATTTGTTGACTCCCATAGAATAACTTCATTTATACCACAGGTTTGATCTTGGGCCTCTCAGGTACTTTTCATGTGGGTTTACCCAGCAGTGATTGTTCGGTTCCTGCTCCTACTAATGAGTAACGCTCATTTCCCTTGCAACCCCCCCACAGCATATTTTCCATTTCTTTCTCCTATTCTGTCCTCTTCTCATTCTTGCCAACTTTTTTTTTATCTTCCCTGTCTCTCGTCGTTCAGCTTTATCGTTTATGGAGCTCCCTGGTGTCCTCTGAGCCCCTCAATTGTACTAATGTGAGACAGACTTACAGCATCATATCAAACTATCAATCTTAGTGTATTTAAAAGTAGAGAACACATGATTCCAATGAGGTAACAGTGAATTACAGAAAATAAATCACTTCTGACTGGCACACGTGTTATGCAGCCAATACGATTCAGTTTATTTTGCAGTTTTTAATGCCAAAGCTCACAGCTTCCTACAGTATTTGTACAGTATTTGTACTGTAGGTGCTGTCCCAAGATCCTGTACTAAATAAGTGTCAGCTTGACTCACCTGGTAACACTCTCGCCTCAGAGTCAGATGGTCATTGATTCAAACCCCACTCCAGAGACTTGAGCACATAAACTAGGCTGACACTTCAGTGCAGTACTGAGGAAGTGCTACACTGAGACAGATGTTGTCTTTTTGACGAGACGTTAGACCGAGGCCCCATCTGCTTGTTCAGGTAGACATAGCACTATTCGGGAGTTCTCGGAGTGACCTGGCCAACATTTATCCTTCAACCAGCATCACCATAACAGTTTAATTGGCATTCTCATTTGCTTTCTGTGAGACCTTGCTGGTTGTCTCATTTACCTACATAACGAAAGTGGCTACAAGTCAAAATCATTCACTGGTTCTGAAGCGCTTTAGGTTGTCATAAAGTCATGCAAGGTACTATGTGAATGCAAGTTCTTTCCATGTGTTGTTGATTTTGTTTTTCCAAACTTGTCTCTTTTTCTTATATTTTCATCTTAGGGGGATGGTGGGCAGTTCGGAATTTTGGAGAAATTACAGGAAGTGTGGCGATCGAGATGGGAACAGGCACCTACATCCATGCTCTCGATAATGGTCTTTTTACTCTTGGGGCACCACACAAAGGTTTGCTGGCACAATTTGAAATGTTTTAATCTGGGTTAATCTGTGCTCTTAAATCTCATTAACATTTTAAGGTTTTAGAGACTGGGAAATTTAATACAACTTGTGACTTCCAGAATTAATTTTAAAAAATTAAAGTTCTTTGTGTATTCATTTGCTGAATCTCTCACTTTATGGCTCTGATTTCACTATAAACACTTGTATATTAGTAAAGCATTTCTGATAACACCTATAGTTAGATTGATTTGTTAAAGAATAAAAACTGCCATTTAGATTGAGCAAAAGTAATTGTAGTTGGACTGGTAGGTTTGTACGTTGTTATCTATGTAGCCTCTTAGAACTGACTTTTTAAAAAGATATTATGGGGTGGATTTTCAATTGCCACCCAGGCATAAAACCAGCGTTTCGAATTGAACGTCCAATTTTCATTTCTACTGATTTCAATGAAAATGAAAATTGGGTGGTTCCTATAACACACAGCCAATCCACAATGCGGTAAATTGAAAATCTATCCCTTAGCCTCTTCATTTTTCTGGAATGTGCACCACATGTGGCCAATAAATTGGGAAACCAGCACCATCACCACTGCTTTGAATTGGTAGTCAGAAGGTACACAACAGACTGAAGATTTTCCTTCTGTCTCTCTGGGAACACACCCAACCTTTTACTTTTGATGTTTGCTTGACAGCTGTTTTGCAGCTGAAATTGGGGACTCAGTGGAGTGAGGAGAATCAAGCCCATTTCCTATACTCTGATACCTCATGTACATACTTCCAACCCATTACATTGTTGTGCTCCCTCGGGATAGTACTAACATGAGATTTGTGTTTAAAACAAGTTTTGGTTAGTTCTGAGTGTCTATTGAAAAAAGTCTCATAGAGCAATAAGTTAAAGGATATATTGGTCAGTGCTTTTAAACTGTAAATATTCAGTATGTTTTTTAGCTTAGCTCAATGGTAGCACTCTCTCAAAGTTGTGGGTTCAAACCCCACTCCAGAAACTTGAGCACAAAATCTGGGCTGACACTTCAGTGCAGTACTGAGGGCGTGCTGTATAGTTACACATGCTGTCTTTCAGATAAGATGATAAACTGACACCCCATCTACCTCTTCTCTTTTATATCCACCAGAGCAGGGGAGTTCTCCTGGTGGCCTAGCCAACATTTAACCCTCAACCGTTGCCACCAAAATCAGATTAACTGGTCATTTATCTCATTGCTGTTTGTGCACAAATTGGCTGCTGCATTTGCATACATAACAGCAGTACAACTAAAAGTAATTAATTTGCCGTAAAACACTTTGGGATGTTTTGAGGACGTGAAAGAACATAAGAACATAAGAACATAAGAAATTGGAGCAGGAGTAGGCCAATCGGCCCCTCGAGCCTGCTCCGCCATTCAATAAGATCATGGCTGATCTGATCCCAACCACAAATCTAAAGAACACAAGAAGTCGGAGCAGGACCCGGCCACATAGCCCCTGGGCCCTCTCCGCCACCCACAAGGCATTGACCGATCCGAACTCAGCTTCATGTCCAATTTCCTGCCCGTTCCCCATAACCCCTAATTCCCTTTACTTCTAGGAAACTGTCTATTTCTGTTTTAAATTTATCTAATGATGTAGCTTCCACAGCTTCCTGGGGCAGCAAATTCCACAGACCTACCACCCTCTGAGTGAAGAAGTTTCTCCTCATCTCAGTTTTGAAAGAGCAGCCCCTTATTCTAAGATTATGCCCCCTAGTTCTAGTTTCACCCATCTTTGGGAACATCCTTACTGCATCCACCCGATCAAGACCCTTCACAATCTTATATGTTTCAATAAGATCGCCTCTCATTCTTCTGAACTCCAATGAGTAGAGTCCCAATCTACTCAACCTCTCCTCATATGTCCGCCCCCTCATCCCCGGGATTAACCGAGTGAACCTTCTTTGTACTGCCTCGAGAGCAAGTATGTCTTTTCTTAAGTATGGAGACCAAAACTGTATGCAGTATTCCAGGTGCGGTCTCACCAATACCTTATATAACTGCAGCAATACCTCCTTGTTTTTATATTCTATCCCCCTAGCAATAAAAGCCAACATTCCGTTGGCTTTCTTGATCACCTGCTGCACCTGCATACCAACTTTTTGATTTTCTTGCACTAGGACCCCCAGATCCCTTTGTACTGCAGTACTTTCCAGTCTCTTGCCATTAAGAAAATAACTTGCTCTCTGATTTTTCCTGCCAAAGTGCATAACCTCACATTTTCCAATATTATATTGCATCTGCCAAATCTCCGCCCACTCACCCAGCCTGTCTATATCCCCTTGCAGGTTTTTTATGTCCTCCTCACTCTCTACTTTCCCTCCCATCTTTGTATCATCTGCAAATTTTGATATGTTGCACTCGGTCCCCTCCTCCAAATCGTTAATATAGATTGTAAAGAGTTGGGGACCCAGCACCGACCCCTGTGGAACACCACTGGTTACTGGTTGCCAGTCCGAAAATGAACCATTTATCCCAACTCTCTGCTTCCTGTTTGATAACCAATCCTCCACCCATGCCAGAATATTACCCCCAATCCCGTGATTTTTTATCTTAAGTAATAATCTTTTATGTGGCTTAAAGGTGTTATATAAATGCAAGTTCATTTATTAATTCTTTATGGAAAAGCTTTCAACATCATTTGCTGCATGGTGATAATGAACAATTGTCCTTCTCATTGTAAGATATTATCTTTTTAATTTTTTTTTCTTCCGCAACAGATAATGAAAACCCTGATCCCCCAGAACAATTAACAGCTATTAAATTATCTGAAACCAGGTGAGAAATATAAGTTACAATATTTTGTTTCTTTTGAGGGGAGGAAGAATATGCACTTCATTTACCCCATAATGTCAGATAATGGCAATTGACGGGGCTAAAAGGGTTAAATGATGAGGACAGGTTGCAAAGACGAGGCTTGTATTCCCTTGAATATAGAAGATTAGGGGTGATCTAATTGGGGCGTTCAAGACGATTAAAGGATTTGAGATAGAGAGAAACTATTTTCTCTGGTCGGGGAGTCCAATACAAGGGGGCATAACCTTAAAATTAGAGCTAGGCCATTTGGGAGCGATATCAGAAAGCACTTCTTCACACAAAGGGTAGTAGCAATCTGGAACTCTTTCTCCCAAAATGCTGTTAAGGCTAGGTCAATTGAAAATTTCAAAACTGAGATTGATAGATTTTTGTTAGGCAAGAGTATTAAGGGTTACAGAACCAAGGTGAGTAGATGGAGTTAAGATACAGATCAGCCATGGTCTAATTGAATGGCAGAACAGGCTCGAGGGGCTGAATGGCCTACTCCCATTCCTAATCAAGGGTTCTATTAAACTAAACTGCAATGGAATGAAGACTAATTCATTAACCAACTATCATAAATTACATTAGTTCAGCCAATCATTTACTGAAATGGTTGGCTACATATACAAAATCACTCACTGATTGTAAGTGCAGTGAAGTCTCATTGTGATAAACTAAATTCCTGTAAGTGTTTTACCAACATAAAGTCACCTTGATGTTGTCAAAAGTTCCTTTTAAAAGATTTTGAAACGTACCCAAAATGTGAGGTCAGGAACTTATGGATTTCCTAAAGTCTGATTTAAGCTCAATGGTGCCGTTATTTTTCAGCATGAAAGATTTAATTTCTTCTTGAAGGAAATATTATGTTTCAAGGTTTCTATTTCCTGATGTTTTCCTGAAGGTTGCACATTGTGATCTTGTGCCTGTTCACAGCTTTCATGTCCATCCTGAAGAGTTAACTTTCCCATTGACTTGGGCACTCATACAAATCTACCTTGCTATTTGTTCTTGCGCAGCTGTGTCCAGTGACCCCAGAATAAAATAGCAATAGCAATGTTAAATCACATCCAAAGTGGAAGTAATATAACTGACTCCTTCTGCTCTCCTGATCTAGCCTCGACTCTGCCCCCCTGCCCCCCACCGCCAGAAATATTTGTGGATAATCAGCTAATACGAGCCAAATGCCATCCATTTTCCTTTTATAATTACTGGGGTGGTAGCTCTCGCCTCTGAGTCAGAAGGTCGTGCGTTCAAGCCCTGCTTCAGAGACTTGAGCGCAAAATCCAGGCTGAAGCTCCCAGTGGAGTACCGAGGGAGTGCTGCACTGTCGGAGGTGCCGTCTTTTGGATGAGATGTTAAACCGAGGCCCCGTCTGCCCCCTCAGGTGGATGTAAAAGATCCCATGGCACTATTTCAAAGAAGAGTAGGGGAGTTCTCCTGGGGTCCTGACTGATATTTATCCCTCAACCAACATCACTAAAACAGATTATCTGATCATTATCACATTGTTGTTTGTAGGACCTTGCTGTGCGCAAATTGGCTGCCACGTTTCCCTACATTACAACAGTGACTACACTTCAAAAGTACTTCATTGGATGTAAAGCACTTTGGGACGTCCTGAAGTCATGAAAGACACTAAATAAATCCAAGTTTTCCTTTCTTCCTTTCTCTTGAACCTGCTCTTGGATGCTGTTACCATTTCAGAAATTCTTCCATTGTATAACGAGTCTTTCATAAATCATGGCCGCTGACATTGAAGAGACTGTCGACTTAGTCCGTCAGCGAGAGTGCTTCTCTGTCCTATTCAGCAAACATGAAAGATGTCTGTAATAGCAGGGCAACATAGGCTTATAGTCTGTGCTCATATGCATAAACAGAAATCTATTACACATACAAAAAATGTAGATTAATGTGTTTGCATATATATAATATATACATTACATACCAATACAGTATATATATATATATATATGATAAATTTGCATTTGAATGAACTATTTACACTTGCTTTGCATATAATTTTGCAGCAATTTAAAAATGAATTATAGGGAATTGGTGGTGTTAAAGAAAATTTTTGCAGGGTCCCCATAGATGCCTTAGTATAATTCTTAAAGTTTTGAATACAGGTGACCATTGTGAGTGATAGGAATGTACAGGACCAGAGAAGATCATTTTGCTCCAACTACCTGGCACCAGAGTGCAGAATCAGAATACACTGTTCACTACCTGTATCCCTTGCTTGCTTTATTTTGCCAAATGCCACCCATTTTCCTCTTCCAATTACTGAGGTTATCAGCTTAGATCACCTCCCTCAGCAGTCCATTCTAAACATTCACCAGTCTCTGTGTCAAATAGTTCTAACTGATCTGTCCATTCACTTTCCCTCTTCAGAGCTTCATCCTTTGCCCTCCCTCCTCCCCTGGTCATTCTTTGGGCCATAGTAAACAGTTTCTCCGAGTTCAACTTGTCGATACTCTTGAGGAACTTGAATGCCTTAATAAGATCTATTTTCACAAACACAGTTCTGTAGTCTTTCCTTGTAGCTTAGATATCAGATGGGCTGCACTTTGTTGCTACCTTTTCCAGGGCCATGGTGGTGTTGACCGGAGGTCACCGGTTACGGTTATTAGCTTAGTACAAAGAGGAGAAGAGTCAATTCTCTCTTAACTCTCAATTCGCTTTATTCACGTCGTTAGATCAGGCCAGCGACTGAACTCAGGTTACTTCAGTTCAAAAGTTGCTTTTGCCTGTGTGTCAGCAGTTCAGAATAAACTCAGTAGTTTCTGCAGCCCCTGGCCAACAGTGTCCTTCCTGTAATATGATGACCAGAACTGCACACAGTACTCCCGATGGAAATGAACCAATACCATGTATAGGCTCAATATCACATGTGATTTGTGTTCTAGTCCATGCACCGTAGGACCCAAGATTGTATTTGCTTCATTTACTGCTGCTGCACGCTATGCAACAACAACTTGCATTTATATAGCGCCTTTAACATAGTAAAATATCCCAAGGTGCTACACAGGAGCATTATCAGACAAAATTTGACGACAGATGGCCTCAACAATCTAATAAGACTGCTAGTTATCAGCAATCAGTCCTATTGTTTACATTGTTTTATAAATCCATCATACAGAAGCTCTGCAGTGTGTATGTATTTTACATAGATACAGTTTTGAATCAGAAATCCAACAGCCTCATTGTCAATTATCAGATTTGTAATTTCAGTAAGAAGGAGACATGAATGTCTTGCGTTGCTCAGGTATAAATGTATTTGATATTACTATCTACTATAGTGCATTAAAAGCAATGCAAATATGTGGGACTGCAGTATTTAATGAACCAAGTTGGCAGATGGTAATCAGACAACTCTACAATTTTTAACTTGTCATATCATGCTGAGTAAATTAGGTTTATGTAAAATACACTTTTATAATAACTATATAAACCAAAATACTGTATTTAAAACATTCTTATGCATTAATATCATCGCATAATATATTTTCACTATTTTTGTTTTTCAATAGAATAGCATTGAAGTCTGGCTATGGCAAATATATGGGAATAAATTCTGATGGAGTTGTAACTGGACGATCAGATGCAATTGGGTCAAGAGAACAGTGGGAGCCAGTTTTTCAGGATGTAAGTTGCTTCTGCTTACTAATTTTATTTTGTTAATTCTATCACATAACCAATTATACCCTGCTTTTTTCCTTCCCTTATTCCAAATACAGAGCAGTAATCAACAAAGCTAATACAATGTTGAATTACATGGCCGAAACAGAATACAAGTCAAAGGAATTAGTGATCAAATTGTAAAGTGCTCTGGTCAGACTGCACCTTGAGTACTGATGATCTAAGATGGGCTGAATGGCCTTCCTTATCCACATTTATCTTGTGTTTCAGCCAGAGTAATCCAGTTCTAGTTACCAAAACACAATGGCAACATTCACACAATGAAGGTAGTGCCATGAAGTGCCAAAAAGGTAATCCTTATTTCAGAGGTCTAAATTACAAGAAAAGACTGGCGAACCTTGCACTTTTCAGCCTTAGAAGGAAGCATGTGAGAGGCTATCTCATAGAGGTATATATAAGATTGTAAACGGTATGGAAAAGGTAAATTGGGAAAACTATTTTAAATTAATTTGAGAGTAAGACAAGGGGCCACAGGTTCAAAAAACTAAAAGGCAAATCTAGGACTTGATGGCAGGAAGTTTTTCACCCAGAGTAATCAACACATAGAATGGGCCACTGTACAATGTTGTGGAGGCAAAATCTTGGAATCACTTTAAGAACCATTTGGATGCTGCAGTGGGGGGACTTTAGGGTTTTTCTGATGATCTAAGATGGACTGAATGGCCTTCCTTATCCACATTTATCTTGTGTTTCAGAATGACCAGATAATCTGCTTTTCTTTTGGTAATATTGATTGACGGAGCAATGTTTTCTTGGGGCACTGGAAAAACTCCTTGCTTGTCTTCAAATAGTGCCATGGGAACTTTTAGCATCTGCCCAAACCACTGAATAGGCAGATGAGCCTCAGTTTACTATCTCCAAAGGAAGGTGCCTCCGATCATACAGCGCACACTCACTACCGCACTGAAGGGTCAGCCTTTATTATCCAGGAAGTTTTTATTTGTCCATGAGCAACACCATGGGACATAACCATATTATCCAATAATACAGTGTGTGTTACATAGTATAATGCCTCTGCTGCCTCACTGTGTGAAGTATAATTAAAGTTCTTGAATAACACATCGCACCTTAAAAGTGTATATAGGGCGTTACACTTCAGAAGTATACATTACATTTTTCTGATTGGCTTAAGCAACCACTGTCTGTTAATTTAACTGTAAACAATTTTACAACACCAAGTTATAGTCCAATGATTTTATTTGAAATTTACAAGCTTTCGGAGGCTTCCTCCTTCCTCAGGTAAATGTGACATTTACCTGAGGAAGGAGGAAGCCTCCGAAAGCTTGTAAATTTCAAATAAAATCGTTGGACTATAACTTGGTGTTGTAAAATTGTTTACAATTGTCAACCCCAGTCCATCACCGGCATCTCCACATCATGTTAATTTAATGTCACTGCTCAAATATAGACCGGTAGAAAAAAGTACCAAACGACAACCAGGAATCCAAACAATCAATTGCTTGAAAAAAAAATACTGTAAGTTCCTTAGTGGCTATGTTGATTTGCCATTAAATCCACTCTGCCCATCTGAAAATAACAGTTAAAACATAAATGTATAAAATTTAAACAATTCTGCAAAAGAACACTAAACTCGCACACAAAGTCACGCAATCTACTTTAGAAATGCCTCCAAGATGTTTTCCCCACACAGGCCTGCTATTTTCTCTGAGGCCTGGGGCTTGTGTTATGCTTCATTCCCCAAGCTTGTTTTGTGATTGAATGAAGCGATTCAACTAGGTAGTGAACTTGAATTCCTAGAATCCACCCATGTCATGCTATGTATGTCACATTGATAGACCACACCTTCCAGAATGCAGTTAAGAATGCCATCTCCTACTGAGTCTAATACTAAACAGGGATAGTGGGAGCTTGCAAACAATAAGTATGCTGTGTGAATGACCTGTCTTTTCAGTCAGTCATAAAGTTATGGTGCTTTAATGATGCATTCTGATTTTGTGATTGGACAAAGAAACAACCTCCTGATTTAAAATAGAATCCAAAGAAAAAATTATTTGAGAACAATTACCATTATAGTTTCCTGCATTATGTTCCTACATCTCCTGAGGTACACTTTATAATCTTAAAAAATTGTACCCTCCTATGCACCACTCCTTTGTATGGGCTGCCTTCTCCTCTCCCTCCCTCCTCCCACCTCCCTTCCCGTGTTGTGCTCTGCTCCATAGATTTGATGTTAAATGGAAAATATTGTGAAGCCTTGGGGTCCACGGTGGTGACATTTAGATAGAGCATATTGTGGGCATATGTTTGGAAATTGACCCAGAGTTTGCAAAAGCTGTCAAAGATATGAAGCACTGGAACACCATAATTATGTGGGCAGGAAAGGAGGAA
The DNA here is from genome assembly GCF_035084215.1 of Heptranchias perlo. NCBI lineage: Eukaryota > Metazoa > Chordata > Chondrichthyes > Hexanchiformes > Hexanchidae > Heptranchias > Heptranchias perlo. The sequence continues at coordinate 75,735,210 of NC_090325.1, forward strand.
CTGTTTGAAAGGATGTAATGACTACATTTGGGATAATTAGAAGTGGAACCACTAGAGAGCAGTCCCGTGATGATGGACCATGGAGGAGAGGCAGTAGAGGAGAATAGAGTGGTTAACAGCGCTGAGGCCAACAGGGATGAGGAGGAGCAGTGAACTGGGGACACGGTTACGTAGCATTTCATCTGTGGCTTTGACCAGGGCAGTCTTGGTGCTGTGTCTGGACTGGAAGGATTTGAATGAGAAAGGTGAGTGCATATTTGATGGCAACAATGCACTCAAGAATCTTGGATAGAAAGCTTAAGGTTAAAGATGGGGTGTTAGTTTGAAAAAAGGGGTATTTGAAGTTGGACTTTAAGAAGAGGAATTGTGATGACTGCTTTGAAAGAGTTTGGAGCGTTCCGAAGGATAGAGAGTGATTGATGAGATCAGCAAGACTAGGGCTAAGAAGGACAGGTTGGGTCATCAGGAAGTGGACTAAGAAAGGTCAAGAGAAAAGATACTGCTGTTCTGGCCTTTCATCAACACTAATCTTGTGTTCTCAGTAAGAAGGCAGGTTCCATAAGCAGTCCAAGTCTCCTGCGAACCAAAATCTACACCCCTTATATGTGCCGTAAATAGGATAATGTTAACAATCAACCCCAAATCATGTAATACTTTAAATTATACATGTTCCAATTTTGTTTTTAATCAGGTTTATCGCTTGGTAGACCTTCCAAGTGCAACGTTATATGTGGGCAGTGTGAATCTCAGTTCATCCACAGAGTTGGTATCTCCTGCCAATGAAGCCAAACAGCGCTGTGATATATGCCATGGGATGTTTTTTGTATTATAGGCATTTTCTTGATAGCAATAAATTGAGCATTTGATAGATTTCACACATTGTGATTTTGTCACTTCGACTGTACATTTCTCTTAATGGCTTAGCAGTTGGAGAGATCAGAATTGTCTATTCTACAGTCTGTCAATTGATATATGTTACATTTCAAATATGTTGCTCTAGCCACCATTTCTGAATATGGTCATTGAAATTTCTTATGTTCTTATGTAAATATTGTAGAACATATATCTACCATGAATATGCTTGGCATGGTCTGATTGTGCAGCCGGATATGTATCCATTAGCCTGTTTCAGATCATAAGAATAATACTTAAAGCTTGTGAGTATTGTAACAATTTTAAAGTTGTCTGCTGTGACTGCCTCTGGGATAACTATCTTTGTTTCCATGTACATGAGAATGTGTGAAGTACACATTCTGTTGTGTAGATTAGGACTACAGTATCCTAACTTATAACTATTCAAATAGTGTAACTTTAGGCCTCTTACATTTGAGGAGATATATATGACTGGTCTGGGTGTGTCAACTGCAAGGTTTCACCCCCATGTTGTCCAAGGTGATGTGTGACTTGTGTGAGAGGAGTTTATGTGCATGGTTAGGTTGAGAGGGACAAGAGGAGGAGAAAACGGGGCAAAGTGAGTTCAAGGAGTTTCTCAGTACAGTCCAAAAAAGAAGAGATTTCAATAGTATTTATAAAGCACGCATATTTATGTGGTAGGAAAGCATTGTATACTCACTAGATTTTCTTTTTCCAGGGAAAGTTGGCATTGATGGCTTCAAACAGCTGTTTCATCTCCTGTAATGATGATGGTGACATTATTGCAAAACGAAAAACAGCCGGAGAGGAGGAGATGATAAAGGTATTCCTGTGGATTGTTCTGGTTTGAATGTAAATAAAACCAGGGAATAACCTTTTCCACTTCCCTTTTTAAGTTGATGTGGCTTCACTATCACATGCCTAGAGGTAAAAGGTTTTATTTATTACCAATTGATAAATTCTGCATGAGCATTCAAAATGATTAGTGGTTTGATAATTTATCATTACTGAAAGACAGTGATGTACCAGGATTCAGACATGCACTGGATCTAAATAGTAGTGGATACAGGCTCCTCATCAGTCTGTGTATATAGGAACTTAGGAATTGCTAGATGAAAATAAACCAAGATCCATCTAGTTCGCCTTCTACCATCCTGGCAGTTGCATGATACAACAATAATGGAGTTGTTGACTAAACATAGCAATCAATCTCTATCAATTAGTCTACAACAAACTCAGACATGAGGTGAAGAAAACTCCAGTGGTAGAGACCTTTGGAAAACATAGGTCCAAAGTGATCTGTTCCTCCCAAGCATACTACACTTACCATATGTCATGTCTCAAATTACTCGTACTGTATCCCAAAATGTTATGTTCTGAAAGAAATCTATCTAATTTGCATTTGTTCTTGGAGTCTAAATGAACAATGTCGACAGTGTATCATTTATACAAAAGCTCTGAAACCACCTAAAGGAATTCTAACAGGCCGTTTTGCAATTTTATGCTCTTTTGTTGCAAATCTCACTATATTTCCTATCTTCTTATAATCTGCAAATTTGCATATGCTCACCTCTATTCTTAAATATAGGTCATTTATATATTGAATAAAAAGCTGGATTTCCAGCATTAATCCCTGGGGACATCATTTATTTGCCAATCCAAAAATAACCCCCATATCCCAAGTTTCTGCCTCCTATCTTCGAACTAGCTTCCTCCCCATGCCATGAAGAAGCTTTCAATTCCATGTGTTTCCGTTTTATTCTGGTAATCTCATCTATCAGTTTTGAAATTGCAATTCAATTTCTAAATTATTAAATATGTTCTTTAATATAGTCTTTATTTAGTCTCAGGCCTAACAGATTCTTCACACAGGATGACAAGGAGAAATCGTGTTTGTTCCCTGGACTGCACTGGTGCATTAGCTGGTTCAGAATGGTATTGGTGCATCCATGGGGCCTCCTTGCCCATTAGCCACAGTGTGTAGCCCAGGGAGAGAGAAAACTATCCTCAAATAGATTATTTTTCAAAATAAAGTTATACTTCTAAAGTGTTTGAATGCCATTTGGTCAGACTTGTTCAGTTGTATTTCACTATGCTTGGAATTAAGTAACACTTTGTTCATTGCTATCTAAAACCATTGTTTTTTGCATAGTTAATCTGTATACCCCTCCTTCCGAGTCCACATTAAAGTAAATGAACATCAAACATCAGGGGGATCATTTTAACCCCAAGAACGGGTGGGTTGGTGGGTGGTGGGTGAGATGTTAAAATAACAGCTTTTTAGAGCGGGACAGCATCCCAACTCCAACAAGCCCAGGCAGGTTTATTTGCGTGTGTACAACAGACACCAGAAAGTACCGCCCCACTTAAAACCGGTGGGCTGATACTTAAAGGGGCAATGTACCTCATTAAAATACTTGAGGTACTCAATATTTTGTGCTTTACAAACGTATCTTACCTGTTCGGGTTTCCCATCACCTCTGATTCACATCAGGTGAAAGCAAGCGGAAAGGGCTGGATCCACGAGGTGAGTGCCTTTATTGCACTACTTGTGGGCCCGGAGGAGCTGGAGTGCTTCTTCCAGGCCCAACAAGCTCACCTGGCCAACAGGACCCCTGCTATCGGCCAATTCCCCCCCTCCACTTCACCCGACCTCCAATCTTGTCTTCTGATGTCTAATCTCTTCAATCGACCTCCGATCTCCAAGTCCCGGTGTCAGTCCCATGATTCCTCCCTCCGATCCCTGGCTGCGGCCTGCTACTGCAGGCCTTCCCATCTTCCAGCCAGCCAGCCAGCCAGCCAGCCCGCCCGACAATCAGGCTGGCTGCCTGGCGCAAAGCCAGGAAATAAAATTTGATGACCTCGATCGCGACCCGCCAACTTACCTTCCGGGTTTTACACCTGAAAATCTTTCCCCACCCTCCAATTCAAGGTCAAAATCATGCCCCAGATTTCCATTGTTTCTGCCTCTTAAATATGAATTTTGTGTCAGTTTTTATAAATGATGGTCAAAGTGAAAACATAGTGAAATGTCAAAACTTCAGTGTCAACATTGCCTAAGAATAACCGTGGCCAACCAATAAGTGGCTTTAATTGATTAAAGTGATTGTGTGAAGCAAACTCAGTGCACACTCTTATGCAGCTAATAAATGCCAGCATTCTTCAGAATCATTGCACTCTCAGCCAAGTCAGCCTCCGGGTAAAACGCATTATTGGTCTTTCATATATCTCTGCTGTACTTATGTCCTCCACATGTCAATATAATGTATTTACTTCTTGATATGCCTATAAGAGCCCATACTATTTCCTTTTTTACTATCTGCTAGCCTTTTTTCCCTTTTTATCTCCCCATTGCATTGTCAATATTCCTCATAATTTTCTTTAGTCCTAGTTCAGCTTTAATCTCCCACTTTCCCCAAGAACTCCGTTCTTTGATGCACTCCCTTTTTACCTTCTGGAATATATTTCTTTTGTACATCTCATATTTGAAGAATCCCCATTTCTGATCTGTCATCATGTTTGGTAACTTTTCTGCCCAGTTAATTTGGGCCAGATCCTTTCTGTTCTCACTGAACTTTGCCTTTAACCAATCTAGCACTCTTATCTTTGACTTTTCATTATCCTTTTCTATTCTTGAATTGAATGTAACTGTATCTCTATTTCCCAATTGTTCTCATACTCTCATCAGATATTTGCCCCACTTCCTTTCCCAGAAATAAATCAAACAATGCTTCTTCACTTGTTTAATTAGAAACCTACTGATCTAGGAAGCAGCCTTGTTTGCATTCTAAAAATCATTCCACACTTTCACTACTAGCATGTTATCCAAGTTTACCTTAGGATAGTTAAAATCATCCAATATTATTGTTTTTACTTATCGCTCTGAACTGTCTGCAGATCTAATTCCCTATCTTATCTCCACTCTTCTGTGACCTGCACTGCACACTGAGAATTTTACAATTTTCATTTTATTCCTTAACTCTATGCATTTAGATTCTTCTTAATACAAGTCCCTGGAACATCTTTACTTCTTAGCGCTGTGATAGACTTCTTTATTAATAGTGCCACCAATCGCATTTGTCTCCTGAAATGTTATAACCAGGAATAGGAAGTTTCCAGTCCTATTGAAACCTAAGCCACAAGTCTGTTGTAGCTAACGTATTGTCCCTCCAAATAGTTATTAATGTTTCTAATGCTTCAATGCACTTTGGAATGCTTTGTACATTCACATATAGACCATTCAATCCTGACTCCATTTTTTTTTGAAACATTGAATCTTATTTTTTTTCCTGATTTTCTCATTTAACTTTTTTAGTATCCTTTGCCCTTTCTACAACAGTATCCTTATCTCTCACTTTGCCTTTCTTTCCTTTTTTCTCTGGCAATAATTGCTCACTATTTATCTCAGTTAAGCCTTCTGCTTCTATTCCAGCAGTTTTATTAATCCTGCTCTCCCTCTCTATCCTCAATGCACACAGATTAGCCAGGTCTGACTCTGTACATTTTTACACTTTATCAGTAAGTTACATTTTTGATTTAAACAGATCCGTTCATGTGCTGACATTGTAAAAAAGGAAAAAGATGAGCTTTTAGATGAAGACAAGGGTAACGTGAAGCAGTGTGAAATCAACTATGTGTAAGTATAACAACAGTTCTGAGCATGATTGAACTTGTCCACAGAATAAGATGCACATATCAATACTTTGGTTTTTTTTAATTACTAAGGGAAGAGAGAATGGATAGCTGCAGCATAATACCATCCTTTCATCTCCAGATCTAGGTTCATATCCTGCCCAGAGAGATGAAATGAGTCCTTCCTTTTCCTCGGTGCCTGGTACCTAGTGACAGTTAGTTTGGATAGTTTTTGCAGTTTCTTGAGATATAGTCCACGGTACAAAATTGCTTCCAACTTAACACTGTTAAGGCAGTCTTTCTCAGGCTGATCAGTAAGGGTAGACAGTGTGGAAATATCACGATTGCAGTAGAGGGGGGTCATGTCTTGAGGTTATGGTTGGAACAGAACACTAAGTTCTACACTACCTCAAATACATGCTGCAGCTGACCTGTAACAACTTGATCATGCTTGGTATAAAATTGGAGAAAGAGAGCGCACCAGTCTTTATTTTTCAAATATACGTCTGGAATATTGTGATTTAATGTCAAATCATCTTGTATGCTGCATACTTTAGAAATTCTTTATACTGTGGAGCTTCTATAGTAGAGGGATGCTCTATGTGGATAAGGAAACTTGAGAGACAATTGAGCGTCCCCAGATTTTGGTCTTGCATGTATGGTGCAGTAATACTCCGGCGCTGATAAGCTTCCTGTTGCTTGTCCAGCTAGGGCATCGGCTTGAAGGGTACCTGAAACTGGGGTGGGGGGGGGGAGGGAGGGGAGGGGGAGTGTCTTATTTTCTAGTTCCATTAATAAGCCAGAGTAGTTGGTTACTGTGATTACCGTACACTTGATATGGTTCAGGTATCAAAAAGAAAGAAAGACTTGCATTTATATAGTGCCTTTCATGACCTCATGCAGCCAATGAAGTACTTTGAAAGTGTAGTCACTGTTGTCATGCACAGCAAGGTCCCTCAAGCAACAATGTGATAACAACCAGATAATCTGTTTTGAGGTGTTGGATGAGGGATAAATATTGGCCAGTACACCGGGGAAAATTCCCCTGCTCTTTGAAATAGTGCCATGGCAACTTTTACGTCCACCTGAGAGGGATGGCACCTCCGACATTGCAGCAGTCCCTCAGTACTGCACTGGAGTGTCAGCCTAGATTTTGTGCTGACTCAGAGGCAAGAGTGCTACCACTGAACCACAGCTGACACTGAATGTGATAGCATCAGCGTATCCAATTTGTTAAAGGGTTTCCATCCCATATACCTCCTACTCTGTGAGCATAACCACTAGTTGGTCAGGCAACTGACTAGCACAGGTTTGAGTCCTTGTTAATCAGACTGTGGATACCGGGCACTCCTCACGATTGACATGTTGAGCAATACAATTCACCATTAGATGTGTGAGTGGACTGCCACCATCCCCTTGACTACAGCATGGGCACGTACCATCCCCCGTTGAACAGTGGTTCCACTAGTTAGAGGTATGGAGCATCAGCACTATCTACTTTCCTCTCTCTAACCTATCAAAGCAGATTCAAATTTATACAAAAAAGGACGAGACACACCAGCTGGTGCATCAAGCCTGTCCCATCCAGACTTTGCAATCTGCACCCAACCCCTGCAGTCATGCAATCTCCTGGGAAGGACAGAAAAAGAACAAACCTAAGGCCAATTTAAGAAAAATATCTGGAAAATTCATCTCTGAACCCCAAAAGCAATCAAACAAGTTCCAGAAGACCACAGTGACTGATATCACTACTCCCCATCTTCTATAATTTGAGGTGTCTTCCGCACATACTGTCAACCTATTCCGGTACAACCATGGGAACAGGAGTAGGCCATTCAGTTCCTCGAGCCTGTTCTGCCATTCACTTAGTTCATGGCTGATCTGTATCTCAACTCCATTTACCTGCCTTAGTTCCATATCCCTTAATATGCCTTAACCAACAGAAATCCGTCACTCTCAATTTAAATTGATCTAGCCTGAACAGCTTTTATGGGGAGAGAGTTCCAGATGTGTGAAGAAGTGTTACCTGACATTATCCCTGAATGGCCTAGCTCTAATTTTAAGGTTATGCCCATTTGTTCTGGACTCTCCCACCAGAGGAAATAGTTTCTCTTCATCTACCCTATCAAATCCTTTAATCATCTTAAACATGTCAATTAGATCACCTCTTAGTCTTCTATACTTAAGGGAACACAAGCCTAGTCAGTGCAACCTGTTCTCATAATTTAACCCTTTTAGCCCTGGTATCATTCTGGTGAATCTGCATTGTATCCCCTCCCAGGCCATGTATCCTTCCTGAGGTACAGTTCCCAGAACTGAACGCAGTACTCCAGATGTGGTCCAATCAGAGCTTAATACAACTGTAGCATAACTTCCACCACTTCGTACTCCAGCCCCCTTGAGATAAAGACTAACATTTGATTTGCCTTTTTAGTTATTTTTTGTACCTGTCCACTAGCTTTTAGTGATTTCTATACATGGACCCCTAAATCCCCCTGCTCCTCCACAGTTCCTAGCATCTCATCATTTAGAAAATATTCTGAACTGTCTTTCTCAGATCCAAAGTGGACGACCTCACACTTCCCCACATTGAACTTCATCTGCCACAGTTTTGCCCACTCACTTAATCTATCAATGTCCCTTTGCAACTTTCTGCTTCCATCTATACTACTTGCTATGCCACCTAACTTAGTGTTGTCAGTGACATTGTGAAAAGAAGTACTTCCCAGCATCTAACTTAAATCTGTGCTTTTGTAACTTGTACTGGTGACCCCCCCCCCCCCCCCTGTTTTTCCCTGCCTATCTTGCTTAAATAATCTATCCACTTGAAAACAATCTAATCCCTTCATTATTTTATTATTGTAACTCAATGTAATCTCTATTATATCCCCTGAAGTCTACTCTTTGCTAAAGTAAATATGATGTGGACCGTTCACCTGAGGAAGGAGGAAGCCTCCGAAAGCTTGTGGAATTTAAAATAAATTTGTTGGACTATAACTTGGTGTTGTAAAATTGTTTACTAAAGTAAATAGTCACAGTTCCAGTTCTCTAAGCCTGCCCTGATAACTGTCAATACATACACCAATATTGGTTTCACAGAGTAATTAGAGGACATTGCAAAAAAAAATTGAAGTATAAAAACTGAAACTTAATCCAGAGTTGTATGACTTGAAAAAGTGGATGAGAACTAGTTTTGAAGGTACCATGGCATTGTGCTAAAGGCTTATAGGTTCACACTATATTTCATTCTTCTGTTGCAGAAAGAAATTCCAGAGTTTTCAAGATCAAAAACTTAGAGTAAATGTAGAGGACAGTAAAATGCTGAAGAAAGCCAGGAAAGAAGGTGCTTTCCATGAGGCCTTGCTAGACAGGTATGTGCTTGAGTTTTTAAATTTAGCAACTAGGAAGAAGGCTTTCCATTTAGATTCTTCAGTTACTTTTTATCATTACAATTCATAATGAAATGTCTGTGTTTTGCTCTGCAGGAGATCCAAGATGAAAGCTGACCGATATTGCAAATGAAGCAAGGATATAGGTTTTAATAATCTTAATATTTTCACTGGATGTGTGGCTTTTTTTATCTCCAAGACGACTTGCGTTCATACAGAACTGGCAGTGCTGCACAGCCAGCAGCAGTATGTGTAGTGTAAACCTGCCATTTTTAATTGCCATTTTTCTTTTGATGGGCGTACTATGTTGGTAGCCTTGCATGGCTACTGTTGTAGATTAATCCTATTGTAAGAATGAACTGCATGATGTTGCATTCCACTTCGTTGTAGTGACTGAGTACATTCCAACTAAACTTTTACTCTGACAAATGCTCCAAGGAAGGGAAGAGTGAAAGACAACCTCAAACACAGAATCTTTGTCAGAGTTATATAAACTGTATAATTCTGTGTGCAACATTTATAATGACTTAATTAGTTCCATTATTGACTCCCTTATTTCATACGTGCTCATTCACGATCCATGCTGATACAAGTCTTAAATTTGGGATGTGGACAAACCATCAAATGTCAAAAACCTCAGTCTATTAAACATGTATAAAATTAAAATATGTATAAAATTAATACTAAGCTTCTGCTATTCTGATTTCTTTTTAGGTTTAGACTGCAGTAAGAGAAGTAAGCACATATCTGGCAAGAGTGTGTCTTAAAATAAATAAGATTAACAGAGTTATGCTTTGGTCCATTATCTTAAAAGATTATGTGCTTATTATTTGTTTTTTATACTGTATGGAATAGCACTCAAAGCTACATTCCTAATGTGTTCTTTTTCAATGATAATGCAAGTCAAGCATAATCACCTACTTAGCAAATGAAGTAAACCAAATATTTGATGAATCTGGGGATAGGCTGTCAACCAATATCTACTAAAAGCCCACCGACTCCCACAGCTACCTTGATTACACTTCCACCCTGCTTCCTAGAAGGATTCTAATCCCTTCTCCCAGTTTCTCCATCTCCATCGCATCTGTTCTGACGATACCACCTTCCACACCAGTGCTTCCGATATGTCTTTTTTTCTCAACCGAGGATTCCCCTGCACTTTGGTTGTCAGGGCCCTTGACCGTGTCCCATTTCCCACACTTCTGCCCTCACCCCTTCCCCTCCCTCCCTCCCAGAACCATGATAGGGTCCCCCTTGTCTTCACCTTCCACCCCACCAGCCTCCACATTCAACATATCATCCTCCTCCATTTCCGCCACCTCCAGCGCGATGCAACACAAAACACACATTCCCCTGCCCTCCTCTTTCAGCATTCGGAAGGGACCGTTCCCTCTGCGACACCCTGTTCCACTCTTCCATCACCTGCGCTTCTTCCCACGGCACCTTCCCATGCGAGCGCAGGAGATACACACCTGACCGTTCACCTCCCCATCGTCCAGGGCCCCAAACACTCCTTCCAGGTGATACAGCAATTTACTTGTACTTTCAATTTAATATACCATATTAGCTGTTCACGATGCGGTCTCCTCTTCATTGGGGAGACCAAACGCAGGTTGGATGATTGCTTTGCTGAACACCTCCGCTCAATCCGCAAGCGTGACCCTGACCTTCCAGCCGCTTGCCATTTTAACTTTCCATCCCATTCCCATTCTGACCTCTGTATCCTCGGCCTCCTACTCTGTTCCAATGAAGCTCAACGGAAGTTCAAGAAACAGCACCTCATCTTTGGAATAGGCACTTTACAACCTCTGCACTCAGCATTGATTTCAATAATTTCAGATCATAACCAGTGCTCCCATGTTTTCGGACAGCAGGTGCTGGTAATGATTCTGCTGTTACCATTTACAACTCCTCGAGATCCATCTTTTATTTCTTTACTTGTCCCATTACCACCCTCCTTGCCTTGCACCACCATCCCTTTTGTCATTTAATCATTCCTGCCCTCCATCCTATCAGAGACCTTCTCTTTTGTTCTTTCCTCCCCTCCCCTTCCTTTCTCTTTCCCTCCCCGCCTCCCCCCCCCCCCCCCACCACTTTGCCTGGCTCTGTACTTGCTTACAAACTGTTAAATCTTCAACTTCTTCCAGTTCTGAAAAAAGGTCATCGACTTGAAGGAGGAGATGGTTCAGGTGCAGTGTAGGCACATTCCCATGAGGCAGAAAGGTAGGGCAACTAAAGCCAGAACTCCCTGGATGACACAAGAGATAGTAAGATGAAATGGAAAAAAGGGGCAGATGACAGATGTCAGGTTGATAACATAAGTGAGAACCAGGCAGAATATAGGAAGTTCAGAGGGGAAGTGAAAAAGGAAATAGGAGGGGCAAAGAGAGAGAGTATGAGAATAGACTGGCGGTCAACATAAAAGGGAATCCAAAAGTCTTCTACAGGCATGTAAACAGTAGACGGGTAGTAAGAGGAGGGTGGAGCCGATTAGGGACCATCAAGGAGGCAGAGGGGATGGCTGAGGTACTAAATGAGTTCTTTACATCTGTCTTTACCAAGGAAGATATAATTGAGATACTGGATGGGCTAAAAATTGATAGAGGTACTTGAAAGGCTAGCTGTATTTAAAGTAGATAAGTCACCCGATCCGGATGGGATGCATCCTAGGTTGCTGAGAGAAGTAAGGGTGGAAATTGCGAAGGTACTGATCATAATCTTCCAAACATCCGTAGATACGGGGGTGGTGCCAGAGGACTGGAGAATTGCAAATGTTACACCCTTGTTCAAAAAAGGGTGTAAGGATAAACCCAGCAACTATAGGCCAGTCAGTTTAACCTCAGTGGTGGGGAAACTTTTAGAAACGATAATCCAGGACAAAATTAACAGTCACTTGGACTGTCAATTGATTAGGGAAAGCCAGCACGGATTTGTTAAAGGCAAATTATGTTTAACTAACCTGATAGAGTTTTTTGATGAGATAACAGAGAGGGTAGATGAGGGCAATGCAGTTGATGTGGTGTATATGGACTTTCAAAAGGCGTTTGACAAAGTGCCGCACATTAGGCTTATCATTAAGATTGCGGCCCATGGAATAAAGGGGGCAGTAGCAACAAGGATACAGAATTGGCTAAGGGACAGGAAACAGAGTAGTGGTAAACGGTTGTTTTTCGGAGGTGTACAGTGCTGTTCCCCAGGGATTAGTGCTGGGACCACTGCTTTTCTTGATATATATTAATGACTTGGGTGTACAGGCCACAGTTTCAAAATTTGCAGATGACACAAAACTTGGAAGAGTAGTAAACAGTGGGGAGTATAGTTATAGACTTCAAGAGGATATAGACACACTGGTGGCATGGGCGGACATGTGGCAGATGAAATTTAACTCAGAAAAATGCGAAGAGATACATTTCGGTAGGAAGAACAAGAAGAGGCAATATAAACTAGAGGGCACAACTCTAAAAGGAGTACAGGAACAGGGAGATCTGGGGGTATATGAGCACAAATCATTGAAGGTGGCAGGGCAGGTTGAGAAAGCGGTTAAAAAAGCTTACGGGATCCTGGGCTTTATAAATAGAGGCATAGAGTACAAAACTATTGAAGTCATGATGAACCTTTATAAAACACTTGTTCGGCCACAACTGGAGTATTGTGTCCAGTTCTGGGCACCACACTTCAGGAAAGATGTGAAGGCCTTAGGGTGCAGAAGAGATTTATTAGAATGATTCCAGGGATGAGGGACTTTAGTTACGTGGATAGACTGGAGAAGCTGGGGTTGTTCTGCTTGGAACGGAGACGGTTGAGAGGAGATTTGATAGAGGTATTCAAAATCATGTAGGGTCTAGGTGGAGTAGATAGAGAGAAACTGTTCCCACTGGTGGAAGGGTCAAAGACCAGAGGACATAGATTTAAGGTGATTGGCAAAAGAACCAAAGGTGACATGAGGAAAAACTTTTTTACACAGCGAGTGGTTAGGATCTGGAAAGCACTGCCTGAGGGGGTGGTGGAGGCAGATTCAATCATGGCCTTCAAAAGGGAACTGGATAAGTACTTGAAAGGAAAAAACTTGCAGGGCTACTGGGATAGGGTGGGGGAGTGGGACTAACTGAATTGGTCTTGCATAGAGCCGGCGCGGACTTGATAGGCCGAATGACCTCCTTCCGTGCTGTAACCTTTCTATGATTCTATGACTGAAACGTTAACTCTGTTTCATTCTCCACAGATGCTGCCTGACTTGCTGAGTATTTCCAGCATTTTCTGTTTTTATTTCAGATTTCCAGCATCCGCAATATTTTGCTTTTAATTCGATGAATCCTATCCATCCAATTTTGATATACAAAATAACCTTGTAAAGAGTTAAAGTTTGAGTTCTGATCTTTGGTATGAGAAATGGGAGGGCATGGAATGCAGTTCTGAAGAGGGAAGTTGAACAGACAGATCAGGTAGAACAGTTTTATGCAGAGGTTGGTGAATGTTTGGAATGGACTGCCCAGGGAGATGATCTAGACTGATAACATCAGTAATTTTGAGAGTGAGTTTGGATGGACATTTGATGAAATCAATTGAGGGATAGATGAGTGAACTGTAGTTTTGAACTCGGGCCAGTCAGGTGGACTTTCATGGTCATTTCCTGTCCTGTACATTCCTACGTTCCTAATATGGGTTAGATTGTGGAGATACACAAAGAACGTACCAAGTCTATAGGTAGAGCTTAAAAATCTGACCTGTATAAACCAACAGTTCAGCTTCTTTCTACCACTTCATAAATCATAGCTCCTCTCATGGATTGAGACTTTCAGTCCCTTCTACAAACTTTCAATATTCAGTCACCAGTAGTGGTATTTTGAGTATCACATGAACTGATTACATTCAGGAAGCCATTCATTACTTACATCAACCATTTTATCTTTAACCAGAATATTATATAACTGAAGAAAGCAGCTAACCACCTAGTTGCCCTGAAAAGATGGTGGTGGGCTGTATTTTTGAACCTCTGCAGTTAGTGGGATAAAGGTACTCCCACAATGCTGTTGGATAGAGAGCTCCAGGATTTTGACATATTGACAATGAAGGAACAGCAATATAGGTCCAAGTCAAGAGGAACTTGGAGGTGATGGTGTTCCCATGTACCTGCTGCCCTTGCCTTTCTAGGTGGTGGAGGTTGCAGGTTTGGGAGATTCTGCTGAAGAAGCCTTGTTGACTTACTGCAGTGCATCCTGTAGGTAGCACTCACTGCAGCCACAGTATGCCTATGATAGAGGGAATGGTTGTTTATGTTAGTGGATAAGGAGCCGATCAAGCAGACTACTTTTTCCAGGATGGTGTTGAGCTTCTTGAGTGTTGTTGCAGCTGCACCCAATCCAGGCAAGTGGAAAATATTCTATCACACTCCTAATATGTGCCTTGTAGGTGGTGGAGAGGCTTTGAGGAGTCAGGAGATGAGCCAATTGCTGCTCTAGTAGCCATATTTATATGGACGGTCCAATTGAGTTTCTGGTCAACAGTGATTCCCAGGATGATGGTGGTGGGGGACTCAGCGATGCTAATGCCATTGAATGTCATGGGGAGGTGGTTAGGCTTTCTTGTGAAGATGGGCATTGCCTGGCACGTGTGTAGCACAAATGTTACTTGCCATTTATCAGCCCAAGCCCGAATGTTGTCGAGGTCTTGCTGCATGTGGACATGGACTGCTTCATTATCTGAGGAATTGCGAATGTAGCTGAACAGTAATCATCAGAGAACATCCACACTTCTGATCTTATGTAGGAAAGATCATTGATGAAGCAGGTGAAGATAGTTGGGCAATTTGTTGGTCTATCTCAGCAATTGATAACCACCTAACACCATTATGTTGGGAAGTCTCTGCTCCCTCTATTCACAGCCAGAAGGGACCAGAGACAAAATCACATGCAGTCAGTCAGGTCCAGCAAGGCAAGGTCAGGTTTTTAAAACAGCTGCAAAGGCAAGCTTTGACTGGGCTCAGAAGGAGAATGCAGAAGAGTAGTTAGGGATTACTATGTTTAGATCAAGTAAGACAACCCACTGATATGGGGAAGTATGTCTTGTTCATTATTTTGTATCATTAAGTGAGGACAAGTTGCACTGATTAGACAAAGTGAATCTGATCATAAGTGTTCCTCTACGTTCACATGCTGCAAAATAAAGTAGTTTAACTATTCATATCGGGCAGAAAGTTTGAGCCACGAGCAAATTAGCATAGGGTAAATAAGATCAAAGAGATGAATGCATGGCTCAAAGATTGGTGTGGGAGAAGTGGGTTTCGATTATTGGCACCAGTACTGGGGAAAGAGCTGTTCCGTTGGGACGGACTACACTTGAACCATGCTGGGACCAGAGTTCTAGCGAATTGAATAACTAGGGAGGTAGAAAGAGGTTTAAGCTAAATAAGTAGAAGGGGGGGGAGGGGAGAGGGAGAGGGGAGAGGGGAGGGGGAGGGGGAGGAGGGTCCCGGTGGAGATAAAGAGAAAAGACAAGGAAGCAATGCAAGAAAGTGATTCAGGTAAGGATAACCAGATTGTGTCAGGAAGGGACAGAGCGTACAAACAAAAGAGTGCACTAACAAATAGGGTCCAGGTAAGAAAAAATGGTAATACGACAAATATGGCCATAGTACAAAAAAATGTTAAGATGTCTAAAAATGTTAAAAAGACAAAGCTAAAGACACTGTATTTGAATGCACGAAGCATTCATAATAAGTTGGACGAATTAACTGCGCAAATAGATGTAAATGGATATGATATAATTGCAATTACAGAGGCATGGTTGCAGGGTGACCAAGGCTGGGAGCTGAATATCCAAGGGTATTCGATAATTAGGAAGGACAGGCAAAAAGGAAAAGGAGGTGGGGTGGCATTGTTAGTAAAGGATGAAATCAGAGCAATAGTGAGAAGGGATATTGGCTCAGAAAATCAAGATGTAGAATCAGTGTGGGTGGAGTTAAGAAGCACCAAAGGGCAAAAAACACTAATAGGAGTTGTCTATAGGCCTGCAAACAGTAGTGGTAATGTAGGGGATGGCATCAAACAGGAAATTAGAGATGCATGTAACAAGGGTACTAAAGTAACCATGGGTGACTTTAATCCACAAAAAGACTGGCCAAACCAAATTAGCAATAACTATGGAGGATGAATTCCTGGAGTGTGTATGAGATGGTTTTTTAGAACAGTACGTTGAGGAGCAAACCAGGGAACAGGCTATCCTAGATTGGGTATTGTGCAATGAGAAGGGGTTAATTAATAATCTTGTTGTGCGGGGTCCTTTAGGGAAGAGTGACCATAACATGATAGAATTCTTCATTAAGATGGAAAGTGAAGTAGTCCAATCCAAAACTAGGGTCCTAAATCTAAACAAAGGAAATTACAAAGGTATGAGGAGTGAGTTGGCTATGATAGATTGCGAAGCTTCATTAAAAGGCATGACAGTGGATAGGCAATGGCTAACATTTAAGGAACGAATGTATGAATTGCAACAATTATACGTTCCTTTCTGGCGCAAAAACACAAAAGGAAAAGCGACCCAACCATGGCTAACAAAAGAAATTAAGGATAGTATTAGACCCAAAGAGGAGTCATATAAAGTTGCCAGAAAAAATAGCAAGCCTGAGGATTGGGAGCAGTTTAGAATTCAGCAAAAAAGGACCAAGAGATTGATTAAGAGGGGAAAAATAGAGTATGAGAGTAAACTTGCAAGGAACATAAAAGTGGACTATAAAAGCTTCTACAAGTATGTAAAAAGAAAAAGATTAGTGAGGACAAAAGTAGGTCCCTTACAGTCAGAAACAGGAGAATTTATAATGGGGAACAAGGAAATGGCAGAGTAATTAAACAAATACTTTGGTTCTGTCCTCACGGAAGAGGACACAAATAACTTCCCGGAAATGCTAGGGAACCAAGGGACTAGTGAGAAGGAGGAATTAAAGGAAATTAGTATTAGTAAAAAAAAAGTGCTGCAGAAATTAATGGGACTGAAAGCCGATAAATCCCCAGGACGTGATCATCTGCATCCCAGAGTATACTAAAAGAGGTAGCCATGGAAATAGTGGATGCATTAGTTGTCATCTTCCAAAATTCTATAGATTATGGAACAGCTTCTGCAGATTGGAGGGTGGCAAATGTAACCCCACTATTTAAAAAAGAAGGGAGAGAGAAAACACGGAACTACAGACAGGTTAGCTTAACATCAGTAGTAGGGAAAATGCTAAAGTCTAATATAAGGGATGTGATAACAGGACACTTAGAAAATGTCAACGGGATTAGACAAAGTCAACATGGATTTATGAAAGGGAAATCGTGTTTGACAAACCTACTGGAGTTTTTTGAGGATGTAACTGATAGAATAGATAAGGGAGAATCAGAGGATGTGGTTTATTTGGATTTTCAGAAGGCCTTTGATAAAGTCCCACAAGAGAGGTTAGTGTGCAAAATTAAAGCACACAGGATTGGTGATAATATATTGGTGTGGATTGAAAATTCGTTAACAAACAGGAAACAGAAAGTAGGAATAAATGGGTCTTTTTCGGGGTGGCAGGCAGTGACTAGTGGGGCACAGCAGGGATCAGGGCCCCAGCTATTCACAATATATATCAATGATTTGGATGAGGTAACCAAATGTAATATTTCCAAGTTTGCTAATGACGCAAAACTAGGTGGGATCGTGAGTTGTGAGGAGGATGCAAAGAGGCTTCAAGGCGATTTAGACAAGTTGAGTGAGTGGGCAAATACATGGCAGATGCAGTATAATGTGGATAAATGTGAAGTTATCCACTTCGGAAGGAAAAACAGAAAGGCAGCTTATTATTTAAATGGTGATAGATTGGGAAATGTTGATGTACAAAGGGACCTGGGTGTCCTTGTACACCAGTCACTGAAAGCAAACATGCAGGTGCAGCAAGCAGTTAGGAAGGCAAATGGTATGTTGGCCTTCATTGCAAGAGGATTTTAGGGTTTTAGTACAGGAGTAGGGATGTCTTACTGCAGTTATACAGGGCCTTGGTGTGGAGTATTGTGTGCAGTTTTGGTCTCCTAACCTAAGAAAGGATATACTTGCCATACAGGGAGTGCAGCAAAGGTTCACCAGACTGATCCTTGGGATGGCAGGACTGTCGTATGAGGAGAGATTGGGTCAACTCAGCCCGTATTCACTCGAGTTTAGAAGAATGAGAGGGGATCTCATTGAAACATATAAAATTCTGACAGGGCTAGACAGGCTGGATGCAGGGAGGATGTTTCCCCTGGCTGGGGGGGTCCAGAATGAGGGTTCACAATCTCAGGATACGGGGTAGGACATTTAGGACTGAGATGAGGAGAAATTTCTTCACTCAGAGGGTGGTGAACCTGTGGAATTCTCTACTACTGAATGCTGTGGAGGCCAAGTCACTGAATATATTTAAGAAGGAGCTAGATAGATTTCTAGACACAAAAGGCATCAAGGAGTATGGGGAGAGAGTGGGAATATGGTATTGAGATAGGGGATCAGCCATGATCATATTGAATGGCGGAGCAGGCTCGAAGGGCCGAATGGCCTATTCCTGCTCCTATTTTCAATGTTTCTATGTTTCACCAAGTCCCTTCTCATCTCACTGACTGCCTACAGATTTTATTCCATTTCTCTCCACAATTAGATGGTCTATAGAACAACCCCACTAATGTAACAATCCCGTTTATCTTTGATCTCTAACCATATTGGCTCTGTCTGAATCTCTTTGTGTACATCAATCTTCTCTAGAACATGTTTCACCTCTTTCACCAATATTGCTACTACTCCTTTCTTGTCTATCTTGTCCTTCCTAAAAATATTATAACCCAATGTGTTTATTTTCCCAATTCTGCCCAGTCTGCAGCCAAATTTCTGTTAGTGCTATTAAATTTATACCTTCCTATGACAATTGCTTCGAATTCCCCCAGTTTATTTCTCACACTCTGAGCTTGGAGTACATGCATTTTATCTTTTTTTGTTCATAATTAAAGCTACTCTTTCCTCCCTTTATTGTCCAAGTTAACACCTCATTCCTTCTCACTGTTCTTTCATGTAGGAACACTGATAGTAAACATTCACATATAAGTGATTTTGCAAACCAGACGGCCATGATTAATGAATAAAGCATTAAAAAGAATAATATCAAATGTTTAGTAGCTAGATTGGGTCTATTCATTTTGGGCGCAAAGTGGATTGATGATCAGGCCAAGACTACTGCCCTTGGAGAGGCCTGAGTATGAACATCAGTGGAAAAAAATGATTTGAATTGAACTCTCTTAGTTGAGAGTCCGTACTGTAGTGTTAAGACCAGCTGAACACTCAGAATTTATTAAAGGGTCAAAATCGTATTGTAATATTTTGAATTATATTTAATAGCAGTGTGTGTGTTTAATTAATGAAATAAGTATGTTCACGAAATACAACTTAAAACTTAATATAAGGACCTATTGGAAGACTAAGGGGAAAAAATTGGACTTGCCTCCAAAATGAGTAATAAGCCAACAAAGCAATTGCTTTGTGCGTTGATCCCTGCTGGCGTGAGGGCCGAGCTAAATTCTGTATCGGGCCTCGTTTGAATGAAATAGGTGAGCTGTAAATGCCAATTGGACGTTCCTCTGCAGCTTGCTGGTCAAAGCCTGATGAATTTTGGCCAGCTCCAACACCAAGGTAGCTCGCGGGTAGGTTCTGAGGAGAGGAAGAGAAGTGGAGGACTAAAAGCCCGGCAGCGTCCCGCAGTATTTTTGTGCAGGCAGGAGGAACACTCTTGCTCCTCCTCACTCTACAGAAATGTAACTCTTAAAAGTTTGTACCAATTTCTTGAGCGGCCACCAGCGATCCCTTTGAGGATAGCTTGTTAGACCGCTCATGACCTGGTACAACTAGGTGGACGTGCAGGTTCCATCCATTTGTACCCAAATTTTGCATTGAGGCCCTGCAACCGGCATTAGGACTCCGATTTGCCTATACAAGGTGTCTAACGCCTATTTCAGACAAGCACACCGATCACCTAAAAGACGGCCACTTCCAATATGACAACCTGTGGACTTACAGGACAGATCGGGAGGTCTCAACCCGAAATTTGTCCCCTAACTTTTATTTTACACCAATAAACAGGTAAACAAAATTGAATTTCTCCCTGAAGTGTCTTTAATTCTTTTTTAATAAAACTCTGTTTCTGATCACTATAAGTCACTTAGTAGCTGAAAGGTATTGTAATAAATAGCCCTGTAGTTATCTTTGCTATGTCTATGATTTGAGCCCAAGAGCAGGTTTGTTTGAACCTATTATGAAGCACAAGTGAAATAAATTTGAGTGTTCTCAATCCAGTTCTAACTAGTCTGTACCACAAATTAACAACTGTATATAAAAATATTAAAATGAAATTCCAGTGCCACCTTTGCACTCTATCCTCCTAATAAAGGTTTTTGGAATGATCTGGAGCAAATTCTAATTGCACCTGATACAGCTATTCCTGATGCAGTTGTGCATGTCTGAATGTTGGGTGGGCTGTATGGGGTTCTGTTGTGATGCATGTTGTGGTTGATAAGCCTGCTGACACTCAATGTCAAGGGTCACATGTGAATAATGACCACTATCTGTTTAGATAACCATGGTGAAGACCAGTCCTATGTGACTGTGATCGTGGTAAACTATCCCTCCTCATCCTTCTCAACCTGTCTGCAGCTTTGACACAATTGACGACACCATCCACCTCCAATGCTTCTCCTCCGTCGTCCAGCTGGGTGGGACTATGCTCGCCTGGTTCCATTCTTATCTACCCATTCGTAGCCAGAGAATCACGTGCAATGGCTTCTCTTCCAGCTCCTACACCTTTACACCTGACCCCCTCCTATTTCTCATCTACATAATAGGCTTGTCAGCAAAATTGAAGCCCGTGGAATAAAAGGAGCAATAGCAGCATAGGTATGAAATTGGCTAAATGACACGAAACATAGAGTAGTCATGAACGGTTGTTTTTTGGACTGGAGGAACTGACCTGAAACGTTAACTCTGTTTCTTTCTCCACAGATGCTGCCTGACTTGCAGAGCTTCTCCAGCATTTTCTGTTTTTATTACAGCTCTTTCAGAGTCGGCACAGGCATGGTGGGCCAAATGCCCCCCTTTTGTGCTGTATCATTCTATGATTCTACAGTACTTAGGGAAAATTTTGGCCTATTGATAATGACATCTGAAAATTCCAAATTTTTTATGCAGCTTATAGAATGAAGTATGAAGGCAATAAATTTTAGAGATTTAAATGTCATTGACTTGATCTGAACTCCTTGAAGTGTTACTGTCCTGTAATACACCCTCAGTTTGTATTATTAGATGTGATGCAAAATTGGAAGCTGCATGTAAATAATGGTTTGAATGACTGGTTGTCATGTGTGTAACTTCAGTAACACACAATATTTTCACACATTCTTAAAGGTTATAGTTAGAACCACTGGACTTTATTTGATGGCCAGATCACACCTCAACATTTATAGAGCTGTTAACACCAGGGAAAATGTTAGGAGCGAGATGATTGAACCCATTTAAGCATACTGGGGTGCTGATTACGTTTCATAGTGACGCACAGTTTAACAGGGCATGTTAGAAATTCACATATCTAATTTCAGACCTTCCTATTGTCACTCATTAGGAATGAAAATAACCCATTTTCCTGTTGCATGGTTTAGTAACTTCATATTCTTGCTGGTGACCAATGTCACTCTCCATGACACCACACACTCTCCCCGTCCCATGGGAGGAGTCCAGTGAATGAGCAAACCGCAGGACTTTCGCTGTAATAACCCTTATCATGTGTTTCACTGGGCTCAACCAAACTGTGTAGAAGGGAAGGGGAGGGGGGAAACTCTTTTCATTCACAACTTGTTGGCCCACAGATTGCTAACGATAAGAACAGATCGTCGCTGTGAAATTACAGATCCGTTGGATTTATTGCTTGTGTATTGCTGCTTGTTGGCCGAGGCGGTGAATTCTCCGTTCCCCCTCCCGGGTGCGGTGGTGTTTTGCAGTCACTGTCACGAGCTCCCGGGGCGGAGTTCGGAGTGCGAGGGGCGGGGAGTGAGGAGGTTCGGAGTGCGAGGGGCGGGGAGTGAGGAGGGGCGGGGAGTGAGGAGGTTCGGAGTGAGGAGGGGCGGGGAGTGAGGAGGTTCGGAGTGCGAGGGGCGGGGAGTGAGGAGGTTCGGAGTGCGAGGGGCGGGGAGTGAGGAGGGGCGGGGAGTGAGGAGGTTCGGAGTGCGAGGGGCGGGGAGTGAGGAGGTTCGGAGTGCGAGGGGCGGGGAGTGAGGAGGTTCGGAGTGCGAGGGGCGGGGAGTGAGGAGGGGCGGGGAGTGAGGAGGTTCGGAGTGCGAGGGGCGGGGAGTGAGGAGGTTCGGAGTGTGAGGGGCGGGGAGTGAGGAGGTTCGGAGTGCGAGGGGCGGGGAGTGAGGAGGTTCGGAGTGTGAGGGGCGGGGAGTGAGGAGGGGCGGGGAGTGAGGAGGTTCGGAGTGAGGAGGGGCGGGGAGTGAGGAGGTTCGGAGTGTGAGGGGCGGGGAGTGAGGAGGTTCGGAGTGTGAGGGGCGGGGAGTGAGGAGGTTCGGAGTGAGGAGGGGCGGGGAGTGAGGAGGTTCGGAGTGTGAGGGGCGGGGAGTGAGGAGGTTCGGAGTGAGGAGGGGCGGGGAGTGAGGAGGTTCGGAGTGCGAGGGGCGGGGAGTGAGGAGGTTCGGAGTGAGGAGGGGCGGGGAGTGAGGAGGTTCGGAGTGAGGAGGGGCGGGGAGTGAGGAGGTTCGGAGTGTGAGGGGCGGGGAGTGAGGAGGTTCGGAGTGCGAGGGGCGGGGAGTGAGGAGGTTCGGAGTGTGAGGGGCGGGGAGTGAGGAGGTTCGGAGTGTGAGGGGCGGGGAGTGAGGAGGTTCGGAGTGTGAGGGGCGGGGAGTGAGGAGGTTCGGAGTGTGAGGGGCGGGGAGTGAGGAGGTTCGGAGTGAGGAGGGGCGGGGAGTGAGGAGGTTCGGAGTGCGAGGGGCGGGGTGTGAGGAGGTTCGGAGTGCGAGGGGCGGGGAGTGAGGAGGTTCGGAGTGAGGAGGGGCGGGGAGTGAGGAGGTTCGGAGTGAGGAGGGGCGGGGAGTGAGGAGGTTCGGAGGGCGGGGTGTGAGGAGGTTCGGAGTGCGAGGGGCGGGGAGTGAGGAGGTTCGGAGAGTCGGAGTGAGGAGAGTGCGGGTGTTCGGGGAGTGGTGTCGGCCGGCGGGATGAGGCTGCAGGCGGGCTGTTGTTACCTGGTGCTGGCCGGCTTCACGTTGGCGCAGTTCGTGCCGCCGGTGAGTGAGGTGTTATTTTGGGGGCCGCGGAGACGGGGGAGCGCTGCTCCGGGGCCGGAATTGTACAACACTGGGGCGGACGGGGGAGTTTTAAACTATTAACGGCCGCTGCCACTGAGCAGGAGAGGTTGTGATGTTTAAAATAGGTGTTTTTGACAAAAATACTTCTCATAAATACTTGAAGGGGTTGGTGGGAGAACTTCTTGGACCTTCTCGTTTTTTGTTATTTTTTTCCCAATTGCGCAGTTCCCAACATTTAAAAAAAAAACTGTAGATCGTATTTAGGAGTTGGCTAAAACTGGCCTGATATTGTATTCTTCTGTGGTAATTTTCCAGATGTCGTTTAACTTTCCATTGCCTTCACCGGAACTTCGCCTCTTGTCATTTGTGCCGCTTTTGAAATTTATTATGTAATTGTTTCTTAGTCATCCACGCCTTTGATCGCGCCAGACTCGACTATCCCAATCCTCTCCTGGCTGGTTGCCCATCTTCCACCCTCCATAAACTTGAGCTCACCCAAAACTCTGCTGCACATATCCTAACTCGCACCAAGGCCCTTTTGCCCATCACTCCTGAGCTTGCTGACTTACATTAGCTCCCGGTCCATTATGAAATTCTCATCCTTGTTCAAATCCCTCCATGGCCTCGCCCCTCCCTATCTCTATGACCTACAACCCTCGGAGAACTCTGCATTCCTCCAACTCTCACCTCTTGTCAATTCCCCACTTCTCTTGCTCACCATTGGACGCTGTGCCTTCAGCCACTGAGGCCCTAAGCTCTGGGATTTCCTCTCCACCTTTTAAGATGCTCTTTAAAACCTACCTCTTTGACCAAACTTTTAGGCATCTGTGCTAATAGCTCCTTCTTTGGCTAGGTGTCAATTTTTGTCTGTTTATGCTCCTGTGAAGCACCTTGGGATGTTTTACTACATTAAAGATGCTATTCAAATGCAAGTTATAAATTACTTCAACTAAATAATGAAATTGAACTTGTCCTGCTTAATGGGCACAATGCAAAAACCCATTTGATAGAATTTTAAAGCTATATTTTTCCCCTGTTTGATGTCCATTTGCTCTCCACAGTCCTGTAAAGCTGTCTGAGATAGTGTATGTAATGAATACTTTAGAAACGTAAATGAAAGCAAAAAACAGAAAATGCTGTAAACACTCAGCAGTTGAGTCAGTTTCTGTGGGGAGAACAAATAAATTATTTCTCTTGTAGCAGCGTAAACATAATGGGCCAAATTTTGCTGTCAAAATAACAGCGAGGCTAATGGCATTCGCTCTTATTTATGCGTAAATGGTATAGCAACTTCAAGCGAGGGGCAGGTGTGCAGTTGAATGCAAATATCTAAAGTTGCTGTCCGAGTTGTGCCGCTCCGCCGTTAGCTTCGCAAAAACGCATCTCGCTGTCTGCCTCACCATTGAAATGCATTGAACGGTGTGAAGTTGCTGTATTTGCGTGGTAGATAAGAACTAAACTCATCACAGAAAATTAAGTCTTATCCATTCCAATCTAAGTACCCTTTTAACAATGTGATGTTAATTACTGCCAATCAACCTCACTGACACTGAAAATTAACTATTACAAGTGTAGAGTCTCATTCCTTCAGGTATTTGTTAGATTTTAAAAATTTTTATTTTTATTTTCCTTTTATCTCCCTCAGTCCAATCTTTCTTTCCTTCTTATTTCTCTTTCTGTATCTGATTTGACATTGAATTCACCCACTCTAATTTACACTTTCTTCTCAGTCCTTGTGCTGTTAATTTCGCAATCCTTCAATTTGATTGGTTAAGGAAATACCCTATTGGTTGCCCTGTTCACTCGGGTCCCAGATACCCCCGCTGCGCCCTTATCAGCTTGCACTTTCAGCAACTTGCCACGCAAAAAGGTTTAAAAACCTAAACAGGCAAGCCTAACTAACGGCAAATGCCGTTAGATGCCCTGCTACAGCAAAATTTGGCCCAATGTGAAAATCTCGGTATAGTGTTACTGACTTTACGGCATTGTGCTCAAAGTGGTGGAGTAACACATCATGTGCCAAAGTATGCAGTTGGCAAATTAAACTTCTTGCTCACTGTGGATTTGTAACATTACCCTCCTGGAGTCGAGGTAACCAGGACTAGGCTGATGTTCACTGCGCTGACGTGTCTTGTTCACACTGGCTGCATTGACTATGATCACTATGCTGTGCTCCAACTTCCCACTTAGACTTGTTCAGTTGGATGGGATCTAAATCTGAATTCTTGAAGCTATGTGACCGTTGAGTTGTGAGTGGGTTGTGGAAAATATGCTGAAATAAGGAAGTGAAAAAAATTCTGATGCAGGAATATGATTCTCACTTCATAGAAATTGCAACACAGAAGCTGGCCATTCTGCCCATCTAGCTTGGCTGTGGTCATGTTAACTCTTCAGTGGGAGCTATTTACTGTAATCTTTGTGTATGTGTGTGTATGCGCCTTCGTGCTAGGGATGACATTGGGTCAATGCCGCTTAAACTGATTTTCCAACCAGTCGAAATAATATGTCACTGTTTATATTCTCAAAACCTTTCATAATTATATTCCCCTTAATGTTCTCTGATCCAAAGAAAAGAGCTCCAATGTTTCAAGCCTTTCTTTATAACTATAACCTCTTGAGTCCTGGTATCATTCTAATGGATTTCTGTTGTGTTTTTTCCATGGCTCATGGGGCGAGGCTAAGCTAAGGATTGGGATGGGGGGCGATCAAAGTCCAGATTCTGCCTACTTGGCTCCCGGTGGCGCAAATTTAAGCAAAAGATCCAGGGATGATGATACCTCTGGTCACTTATGGATTTTCAGCCATTTCAGGGTCTGGTTGTGTTTGTGTATTACAGTATTTCCTGTGAGGTACGACGTTTCCACGTGTTTACCTTGTAAACACTGCCAAATTACACCAGAACTGGGAACAGATGCTTCTTTCATGGATGTTGCTAGAAGTGGAGGGATTGGGGAATTACATTATTCATGAGAAATTCTGTCAGTTCTGTCTCCATTGTGTCCAACACTTGAGAACTCTTGCATGGTGCAGATATACTTGCCGTGTCTGTACCAGATCTTGGCGTTCAAAACTCTGTCAAAGGCTGGTTTCCTAATGGCAATTTTGAATTTGTTTTTAAAAAAAAAATTTCTAAGCACCTATGGACGGTCCCTTAACCATGTGGCAAGGTGTTATTCTGAAATTCCTGACCCACCACCCTTCCTACGTAAATCACCCTGACTCCAGGATTTCCACCAGTGGAGCGGGACTCCTAGTCCTTTTTTCTGCTTTTACCATTCTGTCACTTGCTTCCTACTGTTCTCTACCTGTGTTGGTTTATAAAACAAACAAATTAAATTGCTAACATTGGCTTCTGTAACATGCAGAATAAACTTGGAACAGAATTTGTACTTGGAGAATATTTTAAAAACCATTCAAATTTTTTTATTCGTTCATGGGATGTGGGCGTCGCTGGCAAGGCCAGCATTTATTGCCCTTGAGAAGGTGGTGGTGAGCCACCTTCTTGAACCGCTGCAGTCCATGCAGTGAAGGTTCTCCTACAGTGCTGTTTAATATGAAGGGAATGTTCCGGATTTTCAAAATCCTGTTTTCTTTGTGCAGTATACTGAAGATTGCAGAAGAGGCACATACCCACCAGCTGGTCCCACGTAAGTACTCAAATATTGTTAATGGAAATATTTTAGAATTTTCCTGTGCAATTTTTCACTCCACAAAATCTAGTTAATTAAGTGGCACCTTTTTTTAACACTGACACAAAATTCATGGGTATGATCATTCCAGAAAAAGATACTTTCATCACCTTCAGGACATAGTTGCTAGAAAAATGCAATAGTCCCTTCTGTACAGCTGTCTGAGTGCTGTGAAAAGTGTGATACAAAAGAGTTTGAGCTTTCTGCTTTTTGTTTATTTTACTCTGAACCTTATAAAGTTGAGGTATTTTTGAAGTGTTTATCCATATTTTTTCATCAAATAGAAATGGCCTATATAAGAATTTAACATAGCTTTTTCTAGCACTTCAAAAAACGTGTTCCTCTGTCTAAGGCTTTTGGGATACTGAATTGAATCTTGTATTTGGGTCCAAGCTGTTACTGAAAAGGTGGCAAATTCACCCATTCCTAATCCCAGATGAGTTCTTGAATCTGTTCTGCCATGATGTGGAGGTGCCGGTGATGGACTGGGGTTGACAATTGTAAACAATTTTACAATACCAAGTTACAGTCCAGCAATTTTATTTTAAATTCACAAGCTTTCGGAGGCTTCCTCCTTCCTCAGGTGAACGTTGTTGGAAATGAAATCCTCGAAATGAAATCGCATTTATAATTCACAGAACAATGCTTGGTGATTACAGACAGTCTTTTCAACTGCCCGTTGCCAAGGCAATAAGTGTGCAGACAGACAGGTGTTACCTGCAAGGTCTCCGAATATACAAATCACCAAAAAAAAACCAAAAAACCCAAAAAAAACAGAGAGAGGAAATTCTGCCATGGTAGCCTTTAAAGATGTTTGGTCGGAGAATGGTGTTGGTAACTTTACCACCATCAATGTTGACACAAACAACATTCAAAATGCATGTCTTTTATAAACCCCCCCCCGCACATTTGTAATTTTAATGAAGTCTAATTCAAGAATTATAGATAGAATCTTCCTTATTTTGAGTACAAAGTTGATATTACATTTTTGTTTGCAACAGTGTCTCAGCATGTATTGCCTTTTTAAGGGTTAGCTGAAACCCATTGCAGTGTAGATGATGTTGAAACAGTCCTTGTATTTTTTTTAGTTCTTTGGCTCTTTATAATATAGTTTAAAATAAGACTATAAAATTGATATATTAAATCCTGAATCAGGGAGATCAGCAATTGAATGGACATCAGAAAATGTATTGGGGTATCTTGAATATTTACAGGCTATCTGGTTGTACTATCAGTATACTGTGGAACAAACACTTTTTTCTGTTTAATGCAGCATTGTAATAAAATAGGCACTACTGTGTGTGTTCACAGGTTTAAAGGCCTTGTTCCTTGGTACAAGATAAATCTTGATTCTGCTCCACATATAAGATGGAACCAATTGATTATGGATAAGAAAGTGGAGGTATGTGACCACCATCTTGTCTAGGTACTTTTCTACTATAGAAATAAACAATACAGTTGACTTTCTCTGATACTTTGAGTTTGTTCATTGAGAGTAGCTGAGTTGCAGAGACCAAGACTCAGGTTTGAACTTCCATAGTACAGAGTTAACTGATGTCTACCAGAATGGTGTTAAGGGCAATAAAATTGGCCTCTGCTACCCAGCAACAGCTCTCTTCCCTGCCCGCACCCCCCCCCCAGCTGAAAATGCATGTCTTTGTTCAGTGAGGTCAGTCTTGACTGGGATTCCTTACAATCAAACAAAACATTCACTGTCTAGGCTCACACATAAATATGGCAACTGGAACAAGGTACCCGAGAACCTCCAGCACCCAAACAACTGTACCCCAGTGGGATGGAGAAGGGAAGGAAACTGGTAACAAAAGAGAGGAAGAGGGAGAGAGAGAAATGGGCAATATTTTACTGGAATATGTTTATAATGGATTGAACAGCTTTAAGTGATGGGTAACAATATATGGATCATTAAAGTAATAACATTTGCAAAGGTGGTGCTAAGTATTCCTTTTAGAATATAAATCTGTTTGTGGTTAACTTTAATTGTCTTCAAATCTGAAATTGTGTAACTAATTTTTAGTTTTGAGTAAAATTGAAGCCTTTTATAATTTAAATCTACAATAATCACTAACATTTGCTTTCCTTGTGCATTTTGAAAAGAGATTAGTTTAATGTGCTTCAGCTTCTGTTTTAAGCATGACCTGTACTTGAGCATAAGTGTAAAATGTTGGTGCATGTTCTAAAATATTATAATAAACTGCTTGCTCATTGACAGTGCAGGAAGGCTACCATAAAACTTTTCTTTAAAATAAGTGAACCTTGTTTTCCTGGGCCTTTTTGAAAAAGCTGGATCTCATTAAGGATCCTCCCTATCTCCTCTTCCTCTTTCTCCCCTCTCCCCTCTTCTCCTCCCCCCCCCCCCCCCCCCTGAAATCACTCCCTTGCTGTGTCTGATTCAACAAAGACCTGGTTGTGTCATCTGCTAGAAAAATAAATCTTTGAAGAAGGCTGCCAGTATCTGTGGCACAAATTTGTATAACTTGATGCTGTGAAGTGTTTAGCTAGTTTGTAATTTTATAGCACATTCAAATAATACGAAACCTTACAAAACAATTTTACTGGTTCATTTATTCATTTCAGCTGACCAATTTAATCCAGGTGATAAAAGACTTGGCGAACGATTTCTTCCCTAGCGGCAAATTGATTGAACTAGTCGATAAAGGTTTGGTAAGGATGTGTTTTTGATTTTGGTTCCAAAAAACAAGATTTACACATTTGAAAATGATAAGGGACTATTCTGTAAATGACCATTTGATTGCCTTGTCTGTAGCAACCCTGAAGTTTTGAGGCTCAGATGGTTTATTGCTTATCACATTTTGTCACTTGGAGAGAGGTGAGCCTATAGAGTGGTATCAGATAGACCCAAGACAGCTTAAGAATCTTTGCAGCCTTTCAACTGTTTGGATACTCCAATTCTATTTATAAACTCATTTGAATCCCAGCATTGTGAGTCTCTTGTTCTCAACTTCAAGTAAACTAATTTTAAGCTGAGTCAGTTCCAGTTAACTTGTCCCTCAGTGCCCAGTTTGAGAGGAAGATGCACAGATTGAACCTGACACAATGATCTTCAACATTATCAGATTTCTGTACCATGCAAAAATTTTAAATGTATCCTTTCTTCCAGGCTCCGCTTGTAGATACGCTTCCTTCTCCATTTAATGAAGAACTAAAGGGAATTGCAGATGTGTCAGGAGTACCTTTGGGTATGATACTCACTCTTTACAATAGACACTATTTGTCATAGGAATTGTCTGTTTGTTCCAGGATCAGATTGCATCACAGTGATTTGATCTATTAGTGTGGACCTTGTTGCTTATTAATGTTGTCTCATGCACACTACATCCACTGCATTTCCCCCAGCTTATTATGTCTGTTACCTCCCCAAAGAATTCTTAGGTTTGTCGAGCACAATTGTACCTTTTGAAATCTGTGATGGCAACTTCTAATTGTTTTCTCTTAATTTTTTCATTATTCTTATAGGACCTCTTCAGTTGTAATTGTTTTCTAACTTATATCCATGGCTTCCTGAAACTAATTTCCTTTCTTCATGGAATATGCTTATTCTGTACATTTGCAATCTTTTCTTTTTAAAACACACTTGCTCTATAGTCCTATGTGACCATTTCTCCTTCCACCTCACCTCAGCTAGCTCACTCATCTTTCTAAAATCTGCCTTAATCCAATCTGGTGGTCCACTTTTTGTACTGTTTTTTTTTCCCTTTCTGGTTGGATCTTAAACCTTATCATATTATGGTCACTACTCCCAAGCTGCTTGTCTACCTGATCTATTTCAGTACTCAAACGTATCTAGCAATACCTCCTCCCTTGTAGGCCCACTAACCTACTATTGAGGAAGAAGTGATGAAATTTAGAAATTCCATTCCCTTTTTCCCATTTACCCTCTCTCTGTCCCAATCTATAAGTGGATAAGTAAAATCTCCCAGATCAATAATTTTGTTCCTATTTGTCTCTCTAATCTGACTGCAGATTTACTCTACCATTTCCTTCCCACAATTTGGAGGTCTATAATGCACCCATATGTTTTTCTAATCTGAGCTCCAACCATATTGATTCTGTCTATGCGCCTTTCTTGTCTACATCAACCCTCTTTACAGCATGTATTCCCTCCTAACCAATATTACCACTCCTCCATCTTATCTTTTCTGCTGCTCCTAAATATATCATATCCTGATACTTTTCCATTCTTGTCCAGTTTGCAGCCGGGTTTTGGTTAATGCCATTAAGTCTAGATCTTCCTGTAAAATAATAGTTTCTAGTTTCCCCAGTTTATTTCCCAGACTCTGCACATTGCAATACATGCATTTTAACCTTCATTTGCTTTTTTTAAAAAGTACTCCTCTTCCCATTTTTTGCCTAAGCTACTCTCTACCTTCAGTTTTTTTTCCCCTGTTTATAACTAGTGCATTTGATTTTATTCCTCTACTCCACTTCAGTCTTGCTAAATTATGTTCGAGTGTTATCCTCATCTATTTCCCTGTTCTCTATCAGTTGGACCTGGTTGTTTTTATTTTCTCAGCCCCCACCTTCCCATTTAAATAACTTGTAACTTCTCTATTTACCCATTTTGCCATAAATACCCTCCCTGTTCAGATGTAGCCCATACTTGTTGATCAGCTCCCATCTGTCCTAGAACTGGTGCCAATTCCTAACAAAAAATACAATCCCTCTTCCTGACACCACACCTTTAGCCATGCATTGATTTCCCTAATCTTCCTGTGCTTCCTTATTCTTAGTGCATGGCTGGGGAAGTGTTCCTGAGATTGCGAAGCCCTGCTCCTAAGGTTGTTTTCTAATCTTTTAAATTAATTTTTGAAGGACTTCACGCCTGTATTTACCTACATCATTGGCTCTCACATGAACCACCAGGACTGGTCGCCCTCTCTGCCCTTGCACAGTCTTTCCTAGTCTATTCAACATGTCCCATACCTAGCATCTGGGAGGCAACAAAGCGTCTGCGACTATCTGTTTGGACTGCAAAAGATTGTGTCGGGAATACAATAGTTAGAGAGTCTATCACTACTGCATTTCTAACTATTGCTAATCTCTTTCTCCTCAATCCATCTCTTGTTTGTTGGTGCCATTGATTCTTATTTGGAGGCCCGGCCCAGCCCAGAATCCTCCTTTCCCCCCCAGGTAGCTAGACCTTCAAATCTGAGAGCATAAGTTGCTCTGGGACCACTTATTTTAACCTTTCCTTCCTGACTTTCCCTGCTCCTGGGATAGTCATCCATCTTTCCTCCTCCACTGCCTGCTCCCATTCTCACTGGTGTGACTATTCTCTCAAACTCTCATTCCAAAAACTTTTCTCCCTCCCTGATGTATCAGATTGTATCCATCTCCTCAAGGTCTGAGATTTTGAACTTGAGCAGTGTGACATTTCCCACAGATGTTTGCCCAAGTCAACACCTGATTCTTGAATCTCATATCTTGCAGGAATGACCTATCGTTATCCTTTTCTGTGCTGCCATTTTAGGTTTAGTTAATTTGTTCTGCTTCACTTTATATTACTTACATATAATATCAGCTAGTCTACTTGCCACCTTCTTCATCACTGAATACCCATTCTCTCCAAATTCCCATTTTAGAAGTCCTTATTCTGTGACGTGCTCACTGCTCGAGCTGGGGCTCGCGCAACTACTCTTTATATACCTTTTGGACACAAGCCAGTCTCAACTGATCAGTCAGCCTCCAGCCACACAGTATCTAACACCTGGCCAGTGACCAACTTGCAGTTGATTTACCATTAACTGTTATGCAGTTACGTAGTTTGAGGTCTAAGCTTAAATTTCAGTTCAATTTAAAAAGTAATAGTTCTGTACTACTTACCCAGAGCGCATCACCTACTCACCACTGAATCCCATTTTAGAAGTTGTTACACTCACTGCTGGCCTAGGTGACCATTATAAACAACTCTAGAGTTGGCTCTTCCAGTTTGGTACGTGAATCATTCCTTGAGATTACTGTCTATTATCCCTAGGTAACTGCTATACTAGATATAATATGTTTTGGGCTGTAATTTTCTCTCATTTAAATAGCACCTTATAGCATCAAAATATGTCAAACTTCACATAATGAATTACTTTGAAGCGGTGAATGTTATGTAGACTTACAAAATAGGCATAAACTGATCATAAGAATTGTGATGATCCTCAGTGGCACTGTATTCCTAATGCTCTGAATCAAGAAAAACCTACAACTGACACTTTATAAACCTAATTACTGATCAACTATTAAGTGAAAAATTCTGAACTCTGTTAGAAAGGCAGTAACTAGGTTTCTGTAGGTAATTGTTTACATTTACCATATAACCAAAGATTTTTTACAAACTTGTGCCATATTTTAGCCCAGTTACAATTGCTAACATTGCTTGCAGTTAATTCATGTACAAATAGCAAGAAATCACATATATATCATGTGTTCCCCTGGTTACCAGACTGAGTAACTTCACTGTACAGTAGATGCTATGCTAAATGGTTATGGTCAAGCAGGAGTGATCACCATTCCCCATTGTTGTATTGAATAGTCTTTTCTGCCATGCATCAAATCATCGTAGCAACTCGAGCTTTGATCCTGGAGTTTTAGAATCAAGCCTGAGCTTAATGGGAAGAACTTCTACTTTTGTTGCCTGGAAGGATTCTGGGTGAAATGAATTTAGGCAGCCGTAATCCAGTTTATAGTGAGTGCAGCCCCTATAGCACAAGGCTGCTTTCACATTGCTGTTTAATTTCGATCTCACTCAAACTATGCCATAAAGAAGCTTAGTATTGGAAACAGAAAATTTCACTTCAGTATGCGATGCTCTTGAGGTTGGGGTTATGGCCCATTGTTAGGGCAGTGTATTGGGAGTTTTATTCTGCTTTCCAGCCATGATATGGGAGTGCTTGATGCTAACACATGTGCCCAAAGTGGAGGCGTGTTTGTTCCCAGCAGTAGCATTCCTCCCCTTGATCTCCAAAGTAACCAAAGGGAGAAGGAACTTCAGTACAGCTTCAGAATGAAAAAAGTGGGGACATGATTTGCTGAATTTAGGAAGACTGTTTAAACTGATATGTCAAACTGATAGATTTCCTTTTATTTCTTAAACCATTTTTTTTCCAAAATCAGGGGAAATTATGCTCTTTAATATCTTCTATGAAGTATTCACAGTGTGCACGTCACTCGTAGCTGAAGATAAAGCAGGTATGCCAGCAATTGTAAATATTTCTCAACTGTGGTTGTGTTGGTCACATTTTGTCATGGAGGAAGAGCAAGAGGTGAAGAAATTAACTGAATTCATTAGTAAAAATATTCCTACAAGCTTTTAGAACAAGAAGAATCTCAAATATTTGAACTTTTACTTTTTTTTTTACTTTTTATTTATCACAGTATCATAGTAGGTACAGCACAGGAGGTGGCTATTTGGCCCATCATGCCTGTGCTGGCTCTTTGAAAGAGCTATCCATTTAATCCTAGTCCCCTGCTCTTTCCCCAGTGCCCTGTAAATTTTTTCCCTTCAAGTATATCCAAGTCCTTTTTGAAAGTTGCTATTGAATCTGTTTCCATCACCCTTTCAGGCAGTGCATTCCAGTTCATTACAACTCGCTGCATTAAAAAAAATTAGTAGTCCTTTGGGTTATTTGACAGCCTTTGAGTGTCGCCCTCGTGTCACAACAGGTTCAACAACCCAAATTACAAAAGTCTGCTCACTTCTTCAATCTATTATTTGTATGTCTTTCCTGCTATATACAATGGATCTTGTTTTCTTTTACCATGGGTTATGAAAGCGAGAGATAATGGGCCAAATAGATTCTAAGGTTTCAATCTGTATTGCCTGCATTGTTGAGACCAAACTGGTAGAAGAACTGAATATATTTAACTTTCACTTTTAGGGAGATTGTACCATGCTAGAAATCTGGACTTTGGATTGTTCCTTGGGTAAGAACCTGATTTAATTTTTTTTTAAATCCTTTTCGGGTAGTGTTAGTGGTAGGTGAATTTCATTTTAAGATCTGATCATAATCTTGTATCAAGCATCATTGCTTCAAATAGCTAGATTCAGATTTTTAGATTTTATACATGCTAAGTTGCAGGAAGAGAACGGATACCAGAAATGGTTTACCACTAATAATAAGTAGAAAAGTGTCTGTGTTTGTGATAGCCAGACATTTATGAATATATATTTTTCATTGGGATATTTTTTGACCCTTTTTTCTTTACAAATTAGTTGCCTTTTATATAAATTTCAGAGCATGAAAAGATGACTCTAGATTAAACATTATAAGTGTATAATATTCTTCCTCAAGAAGTGAGAAGTCACAGCCCTGGTTTTGGTGATGGCCTCTCCTCTAGGGGAACCACCCTTTTTGGCTACTTGTTTCAGTAAATTTTAAACTCCTTCTTTAGACCAGGAAGAAGCCTAATTGGTTTGTACTGAATTTGCTCAGTGAATAGTTTAACCTGGAAGATCACTGGTTCAATCCCAAGTCTGTTGCGAGCTAACTATTCTCAGCTAGAGTGGCAACAGGGGCATTACAATTGGCCCCAGAATCCTGAGTGAGTAAGGGAGGAAAAGTCAGCCATGATTCCTGCTCTTGATCACTATTCAGCATCATTCCTTAACTTTCCTGGAAGTGTGCATGTGAAAACAGGATTAGTAATTCTCATGAATAATGGCTACTTGGATGATACCCCAGAGGATGCCCAGCCTTGTGGGCCATATCCTAACAAGGAGTCGATGTCTTCAGTTGGGTTGGGGGAGGTGAGAAAAGAATAATCAATTAGCTACTTTTTTTTAAATGACAGTTTCCTAGATGGAGCAGTCAGTGCATTGGCTCATCTATCTACAATCATTGTGTACTTGAACAGTCTCCAACAGCTTACAAAGGCCAAATGTGATGTGAAGGAGTTCTTGTCTAACCTCGAACTAGTCCTACATTTATCCCCCATCAATACTATTCTATGGTTAATAAGTTAAAGGCTTTGTTAGATCTTAACTATATTCATAAATGATTTGCTGGGTATATCCTTTAAAATTATTATGGCACTGTATAAATTTGTGGCTGCTAAAAATGCTCAAACACTTTACTGACTCAAAACCTAAAATATAATAGTGGAGGTTGCTTTTGTTTTGGGGGGGGAGGGGGAGAGAGAAACTTTTTATTTGTGACAATGCTATACCAGTGTTTTGGAAAAAATGTAGTTATTACATTAATCTAGGTGTTGATCATGCTTCTGTTTTTCACTCTGTTGCAGTTGGGATTTTAAAAACAGTAGCTGGAGAATTTCAGAATATCTTAAACCTCTAGCGGTTAATCTAGATTTCCAGAGGAACAACAGAACCGTCTTTAAGTCCACTAATTTTGCCGGATATGTAGGAATGCTGACTGGCATGAGACCAGTAAGTTATTGAGGAATTCTAAACTGTTTCTGTCTTTGCCTTCTACATTAGCTGCAAGAACTGGTGAGATGGGTTGTTTTAACAGCATCTGTAGTATATCTCTTTCGATCAAGAAATAATGCTATATTTGTCAATGATATTTGCCAAGGAAAAAGAATCTTATTTCCATGAGTGAGGCTGCCAGAAGTTCACATCCTGTGGGGGAGACGGGACAATGGTCTCAGGTTTGAGCCTGTGTTTGGTACCTGTGGGACGTAAGGGAGCATTGACCTCTACCTGTGGAGGTTGGGGATGGTCGTTATGCCTCTTGATGAATGGGTTCCTTTCCCTACCCCTTTACCAGTACCCCTCTGAGAGTGTCACAGATTTGGAATAAATCCCTTTGTCGGATAGGAGGATGAAGAGCTAGCATGCTGGTGACTTGTGTAATACTAACTTTAGATGGGCAAACCCCCTCTCACTTCATGATTCAAAACTCACCAGCCATCCTGTGACCTCTGAGTTTGCCAATTAGTGTTGTTTAAAGAAAAATGTGTGGGTGTATGTGATATAAAATAATACATACTCGCCCACACATCCATATCTGCTGCCTCTGCCTCCCTATCAGTTGGACAGGAAATGGGTAAAACACGTGGGGGAAAAAAGGGAATGTGAAAAGAATTGAGTAAGAGATTAAACAGAAATGGAGATGGACCCTGCCATTTCCAAAGACTGAGCTGAATTGATTGGGAGTTTGGCATATTGTTGATTCTTCCTGACTTAAAAGTGATTTACTCATATGTAGCCCATTTGCTAATGATGACACATGGATCAGGCCTAATGCTCCAAAAGGTTGGACACCCCAGTCTTGCATCAGTTACGTAGAATTACATTGCATTTACAGCACAGAAACAGGCCATTCGGCCCAACTGGTCGGTGTCGGTGATTATGCTACATTCTTGCATGGGACAATGCCAAAGTAAATATATCGGCCTGCTATGCCAGGAAGTTACAATGAGGCAATTATAAAGCATATAATTGGTTAGCTAAGGACAGGTCCACTTTGCATGTGGCTCAAATGCTGTGAGGGCAATCATTTAGAGTAGGCTGCAGGTAGGAATCTGAAGTGATCACACAGGCTGGTTCGAGCTCTTGGGGTTGATCTTATCCTTCTGATAGGATGTTGTCAACTTTAGCAATGTTAATGTAAATCAGAAATGACCTTTTTTGTCGCTTAAGCCAGGATAGGTGTGAACTGTGAAACCTCAGGAGCCAGCTGTAAAATTTAAATTCCATGTTCCCATTAATTTGCATATCTCAAGTTGGTGTTTGAATGTAGGCCTTATTCACCAGTAAGGCAACAGTGCTAAGAGCAGCCCTTTCCAAACCTTTAGGCTCACTAAGTTCAAACAGGGCAAACAAGCGAATAAAAAATATCAGCGCAGATAGGACTGGGCTTGAAGCACTGGACTGCCAAGCTTCAGGGCTGCATGTGGCCTATGTGCCACAGTTTAGACATCTGATCTAAATGATTAATAGAAATTTGAGATTAAGAACTATCAGAATTCTTGGCACACAATTGATTTTCCGTTTTGATATCCATTGATTAGCCAATAGCTCCAAGTTTTGAGTGGCTAAAAAATTTGGAATAACCAAGTACATCATTAACAGCAAATGATCTATTGTGATATAAAATGCTAAAATGTTATTAACATGATTGGCTCTGCAAGTATATTGAGAAAATATTTGATCAGTTTAAAAGTCTGCAAGATATAATTGATATTGGAGAGAAAGAAATATTACTTCAATGAATTACAACACAGCAATGCTTTTCCTCCCTGCCCTTCATTTATTATACTTTTTTTAAAACTTTGTGAGGCTGTGGACCTCATGGTGTCATGAAGGATATTGGTGCTGGGGAATAAAACACTTTTCCAT
Source organism: Heptranchias perlo (assembly GCF_035084215.1). Classification (NCBI taxonomy): domain Eukaryota; kingdom Metazoa; phylum Chordata; class Chondrichthyes; order Hexanchiformes; family Hexanchidae; genus Heptranchias; species Heptranchias perlo. Next base: position 75,773,437 of record NC_090325.1, read on the forward strand.
TTGGGGTACCTAGTATCAGCATACAGTTCCCACATCAGATATAACAATTTGCTTCTGCTGCAACCTCAGAAAAGCGCCTCCTATTGGATCAGTGACAGCTTTACATTTCTCAGCAGCCATCCTTTAGCCTGAGTAAGACTGTAAATTAGGGCATTGTCTCTAACTGACTGTTTGAAAATCATTGTCACCAGCAATATTAAAAGGATTAAAAATAATTACAAGGCAATGTACTGTGGAATTTTTGGACCTACTGTAATGGATAACCCAGATGTCTCTTTACAGGGGATGTTTACACTCACAATGAATGAACGTTTCAGCATTGATGGAGGATATATTGGTAAGGAGCCCTCCTATTCAGACTATTAAAATCAAACTATTTCAACCGAACCTTTCAATTTAATCTAGCACTTATTTTTCCTTGCGTTTAAGGTGACTTTAATATTCTACACAAACTTGTACTATCATATGGAATGTTTATAGAAATTTTATTTAATCACCTGCAAGAACATTTTCTGTTTAAATAAAAACATCAATCAGTCCCACAGCCTGACGTCATTGTCATTTTAAGTGATCTAAGCGTCATATCTACCATAACTAGTAAAGTGTTGTACCATAGTTTTTTCCATTTCACTTGGAAAAAGTGTAAAAGCAAGGTATTCATGTTAGAAAACACAAAGTGGGACAAAAGTTTGATGTACACAAAGAATGTCAGCATTTTCAAATCGCTACTGACTTAACTTGCAGGCATCATTGAATGGATACTGGGTAAAAGGGATGGTATATGGATGAGTTTCCTCACCCGATCTGTGTTGGAGAATGCTACCAGGTATAGTGACTGTCATAAATTGCATTACATTTTGAAGATAGCCACCTTCTCTTCCTGATTTAGGTACACTTCATCAATGAACTATTTCAGAATGAGGAAATGCAATTTCTGTTCTATAGATCCTTCAGCTTGAAATAATCCCTTCAAGGCAAACTCCATGGCCTTTGAGCCATAGAATGATAGAAATTTACGGACAGAAGGAGGCCATTCGGCCCATTGTGTCTGTGCCGGCTGAAAAAGAGCTATCCAGCCTAATCCCATTTTCCAGCACTTGGTCTGTAACGCTTGTAGATTATGGCACTTCAGGAGCATATCCAAGTACTTTTTAAATGCAATGAGGGTTTCTGCCTCTGCCACCCTTTTCAGGCAGAGAGTTCCAGACCACCCCCCCACCCTCTAGGTGAAAAAATTCCTCAGCTCCCTTCTAATCTTTCTACCAGTTACTTCAAATCTATGCCCCTTGGTTATTGACCTCTCTGCTAAGGGAAATAGGTCCTTCCTATCCACTCTATCCAAGCCCCTCATAATTTTATACACTTCAATTAAATTTCCCCTCAGCCTCCTCTGTTCCAAGCAAAACAACCTCAGTCTATCCAATCTTCCTCATAGCTAAAATTCTCCAGTCCTGGCAACATCCCCATAAATCTCCCTTGTACCCTTTCTAGTGCAATCACATCTTTCCTGTAATGTGACCAGAACTGTACGCTGTACTCTAGCTGTGGCGTAACTAGTGTTTTATACAGTTCTAGCATAACCTCCCTGCTCTTATATTCTATGCTTCGGCTAATAAAAGAAAGTATCCTGTATGCCACCTTAAGCACCTTATCTACATGCCCTGCTACCTTCAGGGATCTGTGGACATGCACTCCAAGGTCCCTCTGTTCCTCTACACCTCTCAGTATCCTCCCATTTATTGTGTATTCCCTTGCCTTGTTTGCCCTCCCCAAATGCATTACCTCACACTTCTCCGGATTGAATTCCATTTGCCACTTTTCTGCCCACCTGACCAGTCCATTGATATCTTCCTGCAGTCTACAGCTTTCCTCCTCACTATTAACCACACGGCCAATTATTGTATCATCTGCAAACTTCTTAATCATGCCCCTTACATTTAAGTCTAAATCATTGATATATACCACAAAAAGCAAGGGACCCCACTGGAAATAGCCTGCCAGTTACAAAAACGCCCGTTGACCATTACCCTTTGCTTCCTGCCACTGAGCCAATTTTCATAGAATTATAAAAAGGTTACAGCATGGAAGGAGGCCATTCAGCCCATCGAGTCTGCGCCGGCTCTATGCAAGAGCAATCCAGCTGGTCCTGGAGCCCTGCAAATTTTTTCCTTTCAAGAAGTTTTGAATTCAACTTGCACTTTCCCTTGGATCCCATGGGGCTTTTACTTTACTGACCAGTCTGCCATGTGGGACCTTGTCAAAAGCCTTACTAAAATCCATGTAGACTACATCAAAAGTGCTACCCTTATCGACCCTCCTTTTTACAGCCTCAAAAAATTCAAATCAAGCAGTCAGACACGACCTTCCCTTAACAAATCCGTGCTGACTGTCCTTGATTAATCCGTGCCTTTCTAAACGACAATTAATACTGTCCCTCAGAATTGTTTCCAATAATTTGCCCACCACTGAGGTTAGGCTGACTAGCCTGTAATTACTTGGTCTATCTCTTTCATCCTTTTTAAACAACAGCATAACGTTAGCAGTCCTCCAATCCTCTGGCACCATGCCTGTAGCCAGGGACGATTGGAAAATGATGGTCAGAGCCTCTGCTATTTCCTCCCTTGCTTGTCTTAACAGCCTGAGATACATTTCATCCAGGCCTGGCAATTTATCTACTTTCGAAGCTGCTAATCCCCTTAATATTTCCTCCCTCACTCTGTTTATTCCATCCGATATTTCACACTCCTCCTTCTTAACTACAATGCATCATCCCCCTCCTTTGTGAAGACAAACGCAAAGTATTCATTAAGAACCATACCCACATCTTCCACCTCCACACATAGGTTACCTTTTTGATCTCTAATAGGCTGTACACATTCCTTAGTTATCTGCTTGCTCTTTATGTAAATACGTAACATCTTTGGATTTTCCTTGATTTTACATGCCCCCTCTTTGCTTTCCTAATTTCCTTTGTAATTTCACCCCTGCACTTTCTATAATACTCTAGGATTTCTGCAGTATTGAGTCATAAGTACAAATATTTGTTACAAGGTTGTAATGTGATCAAATGGTTGCAATATTAGATGCCACGAGGGACAACCTGAGTATCTCAAATCAGTGGAATGAAATAAATTTTGTATTTCACATTAGAGATTCCAGCATAGAATGATGTAAACAGTCTGACTTGAATTTGATGGATGTATTTAATCACCAAACATAATGGCCTTTATTTTACAGTTACACACAAGCTAAGAATCAATTAGCCAATACAGAAATGCTGGCACCAGCATACTTTATACTAGGTGGCAACCAGTCGGGTGAAGGTTGTGTAATCACACGCTCAAGGAAAGCTAGTTTGGATATCTGGGAGTAAGTACATCAAAATGGAAGTGGAATTTATATTGTCTGCTCTACATTTTAAAAGAAGTGGGACATTGGTTCAGAGTAAACTTGTCAGTGACTGATTTTAATTCATGTTTTGTATACAAACTAGGCTTGACCTTAAACAGGGCACCTGGTATGTGCTGGAAACAAACTATGACCATTGGAAGGACCCACTGTTCCTGGATAATCGTAGAATTCCTGCAATGAAGTGCATGAATCAAACAACACAAGCAGTAGGTCCTTATTTGCTAACTACTATTTTCTAGCTGTGCATTAGAATGACAGTGTAATTGTGGCTGAAAATCAACATTTTCATATATATAACTACCTTACCAAACAGTCTGTTTTCTTTCAGTCATGTGTCTTTTTATGAAATCCAAGCAGAAGTATTATAAATAAAATAGTTCATGAAACTCTAGCTTTATTTTCATTTCCACTGACGAGGCTCGACTGTTGTATGGGTATATGGCACACATTAAGCTGATCAAGAGGAACTCAAACTATTCAGCAAAATCATGAGGGAAAAGATGAGTTTGAAATGATTTTTTTTAAGTAAATGGAAACCTGCTTTCAACGTTAACAGTTCCTGATGGCTTTTTGGGCAGAGCTGGTGACTTCCTTGTGAATACATACTTCATATCACTGATAAGGTGGCATCTCCCAACAGAGAATTTTGTTTATTGGAGTGGTAATTGTAGGTATCTATAAACTGGAGAGTGTTTGTGATAGTTGTTTGTTAAACATGTAGGGGGATATATTTCTTATTGCCTATTGTGTTTTTCAGAATATTTCATTAGAAACTATTTATGATGTTTTGACGACAAAGCCTGTTCTCAATAAGGTGAGTCCAAATTAAAATATGTCCCATTTTTAGATTGTTCCTTTTTTTCAGCCCCCCACCACACTCACGCAAAGTTTAAAAATATGATAGTGTTTAATGATATTGGGTCACAAATTATTTTCTAGAACTGGCTAGTTGCTTCTTTGTTTCAGCTCAGAGCAGCAGTATTTTGGTCTATACATGAAGTTTCCTTTCACCAATGGTCCATTTTTAAAGTTTTTAGTAGTATCTAGTCTCACTTTTGTTGGAAATTCAAATCGGTAATACTTGTGTTCAACAATGCTGCTTAATCTCAAAACTAAAAATAGAACTGACTTGTAGAAAAGAATTTGATTCAGAGCTCCTGTCATGGCTCTTTTTAAATTCTATTTTAGTGGAGAGGTGTTCAATAATCTCTGCCATTCTAGGAATTGTACTGTTAGTATTGGATGGTCTCAAGTCATTTTATTAATGAATCTCTAGTCCTGTTCAGATTTTCTTTGTCCTCAGAACTTGATCCCTGTCCAAATCTCTTTATTCCCTTTGCCAGCCTAGAACAATATGCGATTCCCACATCAGGACTTCCATAATTCTAGTTCTACCTGGCCAGAAATATTTGATGACAACACAATCCTCCAATTGACCTGACAATTAATTTACTGTAAATATGGTAGGACAAAGCTGAACTATAATAACCAAGACACCAGAAGAGAAGTCACGATCAAACTGTGTAGCACTCTGGTCAGACCACACCTTGAGTACTGCTTTCAGTTCTGGTCAGACGTTCAAGCTCTGGAATTGGCTCAAAGAAGCAACACATGACTGACCCCTAGAATCAAACACTCAGGATGAGGAAACACAGATTCAAATGAGTAAAAGACTAATTTTGGACTGATGGGAAGTTCTTCATACAGAACAAACCTCTCAGTAGAATTGTGGAATAATTTTTTAAAAATAGTTGGATAGGGTTTTGTTGGATCTTTCAGAAAGAATGGGTTGAATGGCTTTCCTCATCTCTATAGTGAGAACAGAGCATCTGGTAGATTCCTCCTTGAATGTGGAATACAATGCTTTTACCACTTGAATCTGTGTCTTTGAATTTGTGACTTGGTTTTGTGTGTTTTTTTTTGCTGCCTGCTCGAATCCATTCATATAAATATCATACACAGCAGGTATTGGGGTTCAACCTAGGAAGTCCAGAAGATTTTGTAATAATGTTTGCATTTCACAGTTGACTACATATACTACCCTGATGGAAGTGTCTGCAGGAACATTTGAATCATATCTACGTGACTGTCCAGACCCGTGTATGCCATGGTAGAACTCTGCACAAGACAGCTGTATCCAAATATGCACAGGCAGTTCGAGCTGCAGATATGCTGCTTTCTAAATGCAATATTACATTTCTGATGGCACTGATATTCTATAATGCGCAAAGAAATAACCTAGGTACATCTGAACAGACTCTAGCACTTGACTTAATATATTGAGATGCAAATGTATAGTACTAAATGTAAAGAATTCCATTGTTTAACTTGGTGTACCTCTGTTTGAACCCTTTTTTCTATTGATGGTTGTTTCTGGTAAAATGCACTTGAGGATGGTGGTGGTCAGAAAATTCTATATAATGAAAATCTATTGAAACTAATCAGTATTACCCATCGAACAGTAAACTTATTTGATTTGGCATTACTAGTAAAACTATGCATTGCTTATTTTGATTTCCATTTAAAAGAAATGAGTTGATTTATTTAGTATTAACTTGCTTTACATGAGGCCAAAGAATAAATCTTTTAGACTTCTGGCTGCAGAATGTAAATTGTACTGAATGTGGTGGTGTTATATTGCCATGTAAAGTAGCTTATTGTTTGGAAGTGAAATGGTGCAGAAATTTGTATTTTGCAGCTGGTTACAATTCTTGCAACTGTTCAAACCAGTAAACATACTTGTGGTACAAAATCACTTACGCTGTTTCTGACCATTAAAAAGCTGTTTTAACTGATTTGAATAAAACGATCTAAGCTTAGATTGCCCATTACTCATTGGTTTTATAATGCAAAACATTCCTTAATAGTTCCTAGCAGCTTTTAGCAGATGATTCATGCTGTTAGTTTTACAATTTATTTCTGTGTTGATAGCCTCACATGAAACTTCCAACCCGATTAAAGATGAACAGTCTGTTCAACCCTGGCTGCAAGAGAAAGCAGCAAATACCAGTTAAGGGAATGATATTGGGCTGCAGAGTGGCTCAGAGATTAATGCTGGAGCCTTTTTTTTAATCTACATTAGTGACTTGGATTCTGAGACACAATGAAAGTTGGTCAAATTTGCAAATAACACAGGTATCGGGTACGGTAGCATAGTGGTTATGTTACTGGACTAGTAATCCAGAGGCCTGGACTAAAATCCAGAGTCATGAGTTCAAATCCCGCCACGGCAGCTGCCGAATTTAAATTCAATTAATTAAATAAAAATCTGGAATTAAAATACTAGTATCAGTAATGATGGCCATGAAACTACTGGATTGTTGTAAAAACCCATCTGGTTCACTAATGTCCTTTAGGGAAGGAAACCTGCCATCCTTACCCGGTCTGGCCTATATGTGACTCCAGACCCACAGCAATGTGGTTGATTCTGAAATGGCCGAGCAAGCCACTCAGTTGTAAAATCTCGCTACGAAAAGTCATAAGAATAAAACCGGACGGACCACCCGGCATCGGACCAATAGGTACCGGACACAACAATGGCAAAACACCAAGCCCAGTCGACCCTGCAAGGCCCTCCTTACTAACATCTGGGGACTTGTGCCAAAATTGGGAGAGCTATCCCACAGACTAGTCAAGCAACAGCCTGACATAGCCATACTTACAGAATCATATCTTTCAGCCAATGTCCCAGACTCTTCCATCACCTTCCCTGGCTATGTCCTGTCCCACCGGCAGGACAGACCCACCAGAGGTGACGGTACAGTGATATACAGTCAGGAGGGAGTGGCCCTGGGAGTCCTCAACATTGACTCTGGACCCCATGAAATCTCATGGCATCAGGTCAAACATGGGCAAGGAAACTCCTGCTGATTACCACCTACCGTCCTCCCTCAGCTGATGAATCAGTCCTCCTCCATATTGAGCACCACTTGGAGGAAGCACTGAGGATAGCAAGGGCACAAAATGTACTCTGGGTGGGGGACTTCAATGTCCATCACCAAGAGTGGCTCGGCACCACCACTACTGACCGAGCTGGCCGAGTCCTGAAGGACATAGCTGCTAGACTGGGCCTGCGGCAGGTGGTGAGCGAACCAACACGAGGGACAAACCTACTTGACCTCGTCCTCACCAACCTACCTGTCGCAAATGCATCTGTCCATGACAGTATTGGTAGGAGTGACCACCGCACAGTCCTTGTGGAGATGAAGTCCCGTCTTCGCACTGAGGACACCATCCAACGGGTTGTGTGGCACTACCACAGTGCTAAATGGGATAGATTCAGAACAGATCTAGCAGCTCAAAACTGGGCATCCATGAGGCGCTGTGGGCCATCAGCAGCAGCAGAATTGTATTCCAGCACAATCTGTAACCTCATGGCCCGGCATATTCCTCACTCTACCATTACCAACAAGCCAGGGGATCAACCCTGCTTCAATGAGGAATGTAGAAGGGCATGCCAGGAGCAGCACCAGGCGTACCTAAAAATGAGGTGCCAACCCGGTGAAGCTACAACTCAGGACTACATACATGCTAAACAGCAGAAGCAACATGCTATAGACAGAGCTAAGCGATTCCACAACCAATGGATCAGATCAAAGCTCTGCAGTCCTGCCACATCCAGTCGTGAATGGTGGTGGACAATTAAACAACTTGTCTGACTGATTGAATTTTTTGAGGGGGTGACTAGGCGTGTGGATGAGGGTAACGCAGTGGATGTGGTATACATGGATTTCAGTAAGGCCTTCGATAAAGTCCCGCACAGGAGACTGGTCAAGAAGGTACGAGCCCATGGAGTCCAGCGTGCCTTGGCACTTTGGATACAAAACTGGCTTAGTGGCAGAAGGCAGAGGGTGATGGTCGAAGGTTGTTTTTGTGACTGGAAGCCTGTGGCCAGTGGGGTACCACAGGGATCTGTGCTGGGTCCCTTGCTGTTTGTGGTCTACATTAATGACTTGGCTATGAATGTAAAAGGTATGATCAGTAAGTTCGCTGATGATACAAAAATTGGTAGGGTGGTAAATAGCGAGGAGGATAGCCTCAGTCTGCAGGACGATATAGATGGGTTGGTCAGATGGGCGGAACAGTGGCAAATGGAATTTAACCCGGAAAAGTGCGAGGTGATGCACTTTGGAGGGACTAACAAGGCAAGGGAATACACAATGAATGGGAGGACCCTAGGCAAGACAGAGGGTCAGAGGGATCTTGGTGTGCAAGTTCACAGATCCCTGAAGGCGGCGGAACAGGTAGATAAGGTGGTAAAGAAGGCATATGGGATACTTGCCTTTATTAGCCGAGGCATAGAATATAAGAGCAAGGAGGTTATGATGGAGCTGTATAAAACACTGGTTAGGCCACAGCTGGAGTACTGTGTGCAGTTCTGGTCGCCGCACTACAGGAAGGATGTGATCGCTTTGGAGAGGGTGCAGAGGAGATTCACCAGGATGTTACCAGGGCTGGAGCGCTTCAGCTATGAAGAGAGACTGGGAAGATTGGGTTTGTTTTCCTTGGAGCAGAGGAGGCTGAGGGGGGACATGATTGAGGTGTACAAAATTATGAGGGGCACAGATAGGATGGATACTAAGGAGCTTTTTCCCTTCGTTGAGGGTTCTATAACAAGGGGGCATAGATTCAAGGTAAAAGGCGGGAGGTTTAGAGGGGATTTGAGAAAGAACTTTTTCACCCAGAGGGTGGTTGGAGTCTGGAACTCACTGCCTGAGAGGGTTGTGGAGGCAGGAACCCTCACAACATTCAAGAAGCATTTGGATGAGCACTTGAAATGCCATAGCATACAAGGCTACGGACCAAATGCTGGAATATGGGATTAGATTAGACTGGGCTTGATGGCCGGCGCGGACACGATGGGCCGAAGGGCCTCTATCCGTGCTGTATAACTCTATGACTAACTAACGGGAGGAGGAGGCTCTGCAAACATCCCCATCCTCAATGATGGTGGAGTCCAGCACGTGAGTGCAAATGACAAGGCTGAAGCGTTTGCAACCATCTTCAGCCAGAAGTGCCGAGTGGATGATCCATCTTGGTCTCCTCCCGATATCCCCACCATCACGGAAGCCAGTCTTCAGCCAATTCGATTCACTCCACGTGATATCAAGAAACGGCTGAGTGCACTGAATACAGCAAAGGCTATGAGCCCCGACAACATCCCAGCTGTAGTGCTGAAGACTTGTGCTTCAGAACTAGCTGCGCCTCTAGCCAAGCTGTGCCAGTACAGCTACAACATTGGCATCTATCCGACAATGTGGAAAATTGCCCAGGTATGTCCTGTCCACAAAAAGCAGGACAAATCCAATCCGGCCAGTTACTGCCCCATCAGTCTACTCTCAATCATCAGCAAAGTGATGGAAGGTGTCGTCGACAGTGCTATCAAGCGGCACTTACTCACCAATAACCTGCTCACCGATGCTCAGTTTGGGTTCCGCCAGGACCACTCGGCTCCAGACCTCATTACAGCCTTGGTCCAAACATGGACAAAAGAGCTGAATTCCAGAGGTGAGGTGAGAGTGACTGCCCTTGACATCAAGGCAGCATTTGACCGAGTGTGACACCAAGGAGCCCTAGTAAAATTGAAGTCAATGGGAATCAGGGGGAAAACTCCCCAGTGGCTGGAGTCATACCTAGCACAAAGGAAGATGGTAGTGGTTGTTGGAGGCCAATCATCTCAGCCCCAGGACATTGCTGCAGGAGTTCCTCAGGGCAGTGTCCTAGGCCCAACCATCTTCAGCTGCTTCATCAATGACCTTCCCTCCATCATAAGGTCAGAAATGGGGATGTTCGCTGATGACTGCACAGTGTTCAGTTCCATTCGCAACCCCTCAAATAATGAAGCAGTCCGAGCCCGCATGCAGCAAGACCTGGACAACATCCAGGCTTGGGCTCATAAATGGCAAGTAACATTCGCGCCAGGCAATGACCATCTCCAACAAGAGAGAGTCTAACCACCTCCCCTTGACATTCAACGGCATTACCATCGCCGAATCCCCCACCATCAACATCCTGGGGGTCACCATTGACCAGAAACTTAACTGGACCAGCCATATAAATACTGTGGCTACGAGAGCAGGTCAGAGGCTGGGTATTCTGCGGCGAGTGACTCACCTCCTGACTCCCCAAAGTCTTTCCGCCATCTACAAGGCACAAGTCAGGAGTGTGATGGAATACTCTCCACTTGCCTGGATGAGTGCAGCTCCAACAACACTCAAGAAGCTCGACACCATCCAAGATAAAGCAGCCCGCTTGATTGGCACCCCATCCACCACCCTAAACATTCACTCCCTTCACCACCGGCACACTGTGGCTGCAGTGTGTACCATCCACAGGATGCACTGCAGCAACTCGCCAAGGCTTCTTCGACAGCACCTCCCAAACCCGCGACCTCTACCACCTAGAAGGACAAGAGCAGCAGGTACATGGGAACAACACCACCTGCACGTTCCCCTCCAAGTCACACACCATCCCGACTTGGAAATATATCGCCGTTCCTTCATTGTCGCTGGGTCAAAATCCTGGAACTCCCTTCCTAACAGCACTGTGGGAGAACCGTCACCACACGGACTGCAGCGGTTCAAGAAGGCGGCTCACCACCACCTTCTCGAGGGCAATTAGGGATGGGCAATAAATGCTGGCCTCGCCAGCGACGCCCACATCCCGTGATCGAATAAAAAAAAAGGACCAGTCAAGCCTGGTAAATCAACATAGGACTACAGCAGGACCTAGACATTAGTGGGTAGATGAAATTCAACACAAGGGCAAGGTGTTGCACATTGTTGGGGGGGGGAAAAAAGGTACTTAATGAATAATGTTCAAGTGGATGAGGGGTTGAAAGAGACCTAACACTTGAACTGATTTTTATGTCCAGAATGTCCCACAAATTGGCACAGCAGGACATTAGATTGGTAAAATGGGATGAAACTCACTATGCTTTGTTAGTGGGCCTGGAGGTAAATATAGGAAGCTCTCGCCTGAAACGGGCAAGTGTTTTACAATCGAATAATACCAAAGAGAAGTTCTAATGCCTTTTATATCTTTTTTCCAGCCTTTATGCTGCTACTCTGTCACTCCCAAATCATACCCATATATATTGGGTGCCCAGGCTTGCTGAGCTGTAGGGAAATAAAAATTTTCATGGCTTGGTAAGTTCATTCAACAATTTAAAGGCCATTTCTAGACAGGTCATTTGGGTTGTTATGAGCCTTTGTGCCAGTTGGTGTCAATTTTTATTTTTTGCCCCCAACATCATTACTGGCATGAATGGATCATCATCTTTGAAAGAAGAGGATCAACAGAAGGATGCCAAGCTGCATGAGGTACCCTATGCCTACCCATATCTGCAGACAGGTGGACATGTTGGTTTTGCAGATGATTAGTGTATTTGGCGACTCCAACTTAAGGTGGATTGTGATAACATGACCAATTGCACAGATATGGGCGAAGGCCTGACTAACTTCTGCTGGATGATTATTCAAAGCACCTCAGAGTGTGTTGATTTATATGATGCTGCTTGAAAGAAGGCTGCCAAGGTAGTGATCAGTCAGCAGAGTCTGATTGGTAGCACCTTAAACTGCAACCACTCATTGGCAGGCTTTGAGCAACAACTGATAGGATCTGTATTGACAGGGTCAGAGTTAGCAGCAACTCTGATGCAGAGTTCTGGCCCTTGTTATAATGTGCACCATAGGGCTGGCACATTAGTTGATGGTAGCATTCTGTTGTGGCTTCAAGCCTGCCACTACTTCCTGTGGGCATGCTCCAATATTAAGTCAGGAGGATAGTGCTGGGGGGGTAGCAGAGGCCAACCCCTGTAGCTCTGCTATAAGTAAAGCAGAATGCCACAGCCTGTGTTTGGAAAAACACTTTTCCTTGCCACTCCAGCTGTAAACCAATCGAGCACCGCTGCTTCATTTCTATGTGCTATCAGAACAAAAAAAATTCAAACTTTTCAAGGCACCAGAGAAATCAAATTATTGTAAATTCTTTCAGCTGTTACTCGAGGTAGTTGGGTACTCAGTCCAGGATAAAAGAGTTTGTCAGTACATTGTATGAACGAAATGATTAAATGTTAGAAAGACTTGTACTTAAACAGGGCCTTTCATGACCTCAGGACATCTCAGCACTTTATGGCCAGTTAATTACTTTTGAAGTGTTGTCACTTGTCCGAAGCACGGCATCCAGTTTGTGCACAGCAAATTCCCACAAACAGCAATGAGATGATTACCAGAATTCTTTTTAGTGATGGTGATTGAGAGGTAAATATTGGCCAGGACACCAGGAAGAACTCCTGAGAGGGCAGGTTTATTGTCTCATCTGAAAGTCGGCACCTCTGACAGTACAGCACTCACTCAGTACTGCATTGGAGTGTCAACCTAATTTTGTGCTCAAGTCTCTAGCGTGGGGCTTGAATCCACAACCTTCTAACTCAGAGGGTGGTAGTTTGGATTGAAGTTGATATTTCACATATCAAATCAACTTCCATACTTGGAGATAAATTACAGCAAACAGCAGTTTACAAGAAAATAAGGGCATTATTTTTAATAGTAGAAAAAGGCCATTTGCTCCTGTAAGCTCAATCCCTATTTGATCTTCCTGCCTTCTTGCTTCTTTTCTTTCCAGAAACACTTTGTTAATTTTAATGGAAGTCCCTGCTAAGTTATGCCATAGCTCCAATATTAATGACTTCGATGATGGGATAGGGAGCCACCTATCCAAGTTTGCTGATGACACAAAGATAGGCATCATTGTAAGTAGTGTAGATGGAAGCATAAAATTAGATATTAATAGATTGAATGGGCAAAACTGTGGCAAATAGATTTCATTGTAGGCAAATGTGAGGTCATCCACTTTAGTCCTAAAAAGGATAGACCAGAGTACTTTTTTTATTTGTTCATGGGATGTAGCCGTCACTGGCAGGACTAGGGGACATAGCCTAAAAATTAGAGCCAGGACTTTCAGGAGTGAGGTTAGGAAACACATCTACGTGCAAAGGGTGGTAGAAGTTTGGAACTCTCCAGCATACGGCAGTTTATGCTAGCTCAATTGTTAATTTTAAGTCTGAGATTGATAATACTTTGTTTAACAAAAATCTAAGAGATATGTGGCTAAGGTGAGTATATGGAGTTAGGTCACAGATCAGCCATGATCTCATTGAACAGAGGAAGAGGCTCGAGGGGCTAAATGGCCTACTCCTGTTCCTATTACCTTTTGGGTGGAAAGATTTTGTCTGATTTTTTTTTTGTATTTGTTCTTGGGATTTGGACAATGCTGAAAAGGCTGATTTATTGTCTGTCCCTAGTTACCCTGAGAAGGTGGAGAGTGGCCTGCTCCTTGAACAACTCCCGACCTTATGGTGATGGTATCTCCCACAGTCTTATTTAGGGAATGCTAGGATATTGACCCAGCAACAATGAAGGAAGGTGATGAATGTCCAAATCAGGATGGTGTGACTTGGAGGTGATGGTGTTCCCATAACAGTGCTGCTCTTGTCCATTTCAGTGGTAGAGATTGCAGGGGAAGGAGGTGCTGTTGATGACCTTGATGAGTTCCTGTAGTGCATCCTGTAATCGTATATGCAGCAGCCACAGTGCACCTGCGACGGAGGAGGTGGATATTGAGTCCAGTGGCAGAGGCATGAAACAAACAAAATCAGGGTCAAGCTTCGTGAGGGTTGTTGTGGAGGCACCCATCCAGGCGAGTAGGAATTATTCCCATCCCATTCCTGACATGCGCCTGGTAGATGGTGGTGAGGTCAGGAGGTGGACCACTCTTTGCAGAGTACCCAGATTCTGCCCTGCTGTTGTAGCCATGTTGTTGATATGGCTATTCCAGTTCAGCGCTCTGGTAAACGGTGACCCCAGGATATTGATGGTGGCGCTGTTGAAGATGAAGAGAGATGGCTGGGCTTTCTCCTGTTTGAAATGGTCATTACCTGGCACTTATGCAATGTGTATATTACCTGTTACTTGTCAACCCAAGCCTGAATGTTGTACAGGTCCTGTTGTGGCCAGGTTAATTATCGGAGGAGTTATGAATGGAGCAGGACAGTGGAATTATCTGCAAACAACTCCACTCCTGAGCTTATGATGGAGGGAAGGTCATTGATAGTTTTGCCAAGGACGTTCTCTGGAGAATGCCTGCAGCAATGTCCTAGGGCTGTGATGATTGGCCTCCAACAACCGCAATTATCTTTATGTCAAGTATGACTCCAGCCACTCGAGGCTTTTCTCCTCTGAAACCCAATAGTCTCAGTTTTGCTTGGGCTCATTGTTGCCAAACTTGTGAAATGCAGCTTTGATGGTAAGGGCAGCTACTGTCACCTCCTCTTACCTCCCTTCTTACTGCTAACTCTAATTTCTAATTGTATCCCCAGATATTTGAATAGGGTTGCCAACTTTGATTGGACGTATTCTTGGATGTTTCATCACATGACCTCCCACTGTCAACCACCTGCCCAATCAAAGATCCTTTTTTCCCATCTTCAATATTCAGAAGAAACTTTACCTAGAGAATGGTTAGAATGTGGAACTTGTTGCCACAGGGTGTAGTTGAGGTGATTAGCATAGATGCATTTAAGGGGAAGCTAGATAAATACATAAGGGAGAAAGGAATAGAAAATTTATGCTGATAGGGTTAGATGAAGTGAGGTGGGAGGAGGCTCGTGTGGAGCATAAACACCGGCATAGACCTGTTGGGCCGAGTGGCCTGTTTCATGTGCTGTAAATTTTATTTAATTTTTATAACTAATAAACAAAAGTGTTGATAGGAAATAGAAAACATACACAATTTCCTTAACGGCCCTATGATTGTTCTCCTTGGTTGCTTGCAACAGTGTCCAGAAGATTAATGTTTAATTCCTGGAAACTGCAGGACAATCCTGAAGGGCTGGCAACTCTGCATTTGAACCACTGAATTATGCAATCCATGAAGGGCGAGCGAATTATGCAGTCCTGATATCACAATGTGGTTTATTTTTCAGTAACTCACTAACCACGTGTGTTTGGTATCCCACATTTAAGTGAAATATTAGCAAAAGTAAATCACATCCATTTATTAAGAGATTTTTAAAAATCCAGAAGTGTGCTTGGTTTTCTAACCTAGTCAGTACTGAAGCTTTTGTTAAAATATAAAAATTGCTTTTAAATATTTCATCTAAAGACCTGACTATAATTGAAACGTACAATTGATAATTACATAAGTAAGATTCCTCCAATTTGAAGATCATTTTTCTTCAACGACAGCAACAACTTGCCTTTAACATAGTAAAACGTCCCAAGGCGCTTCACAGGAGCGTTATCAGACAAGATTTGACAATAAGCCACATAAGGAGATATTAGGATAGGATGCTAAAAGCTTGGTCAAAGAGGTAGATTTTAAAAAGCATCTTAAAGGAGATGAGCGAGGTAGAGAGGTTTAGGGAGGGAATTCCAGAGCTTAGGGCCTAGACAGATGAAGGCACGGCACCAATGGCGGTTTACGTTCCTCCCAGATAACGCACATTATCCTGGCAGTAGTGTGCAAGAATTCTGTTCTGACTCATCTGCCAATAGTGTTCTATAACCAAAGGCAAGGAGGCTCATGAGGCCAGCCAGAATTGGCACCTCTGGTGCCTTTATAAGTGACATTTTTAAATGAGTAGATGTGATGGTTGCTAATTAACTAAAGATGTCAAATGCAAAACCTTCTGCCAGAAAACACGGCTCTGCTGTGTTTCCTCCAGTCAAATAAAGCCCATTTGCTACATCCATCTTCCTCACTGTGTTACTTCTAATAATAATAATAAGGAAGACAAAATGTCATGGGACCAAGCTTTCAAACAGAACAGCTGCGCATGCATGTAGTTCCTAGCTATGTCCATGCCATTCAAAACACTGCCTGGAGCACTAATTAACAACTAATCAGCAAAACAAGAAATAGTTGAAAGCTCATTGAGGAGATGCTTTTCTCAGCACATCTGTTCACTTTGTTTTGTTCAGTAATTAAATTGTTAATTTTTCCACCTTTATTCAGTTCCCTGTAAATAAGGTGATAATATGACTGGACACAGTTTTGTTCCTTTATTAATTTACAGAAAGTGGTAAGGGAAATGATAACTACAGATATATTTAAAAATTTGTAATTGACAATCCAGCTGCTTATGCTGAATGGCGCCGTTATACGTCTAAATCTCTTCATGGAAAGTTAGATACTGCCCCCTCCTGAAAAACTTTGAACACGCAGTGCTGGAAATTTTTAAGAATTTGGGCAACAAACTGGCACAGCACACACTGGATCATAACGTGAAAGACGCAGGATTGATTCTCCGCTCTGCCAAGTTCTCTATGTCAGGTACACTGCTACAGGGAGGCACTGAGTGCCAGATGCATCCTGCAAAAGAGATAGAATGAGGAGACTTCACTGGCCTGCTCTTACGTGTCTCCTGGTGATTGACCTAAGAGCACACTGTCCACCCCATGCTCTCAGATAATGATGGCGTATGGGCTGGAAAGTTAAGAAATGAAGGCTACATACTCTTTCCTAAAAGGCAACAAAATATCTTGTTTTTTTTCACTATGCATGAGAATTTGTTTGAGGAAAATATTTTTCAAAATAGGTAGGCAGTGTGTGGGCATATGCAAAATGTAACTACACTACTGTCCCTCCCCATTTCACAAACAATAACGCTGTGTGTGCTCTTTTTCTCGCTGATTTGCTCCCCTTCCCTTCGCTCTTGAAGTCGCCGTAATACATTTCCACAGGAACCCGGCACTGTCCAGTACCTCACAACCAAGTGCTCGTTATGTCAGTGAGTGTCAGAACAATATTCAACTGGGGGCAGAGCCATCAGATTCAAGCTCGATCCTGTCCTTACCTGATACCCACATACACACATTGGACCGGATTTTGCTGTAACGATAACGGTGAGGCTAACAGCGCCCTCAGTTATTCATGTGCAAATCGGACAGTAACTTCTGGCGACCGCACATGCGCAGTTAAATGCAGAAATCTGGAAGTTGCTGTACCAGATGCGAGCCTCCTCCATCAGCTCCACGAAAACGGCATCTCGCTGTCCGGCTCCCCATTCAAATGGACCAATCTCACCAGAAAAAGTTAGGGCTTGTCCATTCTGATGTAAGTACCCTTTTAACGGTGTGGTAAGTCTTAATGACTGCCAAACAAGCTCCCTGGCACTGAAAATTAACTTTAACAAGTGTGGAGTCTCATTCCCTCAGATTTTAATTGATGTTGGACTTTTTTTTTAAAATTGAAATAAATTTCTATTTTTTTACCGTTTCTTTCTGTCTCTTATCAATCTTACCCTCTCTTTATTTCACTTTCTGTACCTAATTTGACATTGAATTTCTTATTCCAACTTACACTTCTTGGTTCAGTCTCTGTGGCTTATTAACATATTTCAATCTGATTGGTTAAGGGGATACACAGCTGCTTGCCTTGTTCAACAACTACAACAACTTGGATTTATATAGCGCCTTTAACGTGGTAAAACGTCCCAAGGCGCTTCACAGGAGCGATTATAAAACAAAATTTCACATTGAGCCACATAAGGAGGTATTAGGACAGGTGACCAAAAGCTTGATCAAAGAGGTAGGATTTAAGGAGCATCTTAAAGGAGGAGAAAGAGGTAGAGAGATGGAAAGGGAAGGAATTCCAGAGCTTAGGGTCCGAGGCAGCTGAAGGCGTGGCCGCCAACGGTGGAGCGATTAAAATCGGGGATGCGCAAGAGGCAAGAATTGGAGGAGCACATAGATCTCGTAGGGTTATAGGGCTGGAAGAGGTTACAAAGATAGGGAGGGGTGAGGCTATGGAGCAATTTGAAAACAAAGGTCAGAATTTTAAAATCAAGTTGTAGGTCAGCGAGCACAGGGGTGATGGGAGAACGGAACTTGGTGTGAGTTAGGATACAGGCAGCAGAGTTTTGGATGAGCTCAAGTTTATGGAGGGTGGAAGATGGGAGGCCAGCCAGGAGAGCATTGGAATAGTCCAGTCTGGAAGTAACAAAGGCATGGATGAGGGTTTCAGCAGCAGATGAGCTAAGGTGGGGCGGAGACGGGCGATGTTGTGGAGGTGGAAGTAGGCGATCTTGGTGTTGGAGTGGATATGTGGTCAGAAGCTCATCTCAGGTTCAGATAGGATGCCAAGGTTGCGAATGGTCTGGTTCAGCCTCAGACAGTGGCCAGGGAGAGAGATGGAGTCGACGGCTAGAGAACAGAGTTTGTGGCAGAGACCAAAGGACAATGGCTTCAGTCTTCCCAATATTTTGTTGGACGAAATTTTTGCTCACCCAATACTGGATGTCGGATAAGCAGTGTGACAAATCAAAGACAGTGGAGGGGTCGAGAGAGGTGGTGGTGAGGTAGAGCTGGGTGTCGTCAGTGTACATGTGGAATCTGATGTCGTGTATTCGGATGATGTCACCAAGGGGCAGCACGTAGATGAGAAATAGGAGGGGGGCCAAGGATAGATTCTTTGGGAATTCCAGAGGAAACTGTGGGAGCAGGAAGAGGAGCCATTCCAGGTGATTCTCCGGCTATGACTGGATAGATTAGAATGGAACTAGGCGAGCGCAGTCCAACCAGCTGGACAACAGAGAGACATTGGGGGAGGATGGTGTGGTCAACCATGTCAAAGGCTGCAGACAGGTCAAGAAGGATGAGGAGGGATAGTTTACCATCGTCACAGTCACATAGCATGTCATTTGTGACTTTGATAAGGGCCGTTTCAGTACTATGGCAGGGACAGAAACCTGATTGGAAACAGGAGTTGCGGGAAAGATGGGCACAGATTTGGGAAGTGACAACACATTTAAGGACTTGAGAGGAAAGGGACATTGGAGATGGGGCCTGTTCACACAGGTCCCAGATGTCCTGTAGAGGGCGCAATGCTTTTTGGCTCTCTAATTTACAGCAACTTGTTGTACAAAACCTCATAGAAAGTCTACGTGCAAGTCGTTCGCCACTCAACAAAATCCAACCCAATAACAGCAGGGGTCACTAGAGGTCACGAGTAGGATCACTAGCTGATTTGACTCGTCCCCACTCCCCCATACCGAGGCAGTAATAAATAAGAAGCTCCACTAATTTAGCTGAGATCAGCTAACTCTGCACAGATCAGAGATAGAACCTAGATCCTACTGTATGGCTCATTTGAGGCATTGGGGACACTAAGTGTGTTTTGAGAGTGTGTAGATAAATTATTGATACAGGTGCAATACCATCATGGAGATCAAATTCTCCAGTCTTAGTGTATTAGATTGAAACATATCAGACTAGAACTGAATACGATATGGAGAGTGTGTGGGGGGGGACATTAAACAGATTATATTAATATACTGTAGTTACAAAGTTTGTGCAGTCTATGGCTGTCAATCCAAGCAAAGATTGATTTGCTGTATTTATATTATAAAGCTTAAGTGCCATGAGTGTCTTCATGGTGAGGTATAATGAGCACTCTGGCTGTTCATAACCAAATGACCTTTTTCTGAATTAAATTCACACAAGCCTTCCTAAATCTACAAGAAAATTAGAAGCGATTACTGATTAACAATCTCTTTGTGGCAGGCTTTTGCAAAGATTTCAACCTTGATCAACACATAGTAAAAATTGAATTTTATGTAACTCTAACTAGAATTTCCATGGGGGTTCTCTTGACCTCCTGTCCTAATCTCAGTGAGCGATCAACAGAATCCCTGCAGAAACAGTGTAAATATTTCCACTGAGGTTGTGGCTGGAGATCGGGAGGAATCTGCGGAAATACTACCTCTATATTTTTAATAGCACTAATTTTATAATATTTTTTAAGCAATGATTTATTTAGCTCTTTCAAGATTCGGTCATTCATTACTTTGGAAGTTATTGACAATATATCAGATCAAACACATTGGCCCGGAAATTGCTTATGAAATAAATGACAAGGCTAACAGGGCTCACCGTTATTTCAGGGCAAATGGAAGAGCAAGTTCCAGTGAGTGCACATTCGCAGTCAAATCCGGAAATCCGGAAATTCCTCTACCATTTGCCTTGCTCGTTTGAAAGCTTTGCGTTAAAGAGATCTCACCGGCTGAATGAACGGACCAGCGTGAACTTGCTCTCCTGTCCAGCTGGAAACAAACTCATCTCTCCATACAGAAGGTAAGCTTGTTTTTTTTAGGTCTAAACTAACTTTTAACGGCATAGTAAGTATTTATGATTGCCAAACAACCTCTCTGGCACTGAAAATTAACTTTTTAAAATTGTGGCATCATTCTTCCCGATATTAATTGTTGTTGGGGACATTTCAATAAAAAAAGTTTAAATTTAAAATTGTTATTTTTTTTTTGCTGTCTCTTTTACATCTATCGTTTAATCTTGCCGTCTCTTTATTTCACTTTCTCGACCTAATTTTATAGAGAATTTACTAATCTATCTGACATTTCCTGGTTCTCAGTCTGCATGGCTTGTGAAGGATGCTTTCACTTCCTGGTTCTGACTGCGTGGTCAATGATGCTTCCAGCTGATTGGTTGAGGGGCGAGAGAGGGAAGCCCGGGTAAGTCCGCTGCACTTCTTGCAGGTCTCCGTCAAAGCAGGTTGGCGCCCAGAAGCCCGCAAAAATTTTGTGGGTGAGTTAGTTTCTTATCAGCAGTGGGCAATGTCCGTTCGCCGCTCAGCGCAATTTCCGGGCCATTGCGTTTTTTTACATTTGTTCTTGTGGATGACACTGGCAAGGTAATATTTATTGCCTCTAAAGGCATTAAGGATCAACCACATAACGTGGGGCCAGGTAGAGGAAGTAGGTTCCCTTCGCCGAAGGACATTTTTTTTTATTATTCGTTCATGGGATGTGGGCGTCGCTGGTGAGGCCAGCATTTATTGCCCATCCTTAATTGCCCTTGAGAAGGTGGTGGTGAGCCGCCTTCTTGAACTGCTGCAGTCCGTGTGGTGACGGTTCTCCCACAGTGCTGTTAGGAAGGGAGTTCCAGGATTTTGACCCAGCGACGATGAAGGAATGGTGATAAGTTTCCAAGTCGGGATGGTGTGTGACTTGGAGGGGAACGTGCAGGTGGTGTTGTTCCCATGTACCTGCTGCTCTTGTCCTTCGAGGTGGTAGAGGTCGCGGGTTTGGGAGGTGCTGTCGAAGAAGACTTGGCGAGTTGCTGCAGTGCATCCTGTGGATGGTACACACTGCAGCCACTGTGCGCCGGTGGTGAAGGGAGTGAATGTTTAGGGTGGTGGACGGGGTGCCAATCAAGAGGGCTGCTTTATCTTGGATGGTGTCGAGCTTCTTGAGTGTTGATGGAGCTGCACTCATCCAAGCAAGTGGAGAGTATTCCATCACACTCCTGACTTGTGCCTTGTAGATGGTGGAAAGGCTTTGGGGAGTCAGGAGGTGAGTCACTCACCGCAGAATACCCAGCCTCTGACCTGCTCTCGTAGCCACAGTATTTATATGGCTGGTCCAGTTAAGTTTCTGGTCAATGGTGACCCCCAGGATATTGATGGTGGGGGATTCAGCGATGGTAATGCCGTTGAATGACAAGGGGAGGTGGTTAGACTCTCTTGTTGGAGATGGTCATTGCCTAGCACTTGTCTGGCGCGAATGTTACTTGCCACTTATGAGCCCAAGCCTGGATGTTGTCCAGGTCTTGCTGCATGCGGGCTTGGACTGCTTCTTTATTTGAGGGGTTGCGAATGGAACTGAACACTGTGCAATCATCAGTGAACGTCCCCATTTCTGACCTTATGATGGAGGGAAGGTCATTGATGAAGCAGCTGAAGATGGTTGGGCCTAGGACACTGCCCTGAGGGACTCCTGCAGCAATGTCCTGGGGCTGAGATGATTGGCCTCCAACAACCACTACCATCTTTCTTTGTGCTAGATATGGCTCCAGCCATTGGAGAGTTTTCTCCCTGATTCCCATTGACTTCAATTTTACTAGGGTTCCTTGGTGCCACACTCGGTCAAATGCTGCCTTGATGTCAAGGGCAGTCACTCTCACCTCACCTCTGGAATTCAGCTCTTTTGTCCATGTTTGGACCAAGCCTGTAATGAGGTCTGGAGCCGAGTGGTCCTGGCGGAACCCAAATATTAGTGGACCAGTTAGGTTTTTGCAATAATCTGGCAGTTTTCATGGTCATTTTTTCTGTTAAAGGCCACAAATTACCAGGTTTATTGAATTCAATTTTACAACTTGTCATAGTGGGATTTCAACACACAGCCTCATTACTAGTCCAGTACCATAACCACTAGGCTGCCATACCCTCCAGTCTATACATATAGATTTTTAACTTAAAAGGTTGGACTTTATATTTTATGAAAGCATTTTAGTTTCAGTTATTTTAGGACAGCCAGCTGGCAGGCTGTTACGCCTCTTCTCACTGGGTGTACTGGCCTGCTGCCAGATTTCCAGCCTGGGAGTCCCCACCCCTGGCCACACCTTCTATGTTTGGGGTGGACAGTGGCTCTGCCCCACTACCCCACAGTAATCCTGGAGGTTTCATCATATAACCTCCCGCCCAGTAAAACAGCCTTTTCCCCATCTCCAATATATTTAAATAAAAGTGATCAAAGAAATTGAAAAAAACTCAATTTTTTTAATGCCCCTATGTTTTTTTCTCCTGGTTTGCTCGCAGCAGTGTCCGGGAGATTCATCTTCAATTCCTGGAGACTCCAGGGCAATCCTGGAGGGTTGGCAACCGTACCACTGTATCCTGTTACGCCTACAACAGGAGTGCGGCAGAAGAACCGTGGATTTTTATTTTCCATTTGGCAAATAACTTTTACCCATGAGAAATGATCCAATGCCAGTTTTGCCCACTGGGTGGCATTACACTAAGTTATTGTGAACGTTTGGATTGGATTCAAAAGCTGCACAGTCCCCTTTTCCCCATCATATGACAGAGTTCAAGGTGAATTTAAACTGACCCAATTGAGATTCTTTCATTAGTTTTCAGCAATAACTTTTCTTTCAAATCTTTATTCTCCAGATACCAAATTCTCCTAATGTACCATACAATAAAACTTGTTCATGTCCTTTTATGAACATCAACAAACATTAATGAAGCAAAGTGAGTAGCTATAGCTTTTAGTGATTAAAAAAAAAGTGCGACCCCAGGACCCCAAACAATGAGGCAACATTATTTATTACAAATAATTTATGTCTCCGTGGTAGTACTAAGTCAGAAGGTGTTGTGTTCAAGCTCCCACTCCAGGACTCGAGCACATAATCTAGGCTGACATTTCAGTGCAGAATTGAGGGAGTGTTGCACTGTTGGAGGTACCGTCCTTCAGATGAAGTGATACACTGAGGTTCCACCTGCCTGCTCAGGTGGATGTTAAGGATCTCCTGGTATTATGTAAGGAAAAACGGGGAGTACTCCCAGTGTCCTCCTCTCATCATTACCAAAAAAAATAGATTATCCAGTCATTTAACTCATAGCTGTTTGTGGGATCTTGCTGTGCGCTCAGTGACTACTGCATTTTCTTGCATAACAGCAATCCCTGTAATTCTGGGTGTATATACACAGGTTAAATCCTGTTGTAAAGTGGAAATTGCTTTGTGCTGACACTAAACTGGCAATTTAAATCTGGAGTCAAGACGCCTGAAGGGTATAGTCTGACACCACGTGGTTGTAAATCCAGTACAGTGTCAAACCTGGTTTACAGAGTGGCCTATGGACCCTAGACACATTTTAAGTCTACCTTACCTGAATATGTTTAGAGAGTGGATTTTCCCTCCAGACTGTTCTAAATATCAAATTTCTCACTATTAGAAGCCAGCTTTGTATGTGTCTGTATTCACAAAGCTCTCTCTTGAGCAGGTCAATTAAAGTTCCAGCAAGGTAGGAGCCAAACAATGGAAACAGGGCTCTGCCTCGCTGAAACCCAAATTGCAGCTACTTAATTTAATAGCTGCAGTGTAATGCATTCTTTGTTATATCTGAAGTTTTTTGAGAGACATGATCAGGTGTTGTATAAATCGAAGTCCTTTTTTTCATTGTTTTGAAGTCTTGCAACATATTCCAACAAGGTGCTTTCTCTAGACAAGAAGTTACAGATTGATGTCAATGAATAACTTTTTGAATACAATTACAACCAAAATAAATAAAGCATTTGGTGAACGGTATAAAACAGAAATAAAACTCTTTTAGGAAAGCCAGCTCTCAGGAGTTCTTGATTCATTATTATTTAGATTTCTTTGGAATTACAGGTTCAATGTCATGACCAGTCCCACACTCTAACAAAAGCAACCACAGTATACATCCCACATTCACATTGCTGTCTGCCAAGTACCCAGCAGGAGGTAACCTTATTCACCCAATAGTGGATGATTGTGTTGTTGCTGCACAGTCAGACTGCACTTGTTTGATTTTTGTGGGTACTGTATTTCCCTAATGCAGGAATCGAAGGAGCTACTGCACTTAAACATGAATAATCCACCCTTTTTTACACATTCTTTATTTAAAGTGAATTAAATTAATTGTGCACAGTACAGAGTATAATTCAATCTTTATCTCTTTACATCCACAGACAAGTTTCAACCTGTCCATCTTTGTGTACATGCTTTTGGTAATGAGCTGTCTGTGTGCATAGCACAATGCAAACCAAGTATTAAAGTGGAGTAAACAAATAAGTATCCATGAGAATTATTGCTGCAATGTTTTAGCATTAAGCAAAGTGAAAGCTAGCATATGTTACCTTAACTTAATAAATGTCAGCTAGTGTAACTAGTTACCTTGACTGCAGCTATCAAACTGACTTCAATTTTGTTCACATTTCCCATCCTTTGATCATAAATTCAATTACAAATTCACAATGATATATTAACAAGGGAAATACATGGAGGATAGTGGGCAGGAATGCATTGCAAGACGAGAGTCCAACCAAAGGCTACAGATTAAGTCACAGACTAAGGGTTTCTGCTTCAGTTGAAGTCCACTGTGCAGTTTTGGACACCACATTATAGAAAGGACATTAAAGGCATGGAGAGCCTTCAGTGTAGATTAATCAGGATGATGCCAGGGATGGGAATATATAGCTATGAGGAAATATTTGAGATATTGGGACTATTTCCATGGAAGCAGAGAAGGCGAAGAAGAGATTTACTAAAGATTTTTTAAATTATGAAGTGTTTTAATTGAGTTAATAGGAAAGACTGTTTCCTCTGGTAGAGGAGTTGGTGATAAGGGATCATCAATTTTGACAAACATTTGAAGCAGGGAAAGACACACGATTACGGGGAGAACGTGAAGCGTTAGGATTAGTTTTGGATTCTTCTAGCAAAAAGTCGGCACTGGCACGATGGGCTGAATAGCCTCCTTTTATGGTTTTATTGTTCTTTGTTCGCCAGCCTGTGATTTTTTTTCCCATTCATTTTAATGGGCAGAAAATCATGGGTTGTGAGCCCGGAGGTGGAAAACTCCAACCATCACCTGAGGAAGCGACGCCAGTGACACCCACATCCCATGAACAAATAATTAAAAAAAGTGAAAGGTCGCATGGTTAATTAGTGGTGATATCTGAGATTGAATTGAAATCCTCTACCACCTATCCAATATTTATTATACAAAATTATTTTAACTTCCACTAATGCAAAATGACAAAAGGACCTTAGAGGTCTTTCAGATTCTGAATTTAAAAAGGAGTTCATCATGCTCCATAAATAATCATAAACCACACTCTCTGAGGTAGAAGTAAAGTCAGGGTTGTAGGCAGCAACTTTAGAACTGTACACATTCCATTCAAACACTGCCCCCCCGTGCTCACTGGTGGTGAAGTTCTGCAGTGGGGGAGGGGCATACTCCTTTGGAACCTTCACATTAAAATGGTGGATTCTATATTTTTTATATTAGATCGCACAATATATTTTTAATCTAGAAAAAAATTATTGGATAAATTAATGACTTAAATTTATCCATATGTAACAGGTCAACCAGGCCATCACTTACCAAAGATTTACTTTGTTGCTCTCCCACCATCGGAGGCACTGTCTCCCTATAACCTCCTCCGCCCACTTAGAAAGACACCTCTAAATCCCCAGTTCACATGGGCACTCTCCTCACCTCTCCAACCACTACGTCCCTACTTCACAGGGGCATTATCCCCCTAGCCCTGGCTCCACTTCACAGGGGCACTGTCTGCTCCTACCACTACCTCCCCACTTCAAAAGAGCATTCTCCCCCTAACCACCTTCCTTGTTCACTTAACCACCTCCAACCATCCCATTTACCATTTACAGAGATGTTGTTGCTTTGTTCTGAGATCAGGTTCTGGGCTGCACCTGGGAATTTACACCAGCACAGACTCTGATGCTGGAATGAAGTAGCAGCAGCTGGGGCCCACAGTAAGAAGATCAATGTGATTTTAAAAATTAACGAATGGAGTGCAATGATTTCCCAGCCAGATCCCTTGATGCAGCAAATCAGCTGCTGCTGTGCAAACTTTTGCTTCAACCATTGATTTACTGCCCCAGGGATGATAATATGTAGCTATTTGCACACATTTCCCTAACTCACGGAGGAGGGCCATCTGCTACACTTTTTTTTAAGGCAGAAAGGTGCCAGGCTAGCAGGAGTAACTGTGGAGGCTACGCACACGTACGTCCTGCTGGGTCCTAGTGCCAGTAAAGGTGGAGCTGCCATAATTTATTTGGAGCTACACTTATCCCAAGTCTCAGGCCTAATGGCCTTATTAACTAAAGGGAAACCACCTCTCCCAGAGTTGTTGCCAGGAGAGGATCTTCCTTGCTTGCTTTTTGAATTCAATTAAATTAATCAGACTCTCAACAGAAAAGGAGAGCGAGCGAGAGAGAGAGGGAGGGAGGGAGGGAGATTGCAGGGGTGGGTTACCACAGAAGGAGGTGGAAGTGGGGTTGTACCTTTAAGGTGGTTCCAGGTCTTCTTTTTTTTCCAGGTCTTCTTAATTGGGTAGGTAGGGGGAGGAGATGTCTTCCCCTAGACAGCTGAACATCTTCTGCACTTAATTGTGATTTGATTGGCCTGATTGCCTCCTTATTCTTTTCACCTGAGATCCCATTCTCTATTTACTCCTCCCCTCTTAATCAACTGCTTACTTCAAGTCACTTAGTTATCAGGTAATAATTGCACTAGAGTTTTCTGGTGAGTTGGATTTGTAACTATGCTGTTAGTTTTTGTGGATTCTGCCAAACTACATTATCTCAGATTGTGGAGGAGAGGAATTTAGTTTAGTTACCAGATTTTCTGATTTCTCTGTGTTTGTAATCCTTTTCTAAATGGCTTGTCACTTGATTTCTACCTCTTAACTTATCTTAATCTGTTTGTTCTCTTTATCTCATATTTTGATTTTCCCCTCTGCTTTATTAAAGTTCTGTAAATGTTTTTGATCTTTGCTCTTTTCTTGCCTAATTTTTGAAATACTTCAAGATGTTATTTTTGTAAGTACAGTACCAAGGGATATAGGTTTAACATCACTATTAAAGTAATGGACCCCTGTTGAGGTGTAGGTGGCTGAGAGGAATATGGTTTGCCAGCAGTGCTCTGGTTGAGATGGTAAGACACTCGAACCCCCAGATTCACCTTATTTGTGAGAATTTTAATTATGGGACAAAGAATGAGGCAGAGAGACGGTTGCTCTCCTCAACACTACCCTTCTCTATGCTGCCCATAATGGAGGGGGTGGGAGGAAAGTAACTGGGTTTCTTAAAACTTCCTTCCCACTCTCCAGATAAACTATATTGGACTTTGGACAGTTTATATATTGCCTGTATTACAACTCAAGTTTAACCTAGTGAACAAAATTATTTCAAAACCTAAGTTGATGTTTCAGAGGAAATGTTCTTCGCCTTGTTGTATTTTCCACTTAACCATGTACAATTCCTCACCTGATAGTATGGGCTGCTGAGCTCCCCCCAATTATCAGTTTTGTTCCTTCAGTAAGCCATTAGATTAGGAGAGCAGTTTCTTTAGACAAAGATGGCACACTAACCTAACCTCACACAGTTACTGTGGTGCTGGCTGGTGAATTGGGTAAGAAGTTGCCCACCCTGACTCCACTCCTGACCATCTTTGTGATTTCAAAGTGGAGATACTCAGCATTTCTGACTACTGCACTGAAGGCAAGTACTCGCTGTCTGATTAGGTGGCCAACTGATAACTAGGCCCCACACATGACCAAAATGGCCGCCTTTAAATTTAAATGAATCTTGGCTTTGTGGAAAAAAAAAAGTCTGTCCAGTCAAAAGACACAAAGATGGTAATCCTATCACTCTATTTGGGCAAACTATAATACTTGACAGAACATCATAGTTGTCCCTGCTGGAGTAGATATTTGTTCCAGTGTCTAAAGGAACTTGCAGGCTAATTTCCCAATCTGCTCTCTCAATCTACCAGTACATGAACTTTAAAGGAACTGGACATCTTACTACTTCAGGCATCTATCACCTGGGTTAACATCAGGCAAGTTCAAGGCAACTACTTGAATTAAAAACTCCTGCAAATTTATTAAATCAGTCTTACTAGTTAAGTAGATTATTGCTCTTTCTTCCTGCCACCCAACTCTCCAAAAAAAACTTACTTAAAATAACATTTTTGGGTGAAAAATTAAAGAAAGAAATTAACTTTTAAACACTGTTAGTGTGATTGTACTGCAGAGATGAGTGCTACATACACTTGACACCATCTCTGTACTGCTGGGAGATGTATGGAAGTAATTTTCCAAAGACACTAGAAATCGTGAGACCACATGTTTCAATTTTGTGTCAAGTCAATTTAAAAAAAAATCATTTAAAGTATTTACCTGGGGGAAAATTGAGTAAAGCTGACAAAGAATCTTCATTCAAATTACTATTGCACAGAAAAATGGAGCTATTTGCACCCTCTTGACATGTCAGTGCATTTTTTAAAAAAAAACAGGTGCTCTGATCAGGCTTTTGACAAGAATTGATCAGAATAATAAACGCTGATTTAATGAGTTTAAATTGGAAGGGTTTCGTCTAGGAGGTCACAATTGTTAAGAACCCACATCTTATGAAAGAGTAGGGGTTGTATCCCCTTCAAATATCTAGTTATGTAAATAAAACTGCTGTCACTGTAACAAAATAACCTTTTCAGACTAGATTCATTACTTCTATGCTGTAGCTTACTTAGTATGTTGGGAGTGAAGAATGAGCATTCCTCATTAGTTATGACAAAGTGCTAGAGGAGAACTTGTATTCTGTATCCAGTTTTTAATCTGTTTTTGCCAGCCTAATTTTTTTGGTGATAGACTTCACATTCTGTCCATCTATCCGGGATCCCTTTCAAATTGATTCAGTTATAGAATTTACATTGAAAAATTTTTTTTCTGCTTGATGAAAGGTACTATGGGAGACCAAAAAGTAATTACAGAAGTTCCAGCAGCTTTAAAACGTTTGGCGAAATACGTAGTGCGAGGATTCTATGGGGTGGAATATTCCCTCGTCCTTGATATTCTTATTCGCTACCCCTGTGTGAAGGAGGATGATTTGCAACAACTACTGAAGTTTGAGAAGAAGCAACTCCGATCCGTTCTCAACACACTGAAATCTGACAAGTTTCTTAAAAGTCAAATAAGAGTTGAAACAAATCCTGACGGGAAGAGTTCCAGACATAATTACTACCACATCAACTACAAGCTGCTGGTAGATGTTGTGAAATACAAGCTGGACCATATGCGCAGAAAGATTGAAGCAGACGAGAGAAATTCAACCACAAGATCTTCTTTTAAATGTCCGCTCTGTTTCAGCACATTCACTGATTTGGAAGTCAATCATTTGTTTGACCCTTGCACAGGTAAGCTATGCTTCTTATTGGTTTCACAAAAGCCCAAATCTATTTCATTCATGCTTTGCTATCAGGAGATAAATACAAGGTGTTTGAATTCATCCACTAACTAGATTTTCATCCTGTAAAACCTTGACTGTAGAATTGTACACTATCTGACCTCGTTGCCTCCACACACAGGATAATTTGAATAGTTAGGCAGAAACTTATTTAGGCGTTAGCACACAACTGTTAAAGTGCCAACTCTTCAGTAATTTGATATTTTCAAAATCCAAAATGCTATACTGTACCTACTTAAACACGACAGCATTTACACGATTGCCATTGGGTAATATCTTGAAGTTGAAACGAGGTCAAAGCAGAAAGATACAAGAAAAGAACCCCAAGCTATAGGGCAACATTTTCCACCCCTTTACCTCCAGTTTTTGGGTGGTACTGGGGCAGTTCCTTTGACATGTTCCTGTAGAAGTGATGGCAGATGCTGAATATGCCTGTCCATATTTGAACAAGTACATTCTAATGGCATGCTAATGAAGAAAATGTGTCATCTGACATTTTCCTTCAGTAATGCCTTAGCAACACTGGGTGTTCCTGCATCCAGTGTCTCTAAGGAGGTGGAGGAGGATTTTATTTGGACCACAAGCTGAGTGTGGTTGATCATAGTGATCGATTTACACGTGATCAACGTGCCAAACTTAATTTCAATAAAATTTGCTGCCTTGTCTGGACTCTGCCAGTGGATCAGCTATCACCACTCCTCTCCACATCTCCCTCCAGAATGTCTGTTCACTTATGAATAAGGCCTTTGCCGTCCATGTGGATGATTGTATCGATACCATGGCCTTGACTGAAACCTGGCTGACAGGTGATGACACCTTTCCCCCTTAATGAAGTCTCCCCGCCTGGCTATATCTTCCACCACTTACCCCACCCAGTCCGCCGCGGTGGTGGTGTGGTCCTTATCACCAAATCACACTTTGGTCTGTCGAACTCTGGCCCTCCTCCTCCTTTTGAGCAGCTCACCTTGTTCCACCCCTCTCACCTCTCCTTGTAAAATCTTCATTCTCTACCGCCCACCCAAATACTAGGCCAAGTTTCTCACTGAGATATCTTCACTGCTTTCCTCTCTCGGTCTCTGCACCGAGTGACTTCTCATCCTCAATGATTTCAACCTCCATCTCAACTCATCATGCTCTTTCTCTCTCAGTTCACAGCCCTTCTATCCTCACTTAATCTCTCCCTCCATATAAACTCCCCTACCCGTAATCACAGCCACCCCCTCGACCTTGCCATCCCACGTGGCCTCTCTACTCCCATCGTGTCGATCATGGATAAGGCCATCTCTGGTCACTTCCTTGTATCCCTCTCCACCCACATCCACCCCCCCCCCCCCCCCCCCCGCTTCCCACCCCACTTCTTCTGTGTCCGCCCCTGGGAAAAAACTCTTCCCCCAAGTCACTTACAACAGCACTTTCAAATTCCCAACTGTCTAGCCTTTGGCCCTCCATTCACCACAATATTTCTGCAACTACCGATCTGTTCAATCACACCCTCAACTCCGCTTTTGATGCTCTTGTCCCCATTAAAACCATTACTCTCTGTTACCCTGGTCGACCCCCCCCCCCCTGGTATGGCCTCATCTCCGCTCCCTTAAATGCAAGGGATGCAGTCTTAAATGTTTATGGTGGACAACTGGTTTAGCCATTCATTGCCAGATCTGGCTGGACCACATAAAGCACTATTGGGTCCTGCTCTCCTCTGCCAAAAAACTGTTCACTATTCCAGGATCATCCTGGAGCGCAATGATAACCCCGGGCTTCTCTTCTCCACTATAAGCCGTCATCTCAAACCCTTCTCCCCTGCGTCCTTCACCCTCACCTCTAATAAGTGCGAGGAGCTCATGGGTTACTTTGTCACTAACGTTGAGATCATCTATTCAGCTGCCTCTGCTATTTCCCTCCCTTCCCCTAGCCCACCAAGCCAAACTTCCGCCATGGTTCCTCCCGTTCTAGCCCTGAACTCGCCTCTTTCTCTAATTTCTCTCCTATCTCCCCTCGGGTCCTCTCCGAGCTCATCTTGACCATGAGACCCACCTCCTGCTCCCTCGACATATCCCAGCCTACTGGGTAAGGAAAAATTTTGGAGTGGGGGAGGTAAAGTATATGCCTGTTTAACTATTGTTCTCTGAGCAAGAAAGAGTTATTATGGGGATGACCAAAAGCTTGGTCAGAGGTGAGTTTTAAGGAGGAGAGGGAGATAGAGGCAAAAGTGTTTAGAAGGGAATCTAGATCATCAGAGCCTATGGTGGGGCGAAGGGAGTGGGAGACGCACAAGAAGTCAAAGGAACAGAATTGGGGGGTGGGGTTTACGGCTGGAGGAGGTTAGATTTACAAAGGGGCAAGGCCATGAAGGAGTTTAAACATGAGGTTGAGAATTTTAAATTGGAGGTATTGGAAAACCACGATCCCACGTAGGTCAGTGAGAATAGGGGAATCGGAATTGGTGGAGTATGGGATCTGGGCAGCAGAGTTTTGGATGAGCTGAAGTTTATGAAAAGTGGATGATGGAATGGTTGAGTCTGGAGGATACCAAGGCATAGGTGAGACCTTCTGGCTTTTCCTTGGAATTGATACCCAGTCTCCAGCTGATGGCATACCATTGTTGATTGGAACAACAAATATTTGTATTTGCCTTCAACTGTGACCTCTAACGATGATTGTTGAGTGCCGACCTTAAAATATGGCACAACTTGGTACTTGTGACCGTAATTAGATTTTAATAATGTGAATGACAAGATAACATGAAGAAAAACTTGTGAAAAATAATACAGGATATTAAGAGGAACAAATGTTTGGGGGATGTTCATAGTGGGTGAAGTGTTAAAGAACAAGTTGGAGCCATTAAAATAAAATGAATAAACAAGAGGAAAAATCACTTCAGTATTTTAATCATAGAAACAGAATATGCCTTTTGTGATTGAACTGGAATAAAAATTTTTGTCAGCCAGAAAACATCTTGCATTTGTATAGCACCTTTTTAATCTTAGAAAATGTCCCAAAGTGCTTCAGAGGAAGTGCCTTGGCATTTTGTTTTAATCTCCCAAGCATTTGAGCAGTTGAGAAATGAGTGAAAACTTTGAGGTGGCTTCTGAGAAAGCTTGAAAAGATAGGGAGAGGTTTAAGAAATGAATTCCAAGAGTCTAGCGAAGTAGTTGAAGGCTCTGCCACCAGTAGTGGAGGGAATGGAGGATGTACAGGAAGTAAAAGTTAGAGAGCATGGTCGGGGCTATAAGGCTGGAGAAAGTTTCAGAAGTATGGTGGAGTTAGTCTGTAAAGGGGTTTGACGATGAGGATTTTAAACTTCATGCAACACTGTGTGGACAGGTCGTGGGTGGAGTTTTGAACTATTTGGAGTTGAGGGTGCTGGCCAACATGGAGAGTGTTGGGAGAAATTAAGTCTTGAGGTATCAAAAGTGTAAGTTTTGGTAGAGGTGGAGCCAGGTAATGTTGCAACACTAAAAGTGGTCTCAGTGGATAGCCTGTGGGATTTGAGCTTGGTTCTGGATCAAACAAAGCAGAGGTTGTCTAAGTGAGATATGCCAGTCAGAAAGGATATACGGACTCCCTGAAATTTGGAAAGTACCAGAATCCATTCCTGGAATTCCACACACTCCAGGCACCTCCCATACAGATCCTGGCCACCACTCAAGAAAGTGAGTTGCAAACTAACAACCACACGTAGTGCTCAGCAACTGAACCCCCTGCCC
Organism: Heptranchias perlo; assembly: GCF_035084215.1. NCBI lineage: Eukaryota > Metazoa > Chordata > Chondrichthyes > Hexanchiformes > Hexanchidae > Heptranchias > Heptranchias perlo. The sequence goes on from NC_090325.1 coordinate 75,807,371, forward strand.
CCCCTCACAGAAGACACATCACTATATTGGCAAGATCCTTGATACTTCTCCCAACCATTGCCAAGTCATCCTGACCCTCTTCCCAATTCCCACTCCCCAAACACCACTGTTCCCAAACGGAGCACAATGTACTGATTACTCTGTTGTACCTGTGTATGGACCTAAGCCTTCAGCAGGAGTGCACCAGAAGGGCCGGATAAAATAAGTAAACTGGATATGCTGGGTTCTACCCTAGCACTGAAATTACCATGATGGCCTGATAGAAGCAGAGCCAAACATGGCCATTGATGTAGGAGGGGGTTGGGAATCGGGCGTTGCTGTGACCTTGGCCACCCAAGGCATAGGAATGGTGCAGATAAAACCAGGTATACTGGCTGACCCAATGATAGTTGTATGACTGGGAGGGGGCCCAATACCCTCCCCCGCCCCCAACAAATTCCAGGCACCTACGCCACAACTTGCAGCCTGCTGCACGAGGCGGACATTCTAGATACACCTCTCAAGTAGTGCAGATGCCTGGCGATAAATTAATTTTAGGTAACCTCTCTTTCGTCCTGCATACTCCACTGGCAGATGCAATCAAAGCATAAGTTCTGGGATCGCTAGCCTGTTGTTTATATTTTTGGGGCTTGTATCTTCAAGTACCATGTAACAAACTCTGCCTTCATAAAATGTGTACTTTTCTCGTCAAAGAAAATTAATAGAGATGGCTGTTTTGGGGAAATAAACAATTGATGCTGTCTTGATATTTCTGAGAGGTTTTAATACTGGCTTAAAGAACCGCATACAACTTGATTTATATGTTCCGTGTTCTATTGCACCAGTTATTTTGAATTACTTAACTATACCATAAAATATCCATGGATTTTCATTAAACGTGGCTTCATGACAGTGGTCGAAAAAAATCATTTTATTTCCCCCCTAAATTTTGAGCTTTTACCTAAGTGCTGTTCTGAGGCAATTGTATGTTGCTGTGTGTACAATAGACAACTGAAAAAAACATAGCCAAAGGGGAGACTTGTAAAACCACACCAGAGTGCTTTCAGGAACACTAACGTTAGAACCACTAATGCTGCTTCTCTTTCTATTTCCCACCATTTAACACTAGATCTTGATGGAACATAAGCTTAGTTCCCTTACTGGTGTGTATGCTATAACTTAGTAGCTACGGAAAAGGCACAAGCTGTACTACATGAATATATAAAACAACAACTTGCATTTATATAGCGCCTTTTAACCTAGTAAAACGTCCTTGAACTACTTGAAAAATAAAATTTTCAGGGCTTGGGGGAGTGGGACTAATTGGATAGCTCTTTCAAAGAGCTGGCACAGGAACGATGGGCTGAATGGCTGCTTTCTGTGCTCAATGATTCTCCTTGTCTGCTGTTCCTGTAAAACCTATAGGCAATTTTAACTGCACTTACTGTCAGACTGAGGTAGAAGAGGATGCCTCTGCAATACCTAAACGAGATGCTCGAACCCTTCTAGCAACATTTAACGAACAAATTGAACCAATCTATGCACTTTTACATGAAACCGAAGATATTGCTCTTCCACATGAGCTTCTGGAACCACAACCAACTGAGATTCCTGAACTGGCACTAAGGTATAGTATTTCTGATGAATCCAAAGCTACAATTCAAAATAAACCTTTTTCAGTTCTGTTTAGTATTGTATTCACTGCCACAATAAACTTGATTGTGTTTGAGCAGCTAATTTTAAATGAGCAATTTTATGTTCTCCAGTAAAGGATGCTTGAAATTCTGCACTATTCCAACACCCTAGTAGTAATGCATTTGGAATGGCAACTTGTTAATATCCCTGGCCATCTGAATAAATTGAATGTTGGTGATCTCAATTAGCTCAAAGCAGGGTGGCCCTGGAGGAGGAGCATGCAGTGTCCACCGGTGCGGTCTGGGCCTTCCACAATTGGTGGAAGGCCCAGACCGCACTGGTCACCACAGGGAATAGTGTTTGATAGACCCAGATAATATTTTTTAGTTTCTAAGTGGCTAACATAAAAGGGATCCAAAAGTCTTCTATAGACATATAAATAGTATAAAGGTAGTAAGAGGAGGGATGGGGCCGATTAGGGACCAAAAAGGAGATCTACACATGGAGACAGAGGGCTTGCCGAGGTACTAAATGAGTACTTTGCATGTGTCTTTACCAAGGAACAAGATGCTCCAAAGTCACAGTAAAAGAGGAGATAGTTGAGATACTGGATGGGCTAAAAATTGATAAAGCGGAGGTACTAGAAAGGCTGGCTATACTTTAAAGTAGATAAGTCACCCAGTCTGGATGAGAGGCATCCAAGGTTGCTGAGGGAAGGGTGGAAATTGCAGAAGTGCTGGCTATAATGTTTCAATCCTCCTTAGCTATGGGGGTGGTGCCAGAGGACTGGAAAATTGCAAATGTTACACCCTTGTTCAAAAAAAGGTATAAGGATAAATCCAGCAACTACAGGCCAGTCAGTTTAGCCTCAGTGGTGGGGAAGCTTTTAGAAAGGATAATCCGAACAAAATTAATAGTCACTTGGACAAGTGTGGATTAATAAAGGAAAGCCAGCACGGATTTGTTAAAGGCAAATCATATTTAACTAACTTGATTGAGTTCTTTGAGGTAACAGAGGATTGATGTTGTGTACATGGACTTTCAAAGGCACTTGATAAAGTGCCACATAATAGGCTTGTCAGCAAAATTGAAGCCCATGGGATAAAAAAGGCAGTGACAGCATGGATATGAAATTGGCTAAGTGACAGGAAACAGAGTAGTGGTGAACGTTTGTTTTTCGCACTGGAGGAAGGTACACAGTGGTGTTCCCCAGGGGTCGGTACTAGGACCACTGCTTTTTTTGATATATATTAATGACTTGGGAGTACAGGGCACAATTTCAAAATTTGCAGATGACATAAAACTTGGAAGTGTAGTGAACAGTGAGAAGGATAATAGACTTCAAGAGGACATAGACAGGCTGGTGGAATGGGTGGACACATGGCAGATGAAATTTAATGCAGAGAAGTGCAAAGTGATAGATTTTGGCTGGAAGAATGAAGAGAGGTAATATGAACTAAAGGGCACAATTCTAAAGTGGGTGCAGTAACAGAGACCTGGGGGTATACGTGCACAAATCTTTGAAGCTGGTAGGACAGGTTGAAAAAGCGGTTAAAAAAGCATACGGGATCCTGAGCTTTATAATTAGAGGCATAGAGTACAAAAGCAAGGAAGTTACATTGAACCTTTATAAAATACAGGTTCGGCCACAGCTGGAGTATTCCGTCCAATTCTGGGCACTGAACCTTAGGAAGGATGTCAAGGCCTTAGTGAGGGTGCAGAAAAGATTTACTAGAGTGGTTCCAGGGATGAGGACTTCAGTTACGTGGATAGACTGGAAAAGCTGGGGTTGCTCTCCTTAGAGCAGAGAAGGTTAAGAGGAGATTTGATAGAAGTGTTGAAAATCATGAAGGGTATAGATAAAGTAAATAAAGAGAAACTTTTCCCATTGGCGGAAGGGTTTGAGAGCCAGAGAGTACAGATTTAAAGTGATTGGCAAAAAAAACAAAGGCAAATGAGGGGAAACTTTTTTTACGCAGCATGTATTTATGATCTGGAATGCGTGGCCTGAAAGGGTGGTGGAAGCAGTTTCAATCGTGGCTTTCAAAAAGAAATTGGATAAATACTTGGTGGTGGTGGTGGGAAGGAAAATTGTAGGGCTACGGGGAAAGAGCTTGGGAATGGGGCTAATTGGATTGCTCTTACAAAAAGCTATGATGTGGAGATGCCGGTGATGGACTGGGGTGGACAAATTTAGAATCATAGAAAGGTTACAGCATGGAAGGAGGCCATTCGGCCCATCGAGTCCGTGCCGGCTCTCTGCAAGAGCAATCCAGCTAGTCCCACCCACTCCCAAGCCCTTTCCCCGTAGCTCTGCAAATTTTCTGCCAAGGTCACCTGACGAAGGAGGAAGCCTCCGAAAGCTTGTGATTTTAAATAAAGCTGTTGGACTATAACCTGATGGTGTAAGACTCCTTAAATTTTACAAAAAGCTGGCACAGGCTCGATGGGCTGAATGACCACCACCTGTGCTGTAACCCATTCTGTGATTCCATGAAGTTTCCTTTTTGGTTTTGTTCAAATTAGACTTTGTTAAAATTATTCTATTAATTGTGCATCCTTACAAGGAGACACTTGCAGATTTGTTTTCCTGATAACATTGGGGCAACCCAGTGTATAAATAAGACCTTGCCCAGCTAAATATTGCAAAAGCAAATTAACTTGTTTTTTAATACTGCTAGTCTAAAATGACATTCCCATGATGTACCTTGTGCTAAATGTTCAATGTCCTCATTTTAATGCAGCTGAAGGAAAACACCCACCTCTTGTTTTACAATTAACTAATCACAACCTGTACTGTGTCCATGTCCATTATTACGAATGCAGGAGGCAGCCTCAAAACTAAGATGCACCTGTAAGGTGGATGGCTGCAGTTCAAGTCCTTGTGACAACTGATGCTTGAATCTGCCGAGTGTACATGAGCATGAATTTAGACTGTTCAGTCCACCAAATGGAGCAGCCCACTTCCCAGAAAATCATAATGAGATGTTGACCTTTTATCCATGTATCTCCAGTACCAGCTAGGCATACAAGGGCTTTGGCCAGTTATTAGCAAGTAGTTCAGAAAAAGAAACAAATGGCATGTGACTAATCAAAAGCTTTTTAATGCACCATGATTGTATTTTTCCTCAGCCAGGATCAGAAGACTTACTGTCTTGCAAATAATGCTTATCCAGAAAGATGGTCAAACAAAGCACTTTGCAGTGACCTGTATGAACAAAACATTGTGGTAAATGTCCAAGAATCTGATGGCAAAACTAAGAAAAAACCCAAGAAGCCTGTTAAACCACAGCCCATTTGGATGACCACAAGTACTGTTGAGTCAGTCAGTTTGGATTTGGTGGAGAGCTCAGTTGGTGAGTGTATGAAATGTATTTTATGGAATCTATGCAATAAGAAAATACAATAAAAATTCCCTTCTGTAGCTTTGGGAAATCATTAAAGGTACAGTCTGACAGTTGGTGATCACAAACCATCTGGGTTTTCATGTCTTCTGATAAATGATTGATTAGAAAGTGGCTATTCTTGACTATAATAGTAAACTAATTCAATGCAAAGAAAAATCCTACATCAATGAAAATAAAGGTGTGGCTAGTAAGTGCTCTCTCCTCTCCAGTAACTACTGCTGTCTGCTTGGCTCAGTTGGTAGCGCACACCTTTTGCATCAAGAAGGCTTCAATGCTGTATTGTCAGAGCTGTCCTTGGGATGTGATAAAATAAATCTGTGTTTGCCTGTTTCAATGGTCAGGGGAATGTAAAAGATCTTAGAGTAGTGTTTCCCTAGTATCCTGGACCACATTATTCCCTTAGCCAATACTGCCAAAAAAAATGATTAACTGGTTATTTATCTCCTAGCTATTTCTGGGATATCACTGTGCACAAAATTGTAGCTGTCAAATATTAAATGAGACTTTATATTTTTTTTAAAGTATTTCATTATGATACTGCTGTTAACAGTTACGTATAGTGGACCTTGAATTCTTGTCTGGGCTAAGGGAGAGATGGCAGATTACCCAATAGTGGCTGGAATTTGGGGTGGAACTCTAGATATTGCCATATTACTCTCTTCATGCTATTTTCCAGTGGACAAATAAGGTGAGTCCTCGGCCCACCAGTCACATCATGTGGGCATAGCTTGGAGAGTTTGAGTTACCTTGGGAATTCCAGTACTCCCTTAAGGCCCCAACAGAATTGCTCCCAGCTTGGGAAGGTGAGGGGAGGGGGAAGGAAACCATATTTCAGAGTGGCAGTGGCAACTCTGCCTTGATGCCATTTCGAAGATTTGAAATGGGATCTGTAACCTTTGTGCTTCGTTGGAGCAAAATCTCTGGGATTTCAGGCCCAATGTGTACAAGACATCCAGGTCATACATTACCTTACCAGAAATCTCAATCTGCCACCTTTTATTTTTTCTCTCCTATCCTCTCCCTTTCAATGAATGTTCTCTACTTCACTCATATATGAATGAGCAGAAAAATCCAATTGCAATATGTCAGGCTACAGGGACCCTATCCCAGCAATTCATTTGTTTGGGTAAAACTAGGCATTAGCCAGCAAATGTATGTGTACATTAGGCTTAGAAATGGAATGATCGGTTAATAACACTACAATAAAATATATTTTATTGTAAACATCTAAAACTGTAAGCACTGCTGGCCTGCCAATGTGCTCGAGGGCGATCTAATAAAGCACTGTAGAGTGTTTCTGGTCACCGGTTCATGCCTGGCCTTTGTATGTGCTGCATATTTTTTGTATGCTGCCTTCCTTTCATATGCCACTCATGAAACTTGGGAGGATACATTGGACTTTACTTGGACTCATCATAGGTTTTTCTTTAAACATTAGGGCCTTGTTATTATGTTGTGTAAAGCATATGAGTGCTTAACATATTTGTATTAAATTCCTTTACCCACTAACGATGCCCACATCCCAAAATGAATTAACCCATCGTTTAATGAGCAGTGTTTTTTGTTATCATCCCATTTTAGTGTTTTAAATTAAAATTTTGTCAGGAATATAGCCATGTGACTTTATTGTCCTTTTATCTTTGAAATGATCTGTGGGTTGAAAGCATTACAAGCAAAATGATTCGCTAGGTGATAAAAGGCTCTAGCTTTGCTCGAGCAGATTTTTACCCTCTGATCATCCTCCCCCTCCCCCCCCCCCCCCCCCACCCCTAAAAAAAAACTGGAAAGTATACCAGTGTTTTATCAATTGCCATATTTTTATTGGGTAGAAAAGGGAATCAATGGTTATGAAAGAAATCAGATATGTAGGTTATAATTTTGAGTGATTAGAAATAACATCCCTATTTAATGTAGGCTTTGGTGCTAAACACATCCAAATCCTTTTACAAATTGCAGTGTGGATATTTGGTGTGATTACATGAAGCATCACAGAAAATTGTTTTTGGTTATTTTAGGTCAATATTTGGCAAAACTGGTTTCTGTCCAAAATTCACTTTGTTTTCAAATATTCTAGAAAATACTGCTGCTGAAATTCTTGATCAAAATACAAATTCAAAGAACAAGACTCTAAGTCACGAGGTCATAAAAACACTTATGATTCATGAGAAAAAAACATCAGCTGCAGCAACCTTCACTTCAAATGCTAATCGGAGCGAACCAGATAGTGAGACCAGTGAATCAGAGGAGGAGTCGAAGAATGCAAAACCACCTACAAAATTAGACCTTCAGGAAGAGGAAGAGGAAGAGGAGTTTGAGTTAGAGAAGCCTACAATTATGGTTGCTGGGAAGCCCCACCTCTACAGTGAAGTTAGTCAACATCCTGAATTAGTATCTTTGATGACTGAAGAAGAACGAGAGAGTTACATTAGTACTTGCCAAGAGATGTTCCATTTAATGTATGATTAACATCTGGCATTTAAATTTCACTTTCTATGTTGTATTGAATTCATGTGATATAAAACCACTTCTGCACTAATCTGGTGAAGTATTTGCTAAATTTCTCAGAATGGTTACAGCACAGAAGGTGGCCATTTGGCCCATCAAGCCTATGGCAGGTCTTTGTAAGAGCAATCCAGTTAGTCCCATTTCCCCCACTCTTTCCTCCATAGCCTGCAATTTTTTTCCCTTCAAGTATTTATCCAATTCCTTTTCGAAAGCCACAATTGAAGCTGCTTCTACCACCCTTTCAGGCAGCACATTCCAAAACATGGCACTGTAGTTTCTATGAACTACTGAACAAATGTAGTTGGGATTTGTTTTTACTGTAACCCAAGTCATAGAAAATACAGTAATAAGTATGGAAGGTGGTCAATGCACTAATGTATCAGTATGACTAAATACTAACCATTAAACTAAACAACTTTGGGAGATGAGATTTAAATAAATTTGAGGGATGTTTCTTCACCTCACTCTTCTCCATATGAATTAATGCTAAATACAAATTTTTGAAATGTTTAAAATCTAAAAGGAAACTATACTCTTTGTTGCTATCAACTTTAATTTTTAATTATGCTGTGAAGCAGTCTGAGATCCTGAGATTCAAACTTCGTCTGCTGGAGAGGGGAGGAGGGGGTGGGGTGCTGAATTAGAGCTAGGTGTCATCAGTGTACATATGGAACCTGATATGTCTTTGGATGATGTTGCCAAGGGGTAGAATGGGACTCCAAAGGTAATGGTGTGGGGGCAGGAAGTGAAGCCATTGCAGAAGATTCTTAGATAGGCAAGAGTGGAACCAGGCAAGGGCAGTCCCACTCAGCTGGACAATGGAGAAGCATTGGAGGAGGATCGTGTAGTCAACTGTGTCAAAGGCTGCAGACAGATTGAGAGGGATGAGGGGAGAGTACACCATGGGCAGCCACAGAGAATGTCATTTGTGACTTTGATTAAGGCGGTTTCAGTGCTGTGACAGGGACGGAAACCTGATCGGAGAGGTTCAAACATGGTGTTGCGTGAAAGGTAGACATGGATTTGGGAGGTGACAAGTGCAGTACTTTGAAGAGGAAAAGGGAGGTTGGAGATGAGGTGGTTTTGAAGGACAGAGGAATCAAGGATGGAGTTTTTTTTTGGGGGGGTGGTGATGGGAGGGAGGGGGGGGACAGGGAACAATGGGCAAATTATTGCAATTGATTCTGAGGGACAGGATAAATTGTCATTTTAGAAAAGCACAGGTCAATCAAGGATAGTCAGTGTGGATTTGTTAAGGGAAGGTAGTGTCTGACTAACTTGATTTAATTTTTTGAGCAGGTACCAAGGAGGGTCGATGAGGGTAATGTGTTTGTAGTCTACATGAATTTTAGCTAGGCTTTTGACAAGATCCCACATGGCAGACTGGTCAAAAAAAGTAAAAGCCCATGGGATCCAAGGGAAAGTGGCAAGTTGGATCCCAAATTGGCTTAGTGACAGGAAGCAAAGGGTAATGGTTGATGGGTGTTTTTGTGACTGGAAGGCTGTTTCCAGTGGGGTCCCGCAAGGCTCGGTACTCGGTCCCTTGCTTTTTGTGGTATATATATATATATATTAATGATTTGGACTTGAATGTAGGGGGCTTGATCGAGAAGTTTGCAGATGATACAAAAATTGGCCATGGGGTTGATAGTGAGGAGGAAAGCTGTAGACTGAAAAAGATATCAATGGACTGATCAGGTGGGCAGAAAAGTGGCAAATGGAATTCAATCCAGAGAAGTGTGAGGTAATGCATTTGGGGAGGGCAAACAAGGCAAGGGAGTACACAATAAATGGGAGGATACTGAGAGGTGTCGAGGAACAAAGGGAACTTGGAGTGCATATCCACAGATCCCTGAAGGTAGCAGGACAGGTAGATAAATAAGGCATACAGGATACTTTCCTTTATTAGCTGAGGCATAGAATGAGAGCAGGGAGGTTATGCTAGAATTATATAAAACATTGGTTAGGCCAATGTTTTATATAGCTTGAGTACTGCTTACAGTTCTGGTCACCACATTATAGGAAAGATGTGATTGCACTAGAGAGGATACAGAGGAGATTTATGAGCATGTTGTCAGAGCTGGAGAATTTTAGCTATGTGAAAAGACTGGAAAGGCTGGGGTTTTCTTTGGAACAAAGGAGGCTGAGGGGAGATTTAATTGAGGTGTATAAAATTATAGGGAGGACCTATTTCCTTTAGCAGAGGGGTCAGTGACCAGGGGGCATAGATTTAAACTAATTGGTAGAAGGATTAGAGGGGAGCTGATGAGAAATTTTTTCACCCAGAGAGCAGTGGGGGTCTGGAGTTCACTGCCTGAAAAAGGTGGTGGAGGCAGAAACTCATTTTAAAAAGTACATGGATGTGCACTTGAAGTGCCGTAACCAACTGGGCTACGGACCAAGTGCTGGAAAGTAGGATTAAGCTGGATAGCTCTTTTTCAGCTGGCACGGCCACAATGGGCCGACTGACCTCTTTCTGTGCCATAACTTTCGATGATTTACATTATCAGCACATCCCAAAATACTTTACACTTCAAATAATTCATTTGGTTATTATCACTTAATGTGTGCAAATTGCCTGCCATATTTGCATATGTAAGATTCTGCAAACAGCAGATAAGATGAATGAGCAGTTCAGCTGTTTTTGGTGGGCAACTTGGAAGGCAACTCACTGGCAGGACACCCATGGGATCAGGTGGAACGCCAATTTTACACACCGCTCAATATTACTCTCCATTAACTTCAATGGAGGGTAATATTGGATGGGCATGTAAAACAAGTGTCCACCTGATTCCCAACAGACGGGGGGTTAGGTTAAAATTGCCTCCGATGCTTCAGTTGCACGGAGCCTTGCTAAGATCCCAGCCGGAGTACAGTTTTGGACACCAAACCTCAGGGAAGATATATTAGGCTGGGGGTGTGGGGGAACAGGGTAGATTTACTAAAATAATACCATGCGTTAAAGGTTAAATTATGAGGACAGGTTGCCTAAACTTGGCTTGTAATCCCTAGAGTTTAGAAGGTTGAAACATCATCTACATTTCAAAACTACTTCATTGGCTGTAAAGCGCTTTGGAGTGTCCTGAGGTCATGAAAGCAGCTAAATAATGGCATTCAAAATGATAAAGTAAGATCAAAGGGATTAGATAGGGTGGAGAAACGGTTTTCTCTGATGGGGGAATGCAGAACAACAGACCATAATAAAATTAGAGCTAGTCCATTCAGGAGTGAAGGCAAGAAGCACCTTTTCACACAAGGGGCAGTAGAAATCTGGATTTCCATCCCCCAAAAGGCTGTGGATGCCATAGAGATTCAAGAACACCATCCATTTAAAAGTGTTACAAAATTCCCTGTTGCTGAAACAACAAAAGGGAAAGCTGGTATTAGGAATGGGGATCTGGGGACACATCTGGAAAACTAATGAACAGGGCTAATAGAAAATGGCAGCAAAAAATTTTCCCTCATCTCTTGAGCAATTACTGGTTATTGCATGCATTTATGCTCACTTTCTAAATCTGGTAACATTTTTTAAACAATATGAATTTAACTCCCCTGTGCTCTTGGTTCACTTTGGTACTTATTGACCCTCCTCTCCCCACTTCCCCCAGATATTGAGATATCAGGAATTCCTGTTCTCTGTGCAGCAGAAGTCACTCCCTCCCAACTGAGCTGCAGGAATGTCAGGGAGGGAGTCAGCAAAGAAAGACTATGTTCACACAAGAGTGGCACAACAAAGATAAATGACAAAACCGTTCCTGTAAGAAGAGCATGCCAGCTGCAGCACCAGGTGTACCTAAAAATAAGGTGCCAACCTGGTGAAGCTACAACAGGATTACACGCATGCTAAACAGCAAAAGCAACATGCTATAGCCAGAGCTAAGTGATTCCACAACCAACAGATCAGATCAAAGCTCTGCAGTCCAGCCACATCCAGTCATGAATGGTGGTGGACAGTTAAACAACTAACGGGAGGAGAAGGCTCCGTGAACATTCCCAGTCTCAATGATGGTAGAGTCCAGCACGTGAGTGCAAAAGACAAGGCTGAAGGGTTTGCAACCATCTTCAGCCAGAAGTGCTGAGTGGATGATTCATCTCAACCTCCTCCCGATAGCCCCACCATCAAAGAAGCCAGTCTTCAGCTAATTCGATTCACTCCACGTAATATCAAGAAACGGCTGAGTGTACTGGATACATCAAAGGCAACGGTCCCCGACAACATCCCGGCTGTAGTGCTGAAGCCTTGTGCTCCAGAACTAGTCTCGTCTCTAGCCAAGCTGTTCCAATACAACTACAACACTAGCATCTACCCGACAATGTGGAAAATTGCCCAGCTGTCCACAAAAAGCAGGACAAATCCAATCCAGCCAATTACCACGCCACCACTCTCAATCATCAGGAAAGTGATTGATAGCACTGTCAACGACACCTTCCAACGATGACCTGCTCACCGATGCTCAGTTTAGGTACCACCAGGACCACTTGGCTCCAGACCTCATTACAGCTTTGGTCCAAACACGGACAAAAGAGCTGAATTCCAGAGTTGAGGTGAGAGTGACTGCCCTTGGCATCAAGGCAGCATTTGACTGAGTGTGGCATCAAGGAGCCCTAGTAAAATTGAAGTCAATGGGAATCTGTGGGAAAACTCTCCAGTGGCTGGAGTCATACCAAGCACAAAGGAAGATGGTAGTGGTTGTTAGAGGCCAATCACCTCAGCCCCAGGACATTGCTGCACGAGTTCCTCAGGGCAGTGTCCTTGGCCCAACCATCTTCAGCTGCTTCATCAATGACCTTCCCTCCATCATAAGGTCAGAAATGGGGATGTTCGCTGATGATTGCACAGTGTTCAGTTCCATTCGCAATCCCTCAAATAATGAAGCAATCCGTGCCTGCATGCAGCAAGACCTGGACAACATCCAGGCTTGGGCTAATAAGTGGCAAGTAACATTCGTGCCAGGCAATGACAATCTCCAACAAGAGAGAGTCTAACCACCTCCCCTTGACATTCAACAGCATTACCATCACCGAATCCCCCACCATCAACACCCTGGGGGGCACTATTGACCTGAAACTTAACTGGACTAGCCGCATAAATACTGTGGCTACAAGAGGTCAGAAGCTGGGTATTCTGCGGCGAGTGACTCACCTCCTGACTCCTCAAAGCCTTTCCACCATCTATAAGGCACAAGTCAGGAGTGTGATGGAATACTCTCCACTTGCCTGGATAAGTGCAGCTCCAACAACACTCAAGAAGCTCGACACCATCCAGGACAGAGCAGCCCACTTGTCTGGCACCTCATCACTCCCTTCACCACCGGTGCACCGTGACGGCAGTGCGTATCATCTACAGGATGTAATGTAGCAACTCGCCAAGGCTTCTTCGACAGCATGTCCCAAACCCACGACCTCTACCACCTAGAAGGACAAGGGCAGCAGGCACATGGAAACGCCACCACCTTCACGTTCCCCTCTAAGTCACACACCATCCCAACTTGGAAATATATCGCTGTTCCTTCATCGTCGCTGGGTCAAAATCCTAGAACTCCCTACTTAACAGCACTGTGGATGAACCTTCACCACACGGACTGCAGCGGTTCAAGAAGGCAGCTCACCACGACCTTCTCAAGGATGTGGGCATAAATGCTGGCCTTGCCAGTGATGCCCACATCCCATGAACCAATAAAAAAACCCACTATGTTGTCTTCAACCCACCTCCCATTTTATCCCCTCTTTTTCTGACGATGCACTTAAACTAGTTTCACAGGTGCCAGCAGCTCTCTAGATCTGCATGTGAAGAATGCAAGCAGACAGTAATTGTAGGCAGACTACCTGACCATGGATTGCTTCACGTCCTTACTCAACATTCGCACACACACACTTTCCAACAGGATAGTGAAGAAGAAGCCTGGCTAATTATTTTCTCCTTCCTCACCCAGAGGCACTGGGATACTTGCCCATATTGCATGCTGAGCTAAGTATTCAGTTTGCTAAAAGTTTCACATTATACAAATTTTCATAGTATTTCACAGCATTTCAGTCTTCAAATAAACTGTACAATCTTAAGTCAGCCTATTGTGCAAGAGTATGACCGATAGTCTTTCCAATTATCGCATCAGTGATGACAAACACAAATGAAGAGTGTTACTTTATTTTGAAATTGCATAGTAAACATTTTTAAATCATACATTAAAAAATGCAGATTAAGGATTGACCACACAACACAGCAACATGCCTGTCAAAAAATTTTAAATTTAAATTAAATGCAAAAACCACAGAAACATCTAAGACCCACAAAAATGCAATGCACTGAAAGAGGGCTTAGCATGTCTAATTCTACAAAAATGTTGAGTTTGTGCTGCCACTAGCAGAAATTGTGCATCTATTCTAATTAGATAGTGTCAAAGACAAATTTGTATCCAATTTCACAAAAAGCCTTTTGCTACAGGAGTCATTCCTGATCGCCTTCAGGCAGTTCTCTGCAAAAAAATAGGTAAATCAACTTTTCCCTTTGTGTGTAGTGTAGCATGCTGCAGCCAGCAACATATTGTTAGAGATGGTCACTCTGGCAAGCAATTTAAAAAACAATTAAAGAATCTAAAAATGATCACTCTGAACTAGGAATAAAATGCTGCTTGTATTGAGTCATTTGCAATATTTTCAGCTACATACTTGTTGTCCAGTGTCGTGAGTACCAAAGAGAATCTATCCATTTATTTAGATTACATTCAAGATACAGCACACAACAGACTTGATAACTTTATGCTCACAATGTTTTAGGGCCAAATAAATTCAAAATGTATCTAAAACTCATTGGGACAAGCAAAGCAGATCTCAGTACGGGTGCATGTTATCAAGGCTTGAGCTCCTTTACTGACTAAGACCTGGGAAAGCATTTGTTGCAACAAGGATTTAAAAAAAAAATAGCACTGATGATACTGTAATGCAAACATGCAAAATGTATCTATGTAAACCATCAGGGTTTATGGAAAATGGAAAAAATTATGTAAAATTTGCATGTATGCGACTTACTATGAAGAATGGTACAAATCTCGTTTCAAATTGCATGAAATAATGCTCACCTCCTGAACTAACCAGAACATGTAGCTTTCCATTGTGACACCATCTATGTAGCTGTAGAACTAATTCAGAAACTGCTTTTGACAGTAAATTTTGGTGTTAATAGTCAATACTCATTTGCAAGCTGAAGTGCAGGTAAGTGGCATACAATTAAATCTCATTTACCTAGTATCTGTATAAAAATAGTAAGCCGATTTACAGAAGAGAATTTTAAGCAAATGACAGTACTTAAATGGCAAATCAATATTCTTAGTTCTTTTAAATACCAATCTTATATTGTGTCTGTACATAATTCAATTCTATACTAGAATATGAAAGCAGAGAACAAACCACAGATTCGAGATCAGTAATTCATTGCGTCAAAGACCAACACAACTAACTTTAACCTGCAACATATGTAAGCTGTGGGTCTTTCTAATTTGTGAATGAGTTGCCATATTAAGAAAGGTAGGACAAGTTCTTTATATATCCAACTTTCAGTTACATCGCATTTCAGATTTACAGGTGCGTTTGGTGGATTGGAGGCTCCACTGACTAAATGGTAGCACAAATCATTTGGAGCAGTTTAGCTACAATGGAGGAACCCAGTTAATCTAGAATGTCATTTTCCATGCCAAAATGCCATTCAATTTTTTATATACAGCATATGTTGAAGTCACCATATGTTTGCTTGTGAGGTTGGCTTTAATTTAGATGACGGCAGCAGGTTCTTACAAACTGCATATAGGTAAACATAGTGTCCATAGCAAAACAACTTACATGCACTGTAGAGAGTCACAAAAAAAATTGCTCCACATTGAACAAGCACAATAAAATCTCACCAGAAATAGGTTGATAATTGGCATGGTACTATGTTGAAGACCAGCACATGAAACCAGCTGGAATTACTCACTGTAGGTAAAAAGTACTGATGAGGGAAGTCTAACCTTCACTTAACCATCACTACCTTCTGAATGACAAAATATAGTAGTGCTGGGTCTGGAGCCTTTCATTATAAAACAGGATTTATTTTATTATAAAACAGAGTTATTTTGTCAGTAAAAATTGGAAATTCAGACTATAGACTATTCAGAAACCAAATTATTAAAAGTACTGTGATGTAACGCAGCTTGTACTCAGTGTAGACCAAGAAATCCTGGTCAAACCTAACCAATCTATAAAGGGGCAACAATTCTAGCAAAAGGCTAATTACAAAAAGTAACATATTTAGCCACAAACAGGGGTCAAATTTCATTAACTTATTCAAAAAAACAAGACAGTGATGAAGATCAATAAATGTTCATTCATGCACTTCGGGCTCCACCATTTTCTAAAATAAAGGGGGAAGAAAACGAAGGTTAATATTGTTGATAGTTTACAAACCAACAAGGCTAATGATTATGGAGCTAAATACCTGTCAAATTTAAACATTACCTAGTTCAGAAACAAGAAATACTGGTCTTCCTCTCCCCCACCACCAACCCCCTCCAATTCAAAGTGCAGAAATGTTTCCACAATAACACCACAGTACACAGCTGGAGGAGTGTTCTTCTGGGGTATGATGGCCCCAGATCAGCTCATAGGCTGGTCCAAAGCGGCAGCCCCATTGAATGGCACAGGGCCAATCCATGACACAAGCTACTTTTCCCAATCCGCGATAACACTGGAGTACAGTAAGGGGAAAGAGATCCAAAATGAAGGGTAAATGGATGTTAGAAAATTAACATTTTACAAACAGAAAGGCATTTTTATAGATATATTTTTTCAGAGAAATTGGGGGAATATTTTGAGCATAAAGTATTACTCCTAAACTCTCTTCCCTTAAAAATTAGAGATTCCCCCCCCCCCCCCCCATATCCCTCTTTTCTGGACTTTTGTCTTCAATTCTGAGATTCTCACTCTAGACAAGTGTATTGAGTGGCTCTGCAAATCTTCCAACAGAATGAAAACAGACAAAAGCAAGAAACTGAAAGCAGACTGCTTTTTATTATTAAGAGTGCTTAAATATAATTTACTAGAGATAAAAAGGCACAGAAAAATGCCATTTAATTTGAAAAAGTTCCATTTAAAACTTCTATGTTTTCTTTACACAGCAGTTACAATATGAAGAATCATACCTGCTTCCCCTCTGCTTAATCTATATGTTATTCTGCTATAAATTTCTGCTCTCATGATATTTTTGTAATTGCTGCTCCCAACAGCATATTTACACCGTTGCACGTCACAAGTCAGAACAGAAGGGAGATATCAGCTTAACTAGTTTTATGAACCGATGAGTTGGCTATACTTAATCCAATATTATCTGGACTACTATTGAGTAATTAAACTACAAAAGATGGCAGGATACTGCAAACCATCTGTAATCCACCTCTCACCTGGTTCCTTTAGAGTTTCTGAGTTGCCTGCAAGCTCTTGTGCTCTGTCTACATCTGAATCTAACAGAACACTAGCTAAATTGTTATTCTGCTCCTCTTCAGAAATTCTCCTCATCAATTCATCCTGTGGAGATTTGAAAAAAAATGAAGGAGCATACTTTTGAATTATGGCCCATTTAAATCTTTATTCAGTCATCTCCATTACAGGGATTACCTCAGAAAGCACCGAGAGACTTGGGGGTAAGTTTTCCACTTTAACAAAGTCATCTTCATCTGATTTTTGGCTCAGATTGCCAGATCCAGCTTCCTGTTAAAGGAAGTAAAGATATGCGTTTCAAAATTACTTAATCTTTGTTATGAGTTTTGCGGTTAAAATAGCACACACACTTGGGCATGAATGAATGACAAAATGCGTTTGTGAACCTTGGCATAGTGAGAACCACTTTGGCACAAATCAGTAATTTAACTGGACCAGTGGAAACAAGCAACACTGCAAGATCTTGCATCTATACCCCATTTTTCATTATCACACGTAGTACAAACCCCAAGGGGGTTACATTCTAACATAGAGTTATATCGAGTCTACAGTACAGAAACAGGCCATTCGGCCCAACTGGTCTATGCTGGCGCTTATGCTCCACACATATATTGCAGTCCTTAATAATGATTTCTACAAACATCAAATGAAACAAAAATATCTATGCTCTAAAATACAAGTATATACTGCTCATAATTTCCTTGCTATCAAAGGCAAACTTTTGTATAAACGTGCATGACTGTCGTGTTTCAGAATCTTTTGACCATTTTTCCATATAAAGGATTTTTAAAAAAATCATAGAATGGTTACAGCACAAAAGAGGCCATTCGGCCCGTCGAGCCTGTCCGGCTCTCCGTGAGAGCAATCCAGCTTGTCCCACTCCCCCGCCCTTTCCCCATAACCTTGCAAATTTTTTTCCTTCAAGTACTTATCCAATTCCTTTTTAAAAGCCACGACCGAATCCGCCTCCACCACCTTTTCAGGCAGCGCATTCCAGGTCATAACCACTCGCTGCGTAAAAATGATTTTCCTCATGTCACCTTTGGTTCTTTGCCAACTACTGTAAATCTTTTTTTTAAAAAGTTGGGTTTTTAAAATCAGTGTATTCACACAAGTTAAAAAAAGGCTCTGAGATAATAGGTAGTTAAAATGCTAATGAGCTAGCAGAGATGTTTCCCAGAGACATAAGCAATTTGTTAAAACTGTCTCAGCAATCACAAAAACAAAAAAATGAGGGGCCTGGATAGAAAGAACCTATTTCCCTAAGGAGAGGGGTCAATAACCAGGGGGCATAGATTTAAAGTAATTGGTAGAAGGATTAGAGGGGATCTGAGGGAAAAAAAATTCCCAGGGGATGGTAGGAGTCTGAAACTCACTGCCTGGAAGGGTGGTAGAGGCAGAAACCCTCATCGCATTTAAAAGGTGCTTGGATGAGCACTTGAAGTACCGTAACCTACAAGGCTACAGACCAAGAGCTGGAAAGTGGAATTAGGCTGGATGACCCTTTTTCAGCCGGCACAGACACGATGGGCCGAATGGCCTCATTTTGTGCCGTAAATTTCTATTATTCTATGAACAAGCGAGAAATAAAACAGAGACAGGCAGTCGGAGACGTTTTTTAAATGTGAATGCTGCAAGGTAGTCAGGCAGCAACGGCTACGAGAAAGTTGGAATATAGGAGAGAATAGTCACAAATTATCTTGTTCAAATCAAGACAACCCACTGATATGGGGAAACATGGCATATTCTTCATTTGTATTCCTATGCAAGATAAACCACTGTGTGAATTAAGTTTGATTATAAATGCTGTTCTGTATGTTCACTTTACTGTGAAATAAAGGATCTTATTGATTTGTATCAAGCCTAACCCCACCAAGTGTTTTCTCAGTCCATGTTCAAAGAGATTGACCTGCATGAGAAACAGGAATACCCAATTCAGATCACCACTATTGTTACACCCTGGGTTATGTTATTGTTCAAGTAGATAGAGTAGTGTGAGGCAATTCCCATAAAAGATGTTCAGGCTGCCTAGGGGAGCAACTGACACCACTGAACCGGAGAAGGTTATCTACGGCAGATCCAAATTTGTAACAATGATGTTTAAGATAGTTTTCGGTTAAGACTCCCATTTTCTCTTATTCTCGTTACCCATATAATGTACCAACTGCAGATCAGGATATGACTCTGTACCAGTCACTAGCAGATCAGGAATTATCTACTCTGTCTAATTTTCCCCGAAATGAAGTTAATAACCTCACATAGTTGGGGCCAGCAAATTGGGATTCAACTATGTGGGGGAAATCGCAGACACAAACCCAATTTTCACCATTCCATGGCAGTACCACCTTTAAAATCCTCAGTGATCATCCAATCTCACAAATTGTCAAGATACAAGACCACAGCTAAAAAATAATACAACCAAACTTAATGACAGGCAAATGTTCAATATACTACCAAACTGTTGTGTGCTGCTATTAATCTAGAAAATAATTTTTAATAAATGTAAGAGGATTATTCCATGTAGCAGCTTTGTACATGCTATCAATTGGTAAAGTTCGGGTATAATCATAGAGATGCTATGAGGTTTATAGAGGCTGATCACAGTGCTATTGTACGCAGCGAAGCCATGCTGTGGAAACAAGGGTGTCGGGTCAGTACCAGGACTGCTGAGTCCAGATGGTGCGGTGACTGTGTAGTTGTGTTGCCTAAGTTTGGATTGTGATCTTGGGGGCAGGAGTGGAGAGAGGATGAATGGGGAAGAGAGAAGGATGACAAAAATGTACTTTGTTTCATAAACACACTAGCTTCCAAACATCAGCTCCTGCAAGCAATTAACCTGAGC